>NC_058118.1:18251875-18563437 GCF_914725855.1 Thunnus albacares | reverse complement strand
TGATTAACATCATGTTCATTATTTTTAAGGCATGGTTAGCTGTCCATTTGTCAAAACATGATTTGACAGCATTTAAAAGCAGCTGGTGCTGGAGGAGCCCTCTGTCAGATATGAAGGTACTGACACATAGAAAATGGATTGCAGAGTGCGGAGCTCAGGAAGCAATCACTGTTAATCGTGATCATTAATCAGCACTAGGGCTATTGTGAATGATAAAGGGTTATGTATGAGGCTGTGTATGTCTGTTATAATCAGATGTAGTGATGTCCTTTAGTTGTATGTAGGGCTGCATCTAATGATCATTTTCATTATTGATTTATCTATTGACTATTTTTATAATAAAAAAATGAATTGTTTAGTTTATAGAATGTCAGTCAGTGGTATTCACTCTTAATATCACTCTTTTTCCATAAGAATCTCACACGTAACCCCCTTCCTCTTAAACCAACATGTAGCAAAATGTTTACATACAGTACAAGAGAATGAAAGACAAGAGAAAGATGAAGCTCTTCTACTTTGGAGCTGAAGGTGAAGGAACTTTGCTGATAAATATGTATAACAACTTCGTTATATGTATAACTAGCTATCGCTGTTCTTATTTCTTCTGCTGTACTCTGGCATCTCTTGCAAAATTGATCTTGGTCTCTTGGAGATTACCTGATGTAAGGTTATATATGTAATGTATTGGAAGGTGGGGATTTGTTTTTCCATTGACATACATGAATAAGGAAACACTAAACAGAGAGTACATCTGTATGAGCTGACACTGGACACTATAAATAGTAAAATGGCCTTTATTATGCAGCCTTTTGTATCGTGCTTATTATTACAATAACACAGACACATACTATGAAAGTGGAAAACAGCTTTAAATTAAATATATAATAAATCGAATCATATAATTTAATTGCAGCCCTCATCACACATTTTAATTTCACATTAGTATCCATTCCTCTGTGCTGGTTTGTGTGTAACTGCACAGCATATACAGGATGTCTATGAAAAAATTCCACAAAAGTTTGGCAAAGTGGAGTCTGTCAATTTTGCAGTCACATTGGCAGGTAGCCAGCATTTGATCCACCAGTTTTTTGTATTCTATCCTAATTTTCTTGCAGCTATGAGATTCTCGGAATCTCAACAGGCGAATTAAACTTTAATTTTACGCCTTAAGAACAGATCTTAAGTCCATGTCCTACAAGTGATACCGCAGACCGATTTCAACATGAACACTAAACATTTATATTTTAGGAATTCAGCTGGTGCTCTTGTAAAGATAACTTGCAGCTTTTAGCAAAAGTTGATAGACTGTCCAACTATTGACTACTTTCATGAGCTGATTATTTCTACACTTTACAGGAAGTTGCCAGAGTCAAAAAAAAAAAGGTATTCAATTTTCAGTAATATGAAACAGAGAAAATAAAGAAAATCGTCACTTTTGAGAGGGAGGACCTATAAAAATAGTCATTAAGTACTTTTAGACAGACAGAATAACAAACAACTGATAATTTTAGCAGCAGTCACTTCCCTTGTTGTATTTTTGCACTCTCAAATGAGAAAATAAAAAACAACAGAGGTGCCCTGGAACAGCCAAAGACGTAGGTCATAGCTTCCAGATTGTGGTTCACCTACCTTCTAGCAACGGTGGCTCGTCATCAAAGCTGCTACCATACATGGATTGTGACGGGGATGGCGTGTAGGTCTGTGTGGGCTGGAAGATTTGTCCTGTGTATGGCTGCTGGGGCTGCATCATCCCTGGGGAAGGGTATCCCATGGGCTGGGAGTAGTCATACTGACCATATTGTCTGGGAAATACATAATAATGATGCTCAACGGGACTCTTTAACTGAAAGGACATTAAGTAACTTTCTCAAATTTGTACACTTGTCACATGACCACAGCACACAGTGAAATGTAGTTTTCAAAAATACACTTAAAAGATGTCAAATAAGGTGTACGTTCGGACAATTAAATGTCATGGCACATATATTTGTAATGATGTTGCTTCTGGAGGTGTCAACAGCTGAGGGACAATCAGGTAAGGAGGGCTCTCTTCACTTACTTGTGGGCATTGTCAGTGTTGCTGTAGCCATAGCCGGCCTGGCTTTGGTCATCTACACTGTAGCTGGACTGGTAAAAGTCTGTGTTGAAGTTGTCAAACCCTGACATCTCTCACTCTGTCAGAGGAAAGAAACAGAAACACAACTTGTTGGGTAGGATGATCATTCAGGAGGTATTTACCTTAATTCCTACAGTCTAAATAGCCATACACTATATACTTTCAATACCATCTGCAAGCCTTGTTCATCCCTTGTCACATAGTTGATCATATTGCCTGTTTTAAATGGGTGTCACTTCAAATTTTAATTTCTTGAGTGCCGCTCTATTGGACACCTACACTCACACAGCACTTTATTAGGAACAACTGTACAATCTAATGCAATCCCATACAACAGCTCTGCCATAAATTCTCCTTTGAACACCTTTGAACTATATGGAAAAGTGTTCCTAATATTTTGTCCATCCTGGAGGCAACATATAGCACTTTTCAATGTAATGCACTCCAGTACACCACCACTAGCACCCACTATGACTTCAATAAACGTAAATAATAAACATAAAGTAGAATTATAACCTTTCTAACAAAACTGAAAATGTATAAGCTTCATAAAAGTAGAATTTATGGCAGAGCTGTTGTATTGGATTTCGTTAGACTGCACAGGTGTACATAATAAAATGCTCAGAGAGTGTATGGGTGGACTAAAATATGTCCAAACATATTTGACTCAGGTGAAACATCTGAGTTTTGTGTGGTGTTTTATCATTCAAAATGAAAAATTAGCCTCCCAGTCAACTTTCATGTGTGGCAGCACAGAGAAAATGTGAACGGTGATGGAGTAAACAACGACGTGGAGCTCAACAACCTTGTCTTTCAGCGATAATTGACATCTCTACCAACAATTAAAAACACGTTTAACATTAGGAATCGTTCATAAATCCATCACATATTTACATTTAACTCTTGAACTTATGGGCCGTTGCCAAATTGGTAGCTTAACTAACGCTACGTGATAGAAGTCGCTGTCTCCTATTTGAATATCCATCGGTACATATTTAGATTACTAACTTATTTCTTATCGTTATTTAAAATAACGTTAATGTTACCTGCGTATGATTTAAAGATAACTGTAAGCCAAGGTAGCAGTCACGCAATCAGCTCCACACACAAAACCAATATAAAAATGGTGTGTTGTAGGTCTGTTATTAATGCTAGTCTTATATTGGCTGTATCAACTATCAAACTACCTGAGAATCACCGCCTCCTAAAGAATAATCTTGTCAGAAATACAGAAAAAGAGGCTAATCTTTGGGTGGCTAATGTACCGTTAACTCAGCTGCTAGTTGGTTAGCTAATGCTAGCTACAATAGTTGTGGAGAGCTGGTTTGTGTGTCTGGCGGTGACTTTCAATGTCCATTTAACTTTTCATACACACTTATTATTTTCGAGTTATAAATGCATCGCTACTGCAAACGCTTACCTGTAATGTTTGACAAATCTACTCAAAGCCCTGCCAACTCGGTTGCGGCTGCTACGTGTCAGGAGAAAAGGTAAATCTTCCGGGATGATACGTAGCCGACGGAAGCCGTTAGGGAAGTGCAAAGTGCCCTTTGCGGAAAATGTGGCGCCATCTATAGACGATTGATGGCATTACATGATTGATAAAATACATGATAGTCACCAACGACAGGAGCAGGAACGACAGGCTGGTGTACTCTGCAGTACAAGAATGTATAAAACTAGAAAAGACTACGATTTGTACGTATCAAAGCTAATGTTTTCATGAAAATGCAACTGAAAATGCTGATAAATCCTCATGCAGTTCCTTAAATTGGATCTTTCCTGATTTAGAAATTCTGTTTTTTTTTCTAATAAGCGGGAAGACATTATGGAAGAAGAGATATTTTGACGATAAAGGTCAAAAACATTTGTCATGCTTGGACTTTCTAGTGTTAATGTTTAGTACAACTATAGAAAAGAACATCAGCATGATAATAGACTATACATTTTTTAGGGTCATGGATCAAATGAATAGGCCAAGTACTTTTTAATGCATACAAAATGGACTTAAAATACCAACAAAGCACTAAAAGGTCACTCACTACTGTGTGCAGAAACATTATTAAGTCTTTATTATAAATATTCAGTTCAATTCTAACTATGATTAGTAAACAAATATACAAGACTTGAAAAGAAAACATGCTGAAAGAGATATATAGTTAGACATCTCATACTATTGGCTTTTTGCCCATTGCAGGTTGGTCTGAGACCCTACTGGGTCCTGACCAATAGTTTGAGAAATGCTGGGTCTAATGGTAACAAATAGAGACAGAAGGCAGAAGATGATTTAACAGGACAACCGCTGAGCTCACGGCAAGAACAAAGGTAGTCCCTTTCATCAGGAGGCAGAGAAGCAGATCAATCACTCTGCCTGTACAGGGGAACTGCAGTGCTACCAAATTCTGCAGACAGATCCATCCTCTTTGATGATGACAGATAATGTAAAATAATGGGCTGATGACCTCTGCTGAGAGGAAATAGGGACGGGAGGGAATGAGAGGGAGAGAGAGCATCACAGATGGGTGTTTGACCTGTAATGAATGGAGGAGTATAAGTGAGGAACAGTTAGACAGAGAAAAAGATTGTTTTGCTTCTCTGCCAGACCAGTCTTTCATCCTTCTATTGTAAAGGTCAATTTTAATACAATAGAAATAGCCAACAGGAACAACAAAATAGATATGAATTCAAATGACAATGGTATATGGTAAATATAGAATGATCACATCAACTATTCTGTACTAGGAAATTCAAATTAACCAATGTCTTTCTATAATATATGTAACAACAACAATCTTACTCAGGGCTTAATAAAACTGGATCCTTTCTGCCTCGATGCTGACACGAAAACACCTCCGGTTTCTGTAACAATAAAATGCTTGAATTTTAGCCACAGATTAATGGGCGCAGTGTGAAAAAGGAACTAAATTACACAGACTTGGCTCTGCTCATAGCCTGGAGTTACAGAATATTTTACAGAATGAGAAATGGGAGAAATAATACAGCAGGGGAAAAGGCATGAAGGAAAACTTTGTCATTATTCAGAGGAGCCTCTCCTGTCTTTGACAGAGAAACTCTGATTGAGTTATGGGTCTCAAGGCGAAAATACACAGAGCAACCTTTAGGGCAATGCTGCACAAAGCAGTTGCCTCAGCAAGGTTGCATGAGTTCGGAGGACATTTTCTTGCCAGGAAACTTTGTGACCATCTGCTACATTATGTTTCCCATTGTCAGCCTTTATATGAAATCTCTTGTTCCAAGATAGTTTAAGACGGTTCTTCTTATGCTGAAGGACAGGCAAATGTAACTCACAACACAAAAAAGTTGTGATGGGTGAGAAAACAAAACAAAACTACACAAAAAAAAAATGTAATTAACAAATTGTCAATCTGTCAGCTTTACATGGCTTACATGGATCACGTGTCTGCTTCATGATGAACAAAATCAATTTGATGCACCAAACATGAATTCCTGAAGCAAACATCCATGACTAATCATAAGAAATGAGTCGTCTCCCCTCTGTTGCCTCTCATCTTTCTTCGGACTTTTAATCATTTCTAAACTTGAAGAACAAGTCTTTCTTCTTAATCCACTTAATGAAAGAAAATTGAAAAGTGCCAGAGAGGGTAATTGAATTTAGGGCAGTGTATTGCCATATGCTGTCATAATTGCCTTCTTTTATAAAGTCTCTGCTGTAATCCTGCTGTCACTGCCTGGGTGGATGAGTGGATTAAAACTACTGAATTTCCTTTACTGTAGCAACCCCTCGTCTCCAACCACCTACTGTACCCTCAATTAAGATTTCTCTCCCCGCCTCTCCAGGATCAAGGAGAGAGGAGAAAGCAAAGGATCAAACTATGTTATTTTATGTTCTTCTGAACATAAAAATTATGCAGATGGGAGATATTTTTGCTCCCTTCTGCACATGCTGTAAGTATGAACACGTGAGTGAACTCAAAACACACACAGAGCTCTATTTCTAGCAGAGATGGCTGTGCACATTTCCTCAGAACATTTACTAGATTACATTATTTTAATACATCTAATTAAATTTTCTGCCATCTAATTGATATGACTTCTGCACAGATCATAAATTAGTAGGCATCTGGTACTCGCAGAGTCCTTTTTCTGGAGCAGCTTTCCTCACTCTGTGAGCGAGCTACACAAGCACTAAAATAACAATCAGCTGCTTAAGAGTTTGTGAAGTTTGTTTGTTCCAAAATGAGATTTCCACCCACTCAAGATTTAAAAGCGTCTGACAAAATGAATGTTAACATGAAAATACATCTCACTCTACAATATAGTGATGATATCTGTAATACCAGAAGATTTTAACAGGACCAAAATATAATATTAGGGTTCAATAGCTCTTTTTTAGTATGTAACTGGAACAATTTTGGACTGCAATCAGGTGTCTTGTTCTTTAAAATGAACATGGTTTGCTTTTCCCTTCCCTGGAATGAAATGTTTCATTTTATTAATCTGTTATTTTAAGGAATTTGTGCTGGAAAAGAGGAATTACTCAAAATAGACGAAATGTGCAACATATACAAATACGAGATGTCCACGCTTTTTTTTTTAGCCTTTATTTTTTCCTGAATGAAGACAAGCACCATTAATGCATTTCATTTAAACCTTTGTTTAAATGAAATGTACCTTTATGGTAGGTAAGCCTTGACACAAAACTGATGCTTTGTGATGGAGTGTACTGTGGAGTTTTGCCATCCTTTTCCTACCTGCCTCTGGTTGGCATCCGGGACATCAGTCGACCCACGAGTGTTCTACCTGTCAAAACAGATTTAGAGGCTTCCAAAATAAGTCTTATATTATAAACAGTAGCATAGCATTGGCTCTTCTTCTTCCATCCTACACTTACAGCCCCTGTGCCAACTTTCACTAGCCAGTTTTTTAAACACTAAACTTTTCTTTACAGGGTTCAGACATAAATTAGTTTTAGCCCAGCGGGTTAACGGTGTGGTATTTTGTTATTGCAGATCAAATGAAGGAAACTCAATGTTTTTTTCATATGGCAGCATCTTGGGGTTGTTGTTTATAGCATTTCTATAATACAGTATCAATATCTTACAATTAGAATAGCATATTATTTAAGTTCTTAAGTTGCTGATGCACAGATCAATTGAGATTGATTTTGACATCAAGGTTCATGCCAAGATCAATGTGTTTGGATAGAGAACTGCTAATCGGCAAAATTTTGTGGCGATATATAATATATTTAAAATAGCAATTTTCACAAGGTTTCAGTGTTATTCATATTTTTTTCTTGAAATGATAGAAAAGACAATAAAGCTCTGAAATAGACAAGTACATCTATGACTGTGCTGTTAATAGAAATATAATTATTAACATCACATTTGCATGCATTGAAATATACAATTAATATCCAGTAAATATTTTGAGGCTGATAAAGGGCCAATATCATCACTCTGATTGTAACCTCACCATCTGCAGTGTTTCACTCTTATTCCAGAGTGTATTTTCACATCTAATTGAAACAAATGATATGACAGAGGTAGAAGTGGGTCCAAGATTTCTTTTGGGACTCCAGTGGAATTGCCAACTTCCGTTATCAGTCCGATCCCTCGATGCTAGAAAGTCCCTCCTCAGATTCTCTCGCATGGTTTCACATTGTATCATCAGTGTATGATGTTTAACACATTTCAAAAGTTTCAGAAATCATGATGAAGTGTTGCAATTTCTTTTCTTAACTATCCAGTTTACTCAACCTGCGTCCTTTATTTCTACCTTATCATATATTTCCCAGAATGCCTTTTGACATTCCTTTGGGAACAGGTATGATTTTTTTTTTTTTTTTTACCTTCAGCAGTGTTTTCTTCCCTTAACCTCATGTCAGTTGAGAAAAAATGACAGCTGTGTCTCTTTGTCACCAAATGCACAGTATTGTGAGGCTCCATTGCATTGTTGCATTATTAAAGCTACTGTCAATGGAGAAATAAATGTCTGTCCTTGATGATGGATTTCTTCCTGTATGGCCTTCTGAACATGAGCACAACATGATAAGATGATTCTGTGGGACTGACACAAGGTTTACTTACCATTTACCATCAACAGGAATCAGATTGAACAAAGAAATAAGCCCACAAATGCAAAGAACTTGGGAAAGAACTGATTATCACAATATTTAGCGAGGTTTGTCCTTTAACTGTGTTTCAAGAAGACAAATAATTGATTCTTTTATACAGTAACTCCTGACATGCATGGTGAGTGAGGTGTATTTAATTTATTTTTGTATTTGTTCACAGTGCAATACAAGTGATCAACATGAAGACACGTGACACAGCACAAGACAAGAGGGAGAGCTAGACTCAAACAAACCAAAACAAAAGAAAAAAAGCAAAACAGCTGCAGCAATAACAACGACAACAGCAACGAAAAAACAAACAAAGAAACAAACAAAAAACTTTTTGGCTTAGATTTTCTTATTGTAATATACATGTGTGTAGGTAGGTGTGTGTGTGTGTGTGTGTGTGTGATTGTGTGGTTGGGTGGGTTTTCTGTGTGAAAGACATAGAGGGGAGAGAGAGCGAGAGGGGGAGACAGTATTAACCAAAGGAAGAAAGAAAGAGAAAAAGAAAAAAAAATACATAGCTACATTGCTCTAGATAATCTACATTGTCAGTATATTATTTAGTTGAAATTTGAGAGTTTGTAATTCATTCCAAGTGTGCTCTGTGGGGTTGTTTGCATAGTTATGTTAATTCTTTTATTTTGTTTTCTAAGTTACTTTGTAGTTTCTGCTCTTGTTTTTTCCTATGAGAGAGGTATGAAATAATGTTCCCTCCAGTTACTGCCATACCTGTTTCCCATAGTAGTGTTGGAGAGGTATTTGGAAAGTCGTTCATTTCTAAAAAGGATGCCCACTCTTCCCTGATTATGTTGTCAAACTGAGCATCTTTAAGTGGTGAAGTATTAAAGCACCATGTAGGGCGGGATGTAACGGATGATTTAATCTTCAGGGTGAGTGTTACAGATGCATGATTGCTAATTACGAGTGGGCTGATTTTGGTGTCTAGGATATGTGGAGCGCTAGAATTGCTGGATAGGAAAAAATGTGTCAATTTGTGAAACTGACTGATGTCTGGGAGAAAAGTAGGAATATTCACTTGCAGTTAAGTTTTTAAGCCTTCAGCTATCGACAAGACGGAAGTCATCCATGTATTCTTTAATTGCTGCTGAGGATTGAGAAATTCTTGAATTGCCTTACTGCAATGATCTGTTTATTAATGGATTGAGTACAGCGTTGAGATCACCTCCAATTATGGTTACTGAGTTAGAGGTATGGTTGGTCATTTGCGATAAAAATATGTGATAGCATTAAGGGTCATCATTGTTGACACCATACAGGTTAATGTTTGTAAATGGTTTGTTATTGATTGAGGCACCAGTTATAACATATCTTCCTTCCCGGTCTAATATTGCGAGTTAAGTGTATTTTTCTTATGGATCAGAATTGAGACATCTCTTTGTAGGTAGCTGAACAGACAAGATTATATTGTGGGCCTGTAAGGATTTGTCGTTCTGAATTATTTAGGTGAGTTTCTATTAGTAGGCATATGTCTGCTTTCAGTTTGAGCAGATGATTTATGACTTATTCTTTTTGTCTGTGAGCGAATGCCACAAACATTCCATGAAATAGAAGTTATGGGTTGCACAGAAAAGAGAAAAATGTTATTAGTTATTCCTTGAAGTATGAACGGTTGTAATGCAGTGTGTGTGTGTGTGCGTGAGTATATGAATTATGTGTTTGCATGAATATGTATATGTAAATATGGTCGGTATCCGGGTAGGTAGTACAAGACAAAGAGATACAGAAAACAGAACAAAGACAGACAAATGAGACAAAGAGATGTGAGACAAGGAGACAAAAAACACAATAACAAACGAACACACAAGCAAACAAAACAAAACAAAAGAACGACAGGGAAGGATGACCATAGCATAGAGTTGGGGAGGGGGGTTGGTTGGGGGAGCGGAGGAGGTGAGAAACACATAGGGATGGTCTGTGTTGCAGTGATTGTGTGTAGCTTTGCCAAATGGTCTGTGCTTGGGTTTGGAGGGTTCTAATGGAGCTCTTTAGTAGCGCATTTTGTTGTTGTTGTTAGGAGGATTAATTGAAGAGTCTTTTATGTTATACTGCCTAGAATAGTGTGGTTGTAGAGTTGCGGTACAGCTGTCCATCTATGTAGAGTTTGTCCACTACTATGTATGCTCTTACATTTTTCATTTGGTGTTCTTTCATGATGGTGTACAGGTATTTTCTCTGTTATTTCTTGGGTTAATTTTGTTCCTTTGCTAGATTTTTATGAGTTCTTTGTGTTTGCAATGATTGTTCGGGGGTCTTTATTGGTGCAGTTACCGAGTCTGTGAATGCGATGGAAGGTTAAGTTGTTTGCAGCATCTGAGGGGATTTTGAGCTGGGAGTGCATGAAGGTTTTGAGCATAGCTTCTGTGTTGTCAGATGTATTATTTTCCAGTATGCCAGAGAATATCAGGTTGTCGTGCATACACGTGTCTGAATGTCCAGTATGGTTTCTTTAATGTGCTTATTTTCATTTGTCAGAGTGAATTAATTTGTTTAGTGAAGATTTCCACCGTGGTTTATAGGGAGTTGCTTTCTCTATGGATATGTTCAATCTGGTTGTGGGCAAAATCTAAACTAGACTGCATGTCTATTATTTCAGGGTGAAGTGTAACGAGCAGGTCAAGTTTTTGTTTAATGGATTGTAAAACACTGACCTCAATTTCAGTTGTGAGCAGATCATCCGTGTCTGTGGCAGAGTCTGTTTTTTTTCCCTTTCGGCCGGGTTTGTTTTGTCATCTGAGAGGTTGGCTGGAGTGACTGTGAAGGTACCCGGCATGTTGCACTGTAGGTAGTAGTGATTGATGAAGTTTCCATATATGATCCACTTTCTCAATTAACAGGTCCGAGTGTGTGACGATAACAGGTTGTGTGATTTTGGTTAATGTATGTCTGTGATTTGGGTCTTTGCAGTGCTGTTTGTTGTGTTGACAGTAGCTGCTGCAGCTAGCAGTAGTAGCTCGCCATGTCATCTCGCCTCAGTGTGCAACTCTTGCGGTTGTGAGATGTACTTTAAACTGCAGATGAAGCTGTGAGCATAGACTTGTAATTCCTGTTGACTCTCACTCTATGTTCTGGGTGATGCCCCACTGGACGTCCTGCTTTCCTGATGAAATCACAGTGGCAGGAGCGAACAGAGACCCACCACATGTTCAATTATACATCTTCAAGATGATCAGACACACTATCTGTCTCATTCACTTCTTCACGCTGACACAAATTATTCATTTTCAGCTTCAAACTGTATTGTATCTCAGTGTGACAGAAGGACAGTCTGGAAAGTTTTGCACATAAATTCTTTGAGAATTCATGCCAGATAAGGAGAAATTTTTATATATTTAATTTTTTTCAGGTAATTCAGTAACAAATTTGCAGCATTAATCATATACTGAACATCCTTTAAAGCATTTATAGAGAATTGCTGATGGTATTAGCTGAAGAGGAAAATTGGATACTACACCTTTAAAGGGGTTTTACAGTTCAAAGGACTTTTGGAGATTTGGCCCCATCAAGAGATTTGTCACACATTGAGGACCTGTGGAAACCACCCCTTAATCCCAAGAACCAGGGAGTGAAGCACAAAAAAATACTAGAGGGAGAGAGAGAGAGAGAGAGAGGGAGCGAGAGAGAAAGATGTTGTGCTTGTGACACACACACACACTCTCACACACACACATACACACACACACTCACACACACACTAACACTCTCCTACACGCTCACAGAGACAGAAATACACACCGCAGGAGAGCTGATTATGGCAGTAAACTAGCACAGCTATCTACCCCTCCACAGTGTTCCACTGTGTTCCCACATGGCCTTTCCACTGGCAGAGGGAGAGCGGGTGCTTAGCAACATCTCATCTGCATGGTTTGGCAAATCAACAGGGTCAAGATCCCTTTAGGCCTTGAGAACTCCACTGTGCTGTACTGCCAAGGAGTGGCCTCAGAGATGAATGGTACAGATATAGGCTGACTCTCTTCTTGGCAAAAATCCCTGCTTAAGTTGCTAAGTGTCAAGGTATTCAGCCCTAAGAATTTATTCTTCCTAAAACAAGAGGTGCTGCTGATCTGTATCAGAAAACCTATTTAAAGTGCAGTTATAATTTCAATTTTTCAAGGGAGATTGCTGTATGTATCAAGAAAAATGACAATTAATTCAAAAATAAGGTTGACTAATTCATCCTCAATTCCAGATTTCTTTCATTTGTTTTGATATGATGACTCCATAAGAGACCAAATGACTGGATAAGATGTTTTTCCCTGGTTCTCTCTTTTTAATTGTTATTTGAGGTTATTTCTGAATTGGGTTTAAGCATGATTGTGGCAGAGACCAGTCAATATCACCTCCTGGATGCCAGTAAAGGCAGATAAAAGTCATAGATTGCTTTAATACCCAAATTAAGGCTGAACAAGAGACAGAAGAAACTAGTCTAAAAACACATCATAATTTTTATAGGTTAACATCATTACATTTACACAAGACAAGCTTCATCATCCTCCCAGCTGATATGATGGTGGTCTACTGAAAAATGTGCTCCTCAACAATGTCACTGCTAAGAAAACACAAGCAGATCAAACACAAAGCATTTAAATAACAAGGATTTCTTTAAATGCAATGAACACAGTGGCAATTTCAATATGAATGCACTTTCATAATAGTAAATGCATCCAAAAGTGCTACATTAAAATCAAAGCATGTTGTCTGAATTTTTGTTTATTTATTTATTTGTTTATGTGACATGCCACTAAGCTGTAAACCACCAGACGCTGCAAAAGTCATTTAATTTTTTGGCAAGAGTTCGCCTCTTTAATGTGCAGTGAGTATATATGATCTGACCTGGATCTGACTGAAGGGTTACTCTGTGCATGCTCATCACAGCTCATCTGCGTCTGATGCAATCTAGATAGAAAGATGAGTCAGTATACACTTACACACACAGTTTCACTCAATGGATGTTTTTTTTTTTGTTGAGATTTCTTCCTCCGCTTTGAAGCTGTCTGATCCTCCACCTCCTCTCATCCATCCACTACACCCACAACTTGATCCTGGCCAACTGCTTTCTGAGTCCCACATAATGCAAATTGAATCAAACGTCAGCTACTGAAAGATACACACCAAACCTCCAAGATGCTGCACACAAGTGCAAATGGCTAATTCCTATGGTAACAGAGTGACAAATAACATTTGAAATCTCTGGCCAATTAGCCAAGGATTAAAGACTAAACTTGCTGGTTGATCAGTTCTGTTTTAAAACTCACAATTATCCTTTTACTTTAAATGCATGATGCAGAAAGGAAGAGTAAGTCTGTCAGATAGAGTAGCCCTCACAATGTGAACAACTGATCAATCTACTATCAGTTACTATAGTAATAGAAATTGACCTTTGGAAGACAATGGTCGATAAATGCTGCATCACAAGCACATCACAATCATTTCACACACTCAAGTTCCTGTTATGTATACCCAGTTGTTAACAGTCCAGACCAGCTTTGTAGTCTGCAACTGGAAATTTCAATCATGAAAGCACACACAAACACAAACACACATGCTGGTTAACAGAAGATGATACACTGAGTGTGTCTCAGTTCTTGATTCTTGTTTCTTCCTCATCATGACTCAAGTACCGTGTGCCCACACACAACACCAATATCCCGACTACAGTAGCAGTTGCATTTTTGCTAGTTTATAGTAAACTTGTCCACCAGTAAGTAGCACCATCCTTGTAACTATAAAAACCAAAGGAAAACACACACCTGTTTCAGTAAGGGGTGGCCTGCAGATAACGAGGGGAAGCCACGCACACATGAACATTTTGGCATACCTTGCCTTCTTCACAATAAAAGCCAAGTAACAGGTGATGTAGATTGATGATCTGAGTCTAAAAAGAGGTTGTAGCCAAGAAAGGCATCCAATTGAAAACATGGAGTAAAAATAATGAAGTACAACCTGAAAGCTTACATTCAAATCAAGAGAATATGAATACGCATCTGAGTTACACATATATTTACATCAAGTAAAGGAAGAGAAAAGAGTCATTCCAACCCTGTAAAAATGATTGAATAAAATAGAGAATTACAAACAAATAAAACCCAAAACAAAACATGAAAGTAACTTCTGCCTCAGCTGGTTGGATCCACATTTCCCTCCTCTGTTTAGATTTGGCACCAAAGATACACCTTTCTTCTTGATACCTTCACCAGTACACCGCATACACACACACACACACACACACTCGCAGACACCTGCAGAGTCAGTGTTAGTGAGTGGGATGACAGCTCTGCTGCTGTGTTGCTGGCCAGAAGACAAGCTGAGACGTTCAGCTTTCCCAGCCCTCTGTGGTGTCTTGCAGGCTTTCTACTTATCCTGGCTGCAGGAGTCACTTGTCTTTTCCCTCACCACCCTGCTCTGCTCTGGCTGCCAAAGCTCTTAATATTTAGTGGGCTTCCTGTTAAATAGCCTTGTCTCCTGGGAGAGCAGTGGACCTGGTTTAGCAGGGAAGGCAGCCTCAGCCTGTGCACAGAGTGGAAGTGGAGGGAATTGAGGGGAAGAGCAGCAAGGCGACATAAAGCAAGAAAGAACTCGTTTTTTTGACCTACTGAAATTGGCAGAAATCCAGAGATATTGTAATTTTATAGCTCAGTAGTTAAGAGACTATCACACAGCTACAGTACATTCACAAGAAATGTGCCCCCAATTTGTCAGTCTGGTGGCATGTAGATTGTGTGTTGAGCCTCGGAGGAAATTAATTTTTAATAGAAACTGTTTGTAGATCATAATATCGATGCCATCATTTGAGATATGATGATTACAGTGTATCAAATGAATCTACTTCCTAAAATCAACTGACTCCTGTCAGGAGATCTGGCTGCAAGCAGTGAGAGGCTCTATTTTGCTGGAATCAGCTAAAAATATCTTGTTTTGATATGAAATCTGGGGCATTGGGACTTGTTGCTGATTCCCACATGGACTTCATGGAGTTTATGTTTGAGGATCAATATTGCAGAGACAAGACATTTCTTAATGATTATGAGTTCATCAGAAGATTTCTATATCAAGCTGAAAACCTTGTCGAGCAGTCTTTGAAGAAACATTTGAGATTGATGACTCATGCCATCCGTAGCCGGGGGTGTTGGCGTGTACCTGCTCAGTAGGACAGTAGCAGTTCAGTCCATCTACCAGCCTGCTAATGATGATCTCATGGGAGCTGGGAATCAGCAGGCTATTTGTGTCTCATGCAAAAACAGAATAAACAAATAAATAATTTTTAAAAGCAAAATTTGTTTCCAAGGACTTTAAAAGAAGTTGTTGGGTAGATTTGTGGACTTTCTGAAAAATAACCCCATAGAGGATTCCTTGACACAAGAAATCTGAAATTAAAGTGGAAATAAATGCATTTAGTATAAATAGTGGTAGTGTAAGTACAACAACACAAGTGCTAGTCAGTGATTGATTTGATTTTACCCATAAAGTCTTTTAGTGTGTGTGGAAAAATATGAATGAACAACATACTGATATAACTGATGACTACCATGCATGATGTTATGGTCCTTGTTATCTCTCTTTCTCTCTCCATCTCTTTCTCTAGATAGACTGATCCTCCCATTGCCCCCCTCCATCTCTCTCAAAAGCATTTATGCAAATCACACACACACACACAAAAATACAACCCTTACAGCTTGCCTTACAACCATCTAATCACACAGTGACTCATTGTACTTGATGGCTCCCTATTGGCAGCACTGATGAGTTCAAAATAAATAGGCATAATGCCATCAGCAATGTCTTTTCCGTGACACCTATAATCACTTTCTCCAAATACCTTATTCCACCTGACACCTTACACTGCCTTACAGCAGTCTTCTCTCCTCTCCTCTGATTAGTTTTTTTGTCATTAGTCTGGATCATTTTCAGTGTAATTTTCTGTTTTTCTCACAACTTTCAAAGCTAACATTCAGAGTTGGCACCTGTTGAAACTTTTGCACATTACACATGCAGTAGCTGACCAAGTTTAAAAAAAAAAAAAAAAGATGTGTAAGTTTAAGAGATAGCTGTGGTTTACATAGAAACTCATTTTGGTATATACAGATCCTGTCTGAGTCAACTGAATGTATACTTTGAATGTCTGCTTGCTGTATTTGCAGATTGCCCATCTAAGACCTGGCATCATTCAGTCTGGCTGTAATGAGAGATGGAAGTGGAAGTAGTATGCAGTTTATTTCAACCATCTGTGACTCACCTAAAACCCCCCTTTAATAGTTTTCTCTGCACTGCACTGGAAGAAAATGGCTGTCCTGATAGTTGATCAGGGAACTGAAATGGTCATGATTTTTCTTTGAGTGTAAGAAGTGGATTTCTTTTGCTAGTGTAAAATTATAAATCTCTCTGATATGTGTGTCTCTCTTGGAAAAACGATAAATAATAAATGTTGCTGCTGTGCTTGTGGAGTAAATATTTCATCATATATTTTCTATTGACTAATATGAAACTGTAATGAGTTCTCTAAGATATATAACAGCAAAGAAACCAAGAAATTAGAAATAATGTCATGATGTAAATATCTCTGTCATGTTAGTTCGGGGGTGACTGAATAAATGGGAATTCTGAAAACTTAATTTCCAAACTGTCTTTTCTGGAATTCTTCTGTTACACAATTGTGGACTAAGATTTGTTTCAGGCTATGTTGAAAAAAAATTTATACACAATTTTACAGAAATATGTTATATAAACGTCAGTGAATTCCACACACAGTTTAAATGCTGCACAAACCAGAGACCATGGAGGAATGTGTCATGTGCTTTGGTGATAGCCCTGCTGTGTGTTTTGCAAGCTTTTATGCTGTTAAACCAAGTGCTCTTTGGGGACAGAGGAAAAACTGAATTGAATTGAATTGTGTCAACCCAAACAGGTTTAACTTCTTACAGGTGGTCAATCATCTGGTCTTTAAATAGCAGCACAGCAGGGAGTGGTGTACTGGCTACATGTATTTATGATGAAGCTACCGATGTGGCCTACTTCTGGGTGACTGCTCAGGTCCCAGCCAGGCACACCTCCTCCTCCTCCTCTCTGTGTTTTATTCACTTTGTTTTTATCACTCAATCGCTTGTCCCATTTTTCTTCCTGCAGTGTCAACTCTGTTTGATTGGTCTTCATAAATATACCTCCTCCTTTTCAATGAGCATTACATTTTGGGATGAGAGTGTCCATCAACACCAAATAGAAAAGTCAGGTAATTGTGGTATGCATGTACAGTACCAGTCAAAAGTCTGGACACACTTTCTCATCCAAGTGAATGGAAAGGTGTGTCCAAACTTTTGACTAGTACTATATTTTAATTTGTATATTCTTCCATGTGACTGTATACACATTGAAAACACGGTTGGAATTAGTGTTAAGTACAAAATCAGGACAGGTCTTATAGGCGGCAGAAGGCTGTAATGAAAACACTGTGTAGTATGAACATGATTTGTGCGAGATTCATGAACAAGATTGTATATTTTATACATTTTTTTCTGCACTGCATTTGTATTTAATACAAGCACTGATTACTTACTAATGCTTACTGCAATGGTTTTCTTGTTTTCGATTCCTTGCATGGCATTCTGCACCTGATAGGTCAAAGTCATTCACTTCTACCTCATGACTTTAATTAGTGTTTTATTGATTCTAGGTTTAAAAAAACAAGCTATAAAATAAAATAAAAAATGAAAATTCATGTTTTTCTTAACAGCTTTTGTTCCATCTGAAATGCAAATGAACACAGCAGCAGGCAACACTTGCATACATGCAATACACGCACACTGACTGCTTAAGAAGTAAATCAGGCAAACGAAACAGCTGCCGCGCACTAATGCTTCCATTTTCCTGTGTGAGGATCTGTCCATGGTGCTGAAAGAGGAAGTCTTGGGCATGTCGACATACAAACAGAGGGAGGCGCTGTTACTCGTTTTACAGAGTACAAGACAGAAATCTCATCTAGTGTTACCACTGACTGGCAGTTACAGCCATTTATTATAATCTTTTTCGTCAAAAGATTTTGATTTGTTAAAGTGTTCTCAACTGAAAATAAATAAATAAATAAAACAGAGAACTACACAGGTAAACCTTAAATTGCCAGGTCTTCTATTTTTTTTTATCTTTAAACCAAATGTCATGAAAATTGATTCAAGCTGCGGGATGCAGCAAATCCATGACTATGCACTGAGTTGCTGCTGAAAAAGGAAAACGCAGCTCTTAAACCTTTGACAGCACCACATTTGCATGTAGTGAGGGTGGGGAGTGGGGGGTGGAGGGGGTAATTTTTATACATTAAACCTATGTGTGTGATCATTGATTGTGACTGATTTGGGTTAATTTACACACTTTTTTTTTTTTTTTTTTTTTACCACCCAGCAGCGTTTGCAGCCTAGAATCGCCCTCTTTGGTAACTTGTGCGTGTAGGAGAGAGAGAGAGAGAGAGAGAGAGAGAGAGAGAGAGAGAGAGAGAGAGAGAGAGAGAGAGAGAGAGAGAGAGAGAGAGAGAGTGTGTGTGTGTGTGTGTGTGTGCGTGCGTGCGTGTGTGTGTGGGTGTGTTGAAGAGGAGGTGGGGTGGGGTGGGGGGGAGGTGTGAAGACACCACCCTGCTCTGATGGAGAGGGTGGGAGGGAGGGTGAGGAGGGAGGAGGGGCTGAGATGTTCGTTTCAGCACCGCGGACAGCTCCCGGTAAAAGCAGCCAGCAGCAGCGGGTCGGTCCTCTGCGCTGCTCTGAGAAGACAGAAAGAAAAGCTGAACTGAGATTTTTAACACCACTCGAGGACTGCAAAGACAACATGCTTTTCGAGGAGGGGGATTTAGTTTATTTCAGTCCAGAGCAGACGACATATTTGCAGTGACAGGCTACAGACAAAACCATTATATGACTCCCGTTTGCGTGTGCAATCTCTGCGAAGTTTCTCGCCAATAAAAGGCATTCTGCCTCCTCCTGCCGCCGGAAAAACCTGCTGGTGTTCAAGGGAAGTTGAAGAGGAAACAAAAGTGACAACAGCACCTCAACACCTTCTTCAGTTTGGACTATATAAGTTTTTGGTGGAGTTTTACCCCCCAGTTCTACTGCACAATTTTCCTCTTTGTGCAGACGGGTTTCTTGTTGGATAATACTCCCAGAGGCAGCAAGACAAGTTTCTTTTTCATTTGGTGCAATAGGCTTCTTATAGCCTCCACCGGTTCCCCCTGTAATGCTCTTTTTCCAGGGGCGATGGGAGTCCCACAGCCACTGACGCAAGCCTTTGATGCGCCCGTGTACATGTCTCCTCTCTCGCATCACTGATTCTTTTCTCCTCCAATTCTTTCATCGTAGGCTTTTTATTTTATTTTTATTTTAACATTCACAGTGGGATCCCCGGACTGCCATCTTCCCCCATTTCCAGACAACACTGCTAAAGACTGGTAGGTGATAAGGGCCATGGATCGATGAGACTTGTTATTCAGGTTATTGTGGGATGAAGTTGGAGACCCTGTGTGAACGCAGAATAACCGAGGGCAAAGCTTAGGCAACTTTTGACACTGATCCATCGTTTTCTTTTCTGAGACTTGCTGTAGAAATAGGTGTGTAGCCTATTTGAAGCTGTTCATGACGGAAACGATGGCGCTGAGTGGAAACTGTAGGACTAACCCCAAAGAGCAGGCGTCAGTTCAGAACAGTTTCCCAGATGTTGTTGAATTAAACGTAGGGGGACAGGTTTATTACACGCGTCACTCAACTTTGGTGAGCACCCCGAGTTCATTACTAAGCAAGCTATTCTCGTCCAAAAAAGAAGCGTCTAATGACTTGGCGAGAGACCCCAAGGGCCGCTATTTCATCGATAGAGACGGGTTTTTATTCCGGTATGTGTTGGACTACCTCCGAGACAAGCAAGTCGTCCTCCCGGACCACTTCCCGGAGAAAGGAAGGCTCAGAAAAGAGGCGGAGTACTTCCAGCTGCCCGACTTGGTGAAGCTCCTGACCCCCGAGGATGTCAAGCACAGTCCGGACGACTACTTCCACAGCGACTATGAAGACGGTTCCCAGGGTAGCGACCACCGGCAGTGTCCGCCGCCCTCTCTAGTTCCTGCGGATAGAAAGAGCGGTTTCATCACGGTGGGGTACCGGGGGTCGTGCACTATGGGCCGTGAGAGTCAGACCGACGCCAAGTTCAGGAGGGTACCTCGGATACTGATATGCGGGCGCGTGGCCCTGGCCAAAGAAGTTTTCGGGGAGACCCTGAACGAGAGCCGGGACCCGGACAGGACCCCGGATCGGTACACCTCCCGCTTTTACCTCAAGTTCAAGCACCTGGAGAGGGCTTTTGACATGCTGTCGGAGTGCGGTTTCCAAATGGTGGCCTGCAACTCGTCAGTCACAGCCTCGTTTGTCAACCAGCACACAGAGGACAAGATCTGGTCCAGCTACACAGAATACGTCTTTTACCGTAAGTGAAACCTTTGTTGTTGTTTTTTTTGCTGTTTTTTTTGTTGCCACAGCAGGTCCACATTCACACAAACACATACAGTAAACGGGAGTTACCGCTAGAAGGCGCAATTGGTTTACTCGCGCTCGCGTGACAGAGACATCTGGGTATCAGGATGGGATGAGCCTTTTTTGGCAAAGGACAACCTCTCTTTTGAATGATGTAGGTGGACTAAACACTTCAGTGTGGTGACTACTACAGACTGTGTGATTTGAGCTGTGTCTACCCGTTTCTGTTACCTACAGTGTAGTACGTGTTCCTGACGTTTTGGGTTGGACAGGGTCAAAAAGGATTAATAAAACCCCCCAGGATAGTACATTTCTATGACAGACATAGAGATCAGCCTGCATCATCTTGGTTAAAATACAGGCACGGACCCAGAGTCAAACGTACATGTTGTGAGCCCTGTGGAACAAAACCAATTAGGGATCACTCCTGGTAATTGGGTTTAAGCCAAGGTGTTGTTACAGTATCTCTCCCTGGAAACTACGCAACCTTAGCAGCAAACATATAACTGACAGACTAGTTGGCGTTTTGATCTCAGTGTGCTCAACCCTATTACAGCATGTTGCAGCATTCAGTGCACTCTTTCAGGCTAGTTTATATTTCATTAGATTTAACCAGATTTTAATAATTCCACTCTTGTCTGAGCCACAGCAAACGTCAGAGCAATGATTTGTCAATGCTTGCCGTTTCTCATCATGCCGCAATTTTCTACTCCACCTCTTCTCTGCTTTCATCCATCCCATCCACTCTTTCAACTTCTTGCGTTTCCTTCTGGCCTTTTTTGTTGCTTTCCTTCCATTTCTCCATCTCAGCTGCTCACTGGCTGGTTGGAGTCTGAGCAAGATCAGGTAAAAGAGGAGTGACAGTGAAGAAGAGGGCATCATAACTTTTACACTGGCTCATGTAAGATTTTATGATACAACTAAATAATCCATACTCTCTGATGTGACAGTTCATAATTTATCACAAACTGCTGCAATAAAGCTGTCATAAAAGAGATCAAGTGTACTGTAAGTGATATTGAGATTGTGCTGAAGTTATTAGTGCCTCATAAACTACTTAGGTGCTATTAGGAAAGCTGTATGACAAAGCTCTCCCTGGAATAACCTACTGAATCAGTAGCAGTTTAGCATATAAATAGTTGAGATGCCCAAGAAAAAGGAAGACCTCGAAAAATAAAAATAAAGAATGTGCCACTACATTTAGGGAATTTGATTGGTGTAACCTATATGGAAACCCCCAAATTATCCTCTACTGAGACAAAACAAACAAACAAACAAACAAAAAACCCCTAAATAATGTTTTTTTGTGCTTCATAATGAATGAATGACAATTATTAAACTGTGCAGATATACTGTCATACCCCTCTGGTTCTCCACTAGCTGCAGGCTCTTTGCTTTTTTTTTCTGGAATGTATTTCTGTGGCAAACACATGGCTCAATGATATCTACTTGAACAAGTACACAATGGCTTTATGAATAGCTGCAAATACAACAGGACAATATTTTGACATAATAATGGTTCGCATTGCAACTACACTGAAACAACCTTAACAAATCTGATCTGTGTTAAAACCTCCAAAGATTAAATCAAGTTTCGTTACATAAGAGAGAGACCACAATGCACAATGTGCTGACTGTTGCCGCACATAGAACTAGTGAAGCTGCCAACAGTACTGAGATCAATGTGTCAAGGCAGCTATCATGGTATTCAACACAGAAAAAGAGTCTATACTCTCATAGGCACTATGACTTAATAGTTGTGACATTGACTTGTTTGTACTGACTTACTGAAACACTGAAATCTTTCTGTTTTTGTCAAGAGTTTAGTACTAGCTGTGGCTTTCCTTTGTATTTGAATATTGTATGTATGTTATTATTTGTAACATCCATTATGGTCCCACACTATCTTATCAAACCTCCCCTCAACACAACAACCATACTAAACAGTTGCCATGTTTGTCCTAAATTCCTATTCCATCCTCATTTGCAAGTAAATTTTGATTACAGAATACAGATTTTGGTACTTTTGGCAACTATAATTAAATGGTGGACACTGTTTCATATTCATTGGAAATTTTTCAGTTCCAAAAGAAGGACTTCTAACCAAGTTCTTAATACCACTGGCTTTGCTGTCTCATTTCAGTGCCGAATCCTCCAGATGTTTGGCAAGTAAAAACAGTTATGGGCCCATGTGCAAACATCCCTTTTTTCAATACTATGTCTATTGTTATATTGTGCTTTTTGTTCATTTTGAATAAACAGAACAAACATTCATAAAAACCCTCCCTCCCACACCCAATAACACAACATTCTCTGTAAAAAGAGGAGCTTAACAAACATTAAATATGATAAGTAAGTAATTATAGACAAGAGGAAAAAAAAAATATAGACAGAAAATCATACATGCACATATTAAAGAAACAAAATCAATTAAGGTAAATACACAAGTAAAAATTGAACAAGTTTAAACAAGAATATATATATATATATATATATATATATATATATATATATATATACGCACACATACACCTGCACATACATACATGCATCCATATACACAGACATCAAAATTTATAGAAACATTACAGTTAATTAATAACAATCATAAATATATAATTCAGTCCTCATCATACTCTCTCTCCCTATTCACAACCATGTTACTCTAGCTGTGGTACAAATTACAACTTATCTTGGGATGATGGTGGTACCACCTTGTCCTATCACAGACATCTACACAGTCAGGTCATTCATAAAATGTAAGAAAGGTACCCACATCTTATTAAAATCCTCAACTTTATCTCTTACAATGTAAATCAGTTTTTATAATGCCAGACTGCAATACGTCTCTTTAGACTAGAATTAGGTCTCTGAATATCCTTCAAACAAAAATAATAAAGGGGACATAGAACAGCCCTGGCCTGTAGATCTACAGAGATTAAAAGGCTTTGAAATTTGGTTGTTTGTTGTAATTTCTGCTACTGGCTCAATATCAATCAATTTGATCAATGTGAGATATCATTCCCTAAATCCAAATCTTTTTATAGATCAAAAAGGTATCTCCATTCAATCCTGTCAAAAGCCTTTTTGGTGTCTAATGACAGGATTTCATGGTCTCTGGCATTTTGTTTAGCATATAAAACATTCAACAGCCTACGTGTGTTATGAAATGCTTGTCTACCCTGCACAAATCCACTATGATCGTTAGTGATCAGGAGGGGAATGATTGTTTCTATCCACCTAGCCAGGACCTTACACAGTATTTTGGTGCAACATGACATTAAAGAAAAGGACGATACGATGCCCTTTCTGAGGGAGATTTGCCTGGTTTTAACAGAAGAGAAACTACTGCAGATCTTAAAGAAGGAGGTAATATTCCTTCTTCATAGGATTCATTAAACATCTCAAGGAGGTGTGGTAACAATTTTCCTGATAACCTCTTATTTATATAGGCCATCAGGCCCGGGTGCCTTTCCACTATTCATACTCTTCAATGCATCTACTAGTTCTTCGATACATACATATTTATCAAGATTAGTTTTAGTCTCCTCAGTTAAAGTTGGGAATTGAAGTTGGTCCAAAAATTCATTTTGTTTTTCTAAGCTGTGCGGGTATTCGGATTTATACAGATCTTCATAATATGTTGTAAAAGCAGTGTTTATTTCAACTGGATCAACAAGTTTTTTTTCCATCTTCTAATTTAATAGCTCTATTTGTTTGTATCTTTTTAATTCACCATGCTAACAGATTTCCAGCTTTTTCTCCCTGGTCATAATATGATTGCTTTAACCACAACAGATTGGAAGCTATTTAATTTGTAGTTAGCTCATTGTGTTGGAATATTAATAGGAGAAGCTCTTCTTGTTTTTCTGGGATATCACTGTGATAAAGTTGTTGTTCTAACTCCCTAACTTTTTGTTCAAGAATGTCCAGCTGTGCATAATAAACTTTGGATTTGTATTCAGTATAGCTTATTATCTTGCCCCTTATATATGTCTTGAACGAATCCCATTTTATTGAAGCAGTGGTTTGTTTTGTGTTTAGAGATAAGTATTCATCTATTTTTCCATCAAGAAATTTCACAAAATCAGGGTAGACCCATCTAGATTGAGAGTTAAATCTAGGTGGTGAGGAAATGATGTTAGATACTTGCACTGTTAATGAGATTGGGGCATGGTCCAACAACAATATACTAACATACCAGTATTTCTCAGTTTTTGATTGTAAACCATTAGAGATTAAAAAGTAATCAATTCAAGAGTATGTTTTGTAGTCACCATGAATGTTTGAATAGTATTTCTTGTTTGTTCATGGGAAGTGTTGATGCCAGTAGAGCGATCATGTATTGGGTCCAACACACAATTAAATTCACCACCAATTATATATTGACCAGGGTAGGATGATAAGGAGAGAAAGAGGTTATGATAAAAAGAGGGATCATCACTATTAGGAGCATATATACATATTAAGTTGACCTGGATAGATACTATGGTAACATTAAGTATAATGTACCTCCCTGATGGATCTATGTATTTATTTTTCAACTGAAAGGGGATCGACTTATGCATTAATATCATGACCTCCCCTGGCATGAGAAGTAAAGACAGCAGAATAAACTTCTCCTGGCCACCTTTTATCAACCCTGTTAATGTCATTTTGTACCAAGTGTGTCTCCTGTAGGAAAATTATATTGGATTTCATTTGATTAGTCCTATTCAATATCTCTTTAAGCTTTACCAATTTGTTCAGTCTTCTTGTGTTCCAGCAAGATATTTTTAAGTCTGATCCATTAAGCATGAGGCTATAAAATAGCTTTTAGATTATGGGTACAGGATGATTCAAACATAGTGGTGCTATTTGTTTTCTTGGTTGTACATTAGTATCTTAACTCCTCCCAAGAAACCTTTATGCACTTTCCCAAATGAAGCGTAAGTAAAAAACATAAAGAGTAATTAACTTTGGTTATGCAGAACGTTTGATCCACACTGTGAGGAGCAACGTGATTTGGGTACTGACACATTGTTTTATAGGCTCACTAACATATTGAAGACAGATTGACCGTAAGCTCGACCTGCAGTAAATTGAAAAGGAAAAAAAAAGGTTCACATCAGCCACTTTTGTTACCACACATCATGGTAAGTTTCTGTTACAGTAATCATGCACAGAAATAGTGCCAAAGAAAAATGCCTCTAAGGTCCGATTTGGTTAGGCTTCTGTGTTTAAAACTGAAGTCATTACATTAATTGTCCACTGTGAGAGTTCACATAATAAAAGTGCCCATGTAATAAATGGGGGAAAAAAGGGAGTGCTACTTGCAGATTATCTCAAACTAAAGTCCTCAGTTTATCACCATAGTGACTTTCAGGCATACCTTATATTTACTTGAGATGGAGTAAGGAGAGACAGTATACTTTTCAGCTCTCAAGTCATGGGGAACCTCGTAAAATAGTTTGGATCCTTCGGAGATAGTCCTCTGCCTCTGCAACTCCATCAAAATGTAATTGATGCTGGCGGATTTCAACTGATAGATCTGGAAAGAAGCTGACTCACTGATTTTCATCTGCACTTCCTTCTGTCTTCTGGCTGCTCTCAGAGTCTCCTCACAGTCTTTATAGTTCAGAAATTTCATGACATTCGTTCTGGGCACTGAGGGCCGGCTTGAGTTAACTTGACCTATCCGATGTGCTTGTTTGATGACTGGGGTGGGGGTGAGAACATCACTCAATACCTTAGGAAGCCATTTTTCCAAAAAGTTGCACTTCTGGTCCAACTAGTCTCAAGTTAGAATGTCTTCCTCGGTCTTCTTGGTCTTGGATTTTATTGCTTAATGTCTCCATTGTTCCCTCCAGTTTTTCAACCTTTTGTTGGAGGGTAGTTATATCTTCCTCTGCCTGTGAGATTCTCTCCTCTGCTTCCTCAATTTTCCTTGAGTGTGACAGTAAATCTCCTTTATTACCATTAATTGCTTCCAGCATATCGACAGATTGTTTGACGAAATCTCTCTTCAGTGAATGAATTGCACCCAGTTTATTGCTGTTGGAAGGTGTGCTAGCACTAGCTTCTTTCTGTTCCTCAGCAACATTGCTAGTGTTGATTGCGGCATTGTTAGTTATGTTGTTTTGTACCAGTGTCTTGAATGATTGTTGTCCAGGTTTAGTGTTTTTTCATGGCATAGTTTCTGACAGAGCTTTTTCAAAACTCCAGTGTGTAGAATTTAGCAGCATCTAGCAGAACAGACTTGGCAGAAATGGAATGTAATATTCATAAGTATGTTTTAATTAGTGTATAATCCCATGAAAATAAGAATGGTTGTGTTTTTGTTACCTTAGAATGAACCTCTTATCTTATATCCACATAGGGAGTGGATCCTCCTCCACGGAGTCTGCTATGTTGCACCGCCATGTTTCTCAGAACGGACAAACCAAATAATGGCTCTAGAAAGGACCTTTCGTGTTTTTTGCCAGTTTCATGGCCACCGTAGGTTCTCCTACATGCTTGGAAGAGGAGGGTGAAGGTAGGGCTGTTCAGTTGGTTGCAATCTGCAACCTCAACTCTAGATGCCACTAAATCTAACGCACTGGTCCTTTAAGTGTTTTTCAGAAAGTTAGCGATGAGCCAAGTTACTGTGACTTATCAACAGCACAACATAACCGGAAGTTTACAAACCTCCTTAAAAGGCAAATTTCTATTCTGTCATGTGACTCAAAGAAAGCTCAAGTTGCATTTATGATATTCTAGCAGTATCCATGAAATTCTTCACATTCCCAAAATATTTTTTATTCATCTTGTTCCAAGATTTCCTTGTCATGACTGAGATGGGGGCCTGGGCTGCTGGTTTGGAACTACTGAGCTGTGTGTTCATTACTTTCTTAGGGAAAACCACTGTCAGCTCCATAAATCACATAAGTCAAATGATCACATAGTCACAGAGCAAAAAGGATTAAAAAACACGAGCATTATTCGCTGGGCTGGGTCTGGACTAAATGAGTTCTGCATTTATGGCCCATATGGAACAGTTACAATGACTAGATGGCTCTTGGCTCTCATAACCCCCAGAAGTAGCACTAACAAGCCAAATTGAGTGGTAGTGGGGGCTGCTGACACACACATTAACACACACACACACACCTTACTTATGCAATATCTGGCAGTGTGTCTTTGGAATGCCTCTGCAGACCTCTTCTTGCTTACTGACAAACAACAACTGCTTACTAGCTTTGTTGACAAATGTTCAGCTTGTCAGAGGGCACAAACTCAACACTCAAAGGCGAGGGCACAAGGCAGTGGCATATTTGCTGGGTCTAAACCTCAACACACACAGTCACAAAAAAGCCTATATGCATCCCCCCCCCCCCCCCCTACACACCCATAATAATTAAATAGGCAGATGTGCACACAAAAACACACATGCACACAGGTAAGCATGCATGTATGTATGCAGGGAAATGCAGGATGCTGCAGTCACCCAGTGGATTAAATGTAGTCACTGACAGTCTCTTGTTTATCTGCCTGTCACGCTCATCTTTCCCCTCTCCCCATCCTCCCTCTTCCTTGCCTTCCTTGTCTTTTTTCTTCCTCTTCTCCTTTCATGTCTTGTCATTTTGCTGAAGTCAATCATACCCGGCTTTTCTTTCTTGTCTCAGTTCCCGCCTTCCCTCTCCCCAGCTTCATTTTTCTCTGTGCGCCGCAGGGGCAAGGAGCAGCGTGGCGCGGCACCAGTTGCCTTTACATGCCTCACTGCACTGTCACGCCTCCTTTCTCACTTCTTATTCATATCTCTGTCTGTCTGCTTGTCCATCTCCATGATTGTTTATTTACCTTCATCTCTGGCTGCTCATTCTACATTTTAGGTATTTTATCTGCCTCTTGCTGCACTGGCCTTGTATTTAGCACAATCACTCCATGGAGCCTCCATAATTGAGCCTGATGTGTTTGAGGTAAACTGTTGAGCTTAAGGGCACAACAACAGTAGCTTTTAAGGCATCTAAGACTCCCAGTCATTCACTTTTTGTTCCCAATTTGATTGTAATAACTTTGCCATTATCCACAAGCATTATTTTTTTTTCTTGCCAGAAGCCTAAACCTCCTTTATCTCTTTCAATCCTCCTTTTGCTTGTTATCTCTCTCTCTGAATTCTCCACTCCCTGATTATACCTATCAATCTCTTTTCTGTTATTCAAATGCTGCTGAAACCCCAGAAGGCAAATGTATTTACCAATTTGTTGCATGGCTGGAGTGACTGATAATTAATCATTTCTGTTGACAGTTGGTTCAGTGGTATTCACCGCAGGGCCTTACAGAGCTGACCACAATAGAACCATCAAAAACAACACAACATCCTGGAAAATCAGATTTTTTTGGCTCAGGATGTTTTTCCCCAGGCTTTTGTTTTTGCCTCAGCTCAAAATACCGGAGTGAAGTGTGTGTCATTACAAATGGCCACTTTTATATGACCATGTGTGCTGGTGTGTGACACACTTTGCCATTAGCTTGTTACACACGGATGAGTAACTTCTTGTGTGGCAAATGTGTTTTGGCAGGTGGGAAGGAAGGGGTTATGTTAATGGTTATGATGTTCGTGTGTGTGTATGTGTGAGTTTATGCGTGACCCATATTGCACTACCTGAGGCATTTGCACACCCATTGAGCCGCTAGCTAAACACACCTGCACTCCACCAACCCCTTGCACACATGCACACACACCCACTGGCAGACACACACATACACTCATCAGTGTATGAAACTACATCACGCTCATCCAGCGAGCTTCTCCCGGCCCAGTTGCTGATGACATTAGCAGCGGCGGTCCCATGCTGCAGGCCTGTAGGAAGTGATTAGCCGTGGAGCAGACAGGCCATGACAGCTCTGAGGAGAGTCTTGATAGGGACAGCTGCTACCCTGGCCACAGCTCCACAGGGGAGTTCACCACCACACACCTCAACTCTGCATTATTCAGACTGAGATAAAAAGGAAAGAGATGAAGCAGAGGGGGGAACACTGTTTGATGTACGAAAGTAGAGAAAAATATGCTACTCTTCTTGCTAAAGCTTCAGTTTCCATGGCTACTGATCTTACTACTGCTATAACTACCACTATTTTACTGCCATAAATACTGTTACTGTAACTAGTGCAACCATTTATCTTCCCACTACCAGTACTACTTGTGACGTTAATCCAAGTACTAGATTGTTAAAAGTACCATTACTGCTACAGAAACATTAACATTGCTCTTTCTACTACAACTATTGGTATTACTTCTGTTTATCATTACTTATGTGCAGTAGCAATGTTCAAAACCCACTTTAAATTGCTTTGGAAAAGAGTACAAAAAGCCACATAAAATCAAAAGCAAATGCAATAAAATCAAGGTTAGGAGAATAAAAGAAAGGCCAAAACCATAAAAGCGACACCATTAACGAACCATTTCAACTTATTTAAGTTGAAGGAAGGCTTCAGAAAATGAGAAAATGGAAAAAGATGACACAGATTTAGCTCTCTTAACTGTTCTGACACTGCAAGCAACCTGGAAGTTTCAAACCTTCCAGCTGCAGTTACAGTGTGTACCTTAGAGTCTCAAGTATGTAAAAGAAATCTAAAAGGATTTGCATACCGTATACTGAATTTACAAATATATACTTTTTGCTTCTTATCACTTCCTTTCATAATGATATGCTGTTTTGGAAAGCTAATATAGCTAGATAAAACTGATGCAAGCTTGCCCTTTTTTCCATTAAGATCTGAAGCTGCAGCATTTTTTAGAGGCTGTGGGTGAGGAAAATACTTTTTGACTGAGGTGGGAATAGAGAGTTGTGAAGAAAATGAAAGCACAGATGACCCTTTCCCTTCCTCACCAAAACGATAAAAAACTGCTTTACACTGGGAATATTGGATGTGGTTAAGGGTAAACAGAAAATGAACTCAATTTTTATTTTTGAAATAGAGTTTACTCACCTTTTCAATTTGATAGAAAATAAATTTCAGTATATAAGCAGGTGAGTCTTCGAGAAAACTAAATCTTGAAACAACACATTTGTTTGCATTTATATCGCTGTTTGTTTGATTGATTTTGCGTAAAAGGTCACAGAGGGAGGCGCAGGTGGGGTTATAGGAAAGTGAGGGGAGGACAGTATAGAAGAAAGAATGGATAAAGGGCAAGTGGGTCATATGGAAAGAAGATAGGCTTTCTTGTTAGTCTGGCCTCCCCTTGACCTTCTCCACTGAAAGATTACGTAGTGTAGATTCCCATAATCCCCAGCCTCTGGGGGGTATGGGGAACTACGGAGCTCTGGGAGAGAGAGAGAGAGAGAGAGAGAGAGAGAGAGAGAGAGAGAGAGAAAGAAAGAAAACACAGAGAGTGAACACTGGAGAGTCAACAACAAGCTCCCTTAAGCCCTTAGCGACTCCCTCCTCTCCTCACACGTCTATCAGCCCATTTTCCCCTCCTCTGTGACTCTTGACACTCTATTCTCTCTGCGGTGGTAGGCATAGTTGATATAATGCTGATGCTCTTCCCCTGTTGTGTTGGAATAAGTGCTCTGCGGTGCGACGAGGTGTGGAGCGTTGCCATAATGACAGAAACTGCAGCTGGAGAGCCTCTTCACTTGCTCAGCCCACCGGCTGGCTGCTGCAATGCATCAATGCCGTAATAGCTCCGCTATGTGCAAGGCCAGATTGGCTGGAAACATAATGTAAAGGATGCATGGAATTCCTGTCACGTCAGTAATTGCATCGTCTAATCATTACAACGGCTGTTTCCACTGTGGGAGTGCAGGTCACAGTTCAGATTAATGCCTGCTGCCATTTGTTAAACTTTCTCAAATAGGGAATCTAATGCAAAAGGGGGCCGACATGCAGTTTAAGGAATAATAAATAAAGGACATTTAAAGTTCCAGTGTCTGATTGCAGTGCTTTTCTGAAATACTAAACAAGACAGGAACATGATTCTAAATCTTTACTGGCCCAAGCTGAAATCTCTCTCGCACAAATTTTACCCACTTTCCTTTTTGGTACATATATCTTTTACTGGACGAGGCAATGGAGATGCTTGTGTAGAGCAGATAGACTTACATAGAGATATACCAGCTCTTTGTTGTAAAAAAAGATATTGTTTTTTTTTCCATTGGCAAGTATTGTGCTTGTGCTTTGTAGAATAGTAGGAAAGTTTACTTTCAAATATGTAGTGGTGTCTTTCTGACCCCTAGTGGTCGGAAATCAATGACTACCTCTTTGAATTAACTTTTGTTTTCAAATGCGTTACCACAATAAATCTATATATTCTATGTTCTGGCCTCTTATTGATATTATCAGCCATGCTAGTGGTATGGCTCTATGGATGGCAATGTAGGTCTGCTGGTTAGTTTGTGGCTCAGTCAGGCTCACCTTTGGTCCCGAGGGAAATATCTCCACAACTATCCAGATGGATTGCCATGAAATGTTTTATAGATGAGATATTTGTGGTCCAGAGTCTTGCTGAGTTTGGTGATTTTTCCTCTAATGCCACCAGTAGGTCAAAATTTTTACTTATCCTGTGAAATATCTCAACAGCTGTTGGATTGATTGCGATGAAATTTAGTGCAGACATTCATGTTCCCCTCAGGAGGAATTGTAATCACTTTGGTGTTCTCCTGACTTTTCATCTTGAGCCATAATTTTGTAAAATTTTAATGTATCCAGTACTTCTGGTTTATGGTCAAAGATAATGCTATTCCCGCCAGGTTCAGCTGTACTTTGTGTATAGCGTTAATAAGCCGGTTTTAGCATGCTAACATGCAAAACTAAGATGGTGAACTTGGTAAACTTTATACTTTACATCAGCAAGTTAGCATTGTGATTGTGAGCATGCTGATGGAGCACTAGCTGCTGCTCTAACGTGCTGCTCACACTGCACCTCCTGTGTAGACACAGTGTAAACCTTTTCGGGAGTTAATTTGTACGTGGGTGGGGTGGACAAGTCTTTGCTTCACTGCGGCGGTTTATTCCTGTTCTCACCTCAGTTAGCTCTGCCTCTCATTTACCTCCATCTGCCCTGTCATTTATCTTCTTCACTCTGAAAATGGTGTGACTGATGAAACAGTTGGTCAATACTCAGACCATTAGTACTTAAACTTCATGATGAAACTTTACAGTTTGATCGTGTTTTGAATCATTTCTAATTCCACAGTGCCTCATTAGATTCACACATTGTCACTCACACAGCAGTGGTCCACAGCTTGATCGAGCATATGGTCATACCACTGTAATTTCATTCTACAGTGCGTCATAGCTTCCTATTGCAGAATGTCAGTGGCATTTGATTTGTCAGTGGCAATAAAGTCTTTATGTCCATTAAGAAAGCTAGAGGCACTAATGTAGCAACTCCAGAGGAAATTACTGAAACCACCAATGGTAACTTGTGATAAAAGCCTGTGACTTGATGTGTCATGATGTGTAGTACAGCAACAGTTTGCTTCAAATGCATTTGTTTTCACAATTGACACAAGAGGGAATACAAATAAAGGTCATACAAAGTCATACAATTCAAGATCAGAAAAGATTGGAGCACACTGATTGATTTGCAGCCTTCAATAGTGCAAGTCATACATTTCTTTTTGCCTATATTGAATAGCCATAGAGGAAAGAAAATGAAAAAAAAAAAAAAAACAGAGGTAGATTGGAAAGGATGTGACAAATAATTTATCTCAGGCTGTCACAGTTACATTGCATACATCTTAACCAATTAATCACACTGTCAAACAAATTCTGATAATCACAAAGGATTGTATACTGTATTAAAATAGTCTTCAGCATGTACCTGTTATGCTACTGTTAAGTTATGCTGCTGCAGAGGATTATTTCTAATTCCAATACTGTGTCTCATTTGTAATGCCTTGGTGTCATTTCAGAGTACTCAGCTGCTTGCTAGAGCATGCTGTCAACACCATTTCCTTCCTAAGTGGCTGTGAAGCTCCCTGTCCATTAAAACACATACAGCATATACTGTCGGCATAAGCATGCCATGCATGCACACACATGCTCCCCTTCTCATACACTTGCATGCACTTGGAGGTTAACTTATAAAAACGGCTCACCGATAAAAAATGACTCTCATTCGAGAGATTATAGATGAGACTGCTCACTTAAACACACTTAGGTTTATAGATAGTTTCAGAATGTTGTTGTGTTGAATCTCTTCTGCTTGTTAATGTAGAGTAGGGAGAAGTGGGATAACGATTTTTACTTTGATGGATGAGATGGATTCTGTTGAATTCTTCTGTATAGATGGCAAAGTGATACACACTAAGTGCAGCAGGCACATTAGGAACACTGTGCTATTGCTGAGCTGAACCTCAAACCACCTTGTGGCAAAAAGTTTCCACTTTAATCTGTTTCCTTTGCTTTCATCTATAGTGCCCCTTTAAGACTGAAGGGGATGTACCAGGCAAATAAATCAGAGCAAGATCACTGATCTCACCTTACCCCATGAGTTCGTCCCTCCCTATTCCTTAGAACATGTAATTTAGCAACAGCCACAAGAACAGGCTGACATGCAGTAGGCTGTAGCCTGATTGCCCCAAGTGTGCCAGATTTTCGAAATCATCCTAAATTCAAACAATTTAGAACTAACACGTTACCTACATAGTCTGTTTGGTTTATACTTGACGCAAGGGGTTAACGGCAGTCCAAGAACTACATTGTAGAGTTGATATTGTGCCATTCATCCGTGGTGCCTCCACTTTATGAAGTCAGCAAACAGCTTTAGCTTTATCTCGATTTTTCCATCTGTGATGTTGAATCCCAAATGCTTCCACCCATTACTTCTCACAATGGCTTGGTGTCATGATTTTCCATTCAGTACGGCTCACTAGTTTTCTCCATATTGTGTTGGCAAAGACATCTGAATGGTAGTTCGAATTTTGTATAAAAAGCAACAGTGCTACTTAACTTAATCTTTAAAAATGTATTAAATCTAAAAAGTTTTGTGTTTGCCATTAAATCTCTTGCAAAGGTAAAGAACTTTGGAAGAGAATGATATGCAGGATATATCACAGGGAATAGGCTGTACAAATACCTGAATAGTTTGGAAAATTAACCCATTAACATATCGTTTAATTAATTTTTTATTCAGATGTTTACACATCACATAATGGTCTTTCACATCATGACAATATAAAACAAAGGAATTTCAGAGTTATCGTTTCTAGTACACACTGAATTCAATTAATTGAGCAGAGTACAAAATGGAGTACAAAACAAAAGAGAGATAACTTACTGTCTCCTTGGTTACCGCAAGGGAATGAAGCGTATGCAGAAGGCAACTACAGCCTTAGATTGGTTGGTGTCATCTGGTTGTGTTTAATCAAACATCCAATGGATTTGAAGAGTTTGTGGTTAATGACTCTGTGTTTTCTGTCTCATAGCGATGATGATTTATAGAAAGTGAGAGCATCAGCTATCATCCCATCTACCCCGCACTGCTGTTTACTATTCACTGGGTAATGAATTATTGAGTTGTGTTCGCTGAGGACTGCGCAGTCTGTGGCAGCCACACAGAGCTGTTTGTTTGCTAAAGTAATGGGTTGCTACCTGGGGTCCTATGTACACATACAACCTGTATAATGGTGTCCTAAACACACAAGCCTGTATTAGCTGTGTGTAGATAATGATTTGCTGGCTGAGAAACCTGTGTTTACTGTGTGATTATGGTCTGCAGACAGGAGGTCTGTTGGTAAGTTGCTTTTGCAGGACAAGAGCAAATGCATCGGGGCATAAACACACAAACGGCCCATATGCACAAATACACATATGTACACACTCACACACATTATACCGATAAGATCAGACAGCACAGTCTAGCCTAGAGACACATTGTTTACTACAAGATTAACCTGGCCAAAGCTTTAGCAGGATTAGTAAGCAGTGTGTGTCTGTCTATGGCAACACAACCAATGTACAGTTTTCCAGTGTGCAGATTTGTGTCAGCATGCAGGCTCTGCCTATTCTATACATTGAAAGTCTATAGATATGATCTCTGGAGCGTGGCAGGTCTCATTTGTCCATGAACGCTTGCGTGTGCTGGGATGAGAAACAAGCAAATGGAGCAAGACAATTATCAACATCCATCACCTCATTTAGCCAATTAAAGCCGTTACAGGCTGACATTTGGGTGCACCAATCCCCTTTAATCATTAAGGTTCTCCCTTTCATGCACATACATAGAAGCACATCCACCCATACACACACACACACACACTGCACTTCAAGCTGTTAAAACGGTGAGATCAGAGCAATAATGTAGTTGTCTCATAATATAATGACGTGTCCTCGTTGAAGAGCAAATCTCATTCATCTTGATTAGGACATAGTGTGGGTTACACGTGGATGTTTTTGAGTGTGTGTGTGTGTGTGTGAGGTGGAATAGAGGACACTGGCCTTTTCAGATCTCACTCTTCTCTTTTCATGCGACACCCAATAACAAATGTCACTTTGCCTCCAATCCCCCAGACATCACTCACCCTTTTGAGAAGCTCTTTTCTTCTCCACTTCACTTCTTTTCCATTTTTTTTTTTGCAATATCCCTTCAGTTATATTCCCCTCATTAATATACTGTTAGATATGCTATGTTTTTTTTCCCCAGCAAAAGATTGTACGGCTGGAAAGATATGCCAGATTGTGCAGGGAAACAAACCAAAAATAGGCCCAAAAACAGACAAAGTCAAAGAAAAATATGCATATTGAGTTAGTCAGCCAATGAGCCAAAACTGAAGATTCAGAATAAATATTCAGGGTGTGTTTGCAGAAGAGAGTTTGCTTTGGAACTCAAAATCTTTTCAAAGTTTTTTTTTGGCTCATCTGTTAATACCTTGACTCCTCAAGGGCATTAGAGGGCTTTGCCTTGTTTGACTTTTGATTCCCAGCTCGTTTTACTGATCAGGTGTTTTGTGTTCCCTCTGTAACACTTAGAGAATCACAATGCTGTGCTGTTAGCTACACCACATGGGGCCTCTGGGTATTTGTTAATAAAGTATCCAGCATACAGCATGTAATATATGACACCAAATGGCACATTATGTTCTATGAGAGAGTACACATTTAAAAGAGGAGGCAGAAAGAAGATCACGAAATTATGGTGGAAGAAAATAATGTTTCCTCCTCTCACTGCTCTGTTAATCACACAAAAGCACACACACACACGCACACACATACTCAAGGATATGTAGAATGGGGCACAGCTTACTGATGGTATCAGTATCTCTATGTCTGTTGGTCTTGCAAAGTTATAAGTTCTTACCATTGTAAAAGCTATGGGCAGTGGAGACAGCTGAGCGTGAACAAATCCATCATGGATAGCACACAGGTTTACAAAATACAAATAGATGCTTAGATTTGGCTCACTGGCAACATAGAAATATGTTTTGGATTGAAATCTACAAGTGGGCGTCAAATATGTATGCCACAAGCATGTTTTTTTCTGTTTTTGTGTTTTACTTCTTGGGTCTCACCTTCGTGTTCTATATCTGCTGCTGCTTTGAGCGGTTGATTTTCTGCCAGTTGTGCAGATCAGATATTTTACAGTTTTCTCTGGAGCACTGAAAGCATCAAGGTGTTGTGCCGAGAGCTCAGCCCCCTGCCTTCCGTAAAGAATCTTTGACTGGTGTTTCGCTGACTTCAAACATCTCACCTGGAGTGCACAGAGTGGTATAGCTGCCAGTGCTGCAGCTGCCAGCAGATGTTTTTTATTGCTGTTGCTTTCACTGCTCTTAGTGCTCCGAGCCTTTGTCTTACTCTATAGCCATTTCTCGTATTAACCCTCTTCTATGCCTCTCTTTCCCTCCCAGTCTGTCTCCCTCTGACATCGACCAAACGCTCTACGCGTTTGGTCGATGTTGTTTTCTCCGCTCTGGGCCTTTGTCTCTTCCTAGCTGTCCCTCTTCCTGTATCTGCCTCTCTGCCTTTTTCTTCCTGCAAGAACTGAGGTTTGTTGTGATTTGGCTCTCATTTTCTGTGAGGATTGTCACAATTGCTTTCAATGTCTTCTTGTTTCTCTTTATTTGATGGGTCTCTATATTTCTCTTTCTCTCCAAGCGCCTGAGGAGTAAAATCAACAGCAGCCAAAAACAACAGTCCTGCTTGTTCTTTTCATTCCGTTCTGTTTTAGTTTTTTTCTCCTCTCTCAGTCCACATTATTGGCCTCATTGTTTCAGTTGTTTCTTGACTAGATCCTCATATCTTCTACATTGTTACCTCTGCCAAGGAGAGAGAGAGACTCACAGAAAGCAAGTGCAATGGAAATAGAGTCACACAGGCGATGCACTTCTTGGCCATTTGCTGCTCTTACATTAAACCTATATAACATAAATACTCAGCCTAACCGACCGTACATTTTGGTCGTCCACGAGACCGTAAAATAAACCTCTAAAGGTCAGCACAAGAAGGATGAGTGGGATTGTGAGCCATTTGTAAGTGAGGCTGGGTGCCTTGTTAGGTGTATTCTACACTCAATTAGGAGGCACCACTGCCCAAGTGTGAAAAGGGAAAAGTTGGGGAAAAAAGGTCACAGTTTAAACAATTTCTCAGGTCCCTCTTGTGACTGTTAAAGTTTATTTTATTGTATTTTAGCTTATTTGCACCTTTCACTGTAAAACTACTTACTCAGCTTTGCCTTTTACTACATAAAGGTATTGGTTTGGTTTGATCTATGAGCTCCCATCACCCAAAAGTTGGTGTACACCCTACCTATATGAAAACACAGTGAAAAACAATAATAAAAAGAGCAAGAGGTTGGTTGCAGAGGAGCAGTGATTCAATTCTGAGCTCCTTTAGGATATCTATTCAATTCAATTTCAATTCAATTCAATTTTATTTATATAGTGCCAAATCATAACAAAAGTTATCTCAGGGTGCTTTTCACATAGAGCAGGTCTAGACCTTACTCTTTAATTTACAGAGACCCAATATTCCCCCATGAGCAAGCACTTGACAACAGCAGCAAGGAAACACTCCCCTTTAATGAGAAGAAACCTCAAGCAGAACTGGGCTCTACATGGGTGGCCATCTGCCTCGACCGGTTGGGTTAAGAGAGCAAGAAGGAGGGGGGAGAGGGGAGAAAGAGACACAGAGAAGCATAACAACAATAATAACAATAACACCGATAATAATAATAGAAATATGACTAGTAACAATAACAGCAGGCATGGTGTCGAGGCAGGACACCCACAGGACCATGCCACCACGGCATCCCTGCAGTCATGGTCCCTGTCGTCGATAACCAGGGGGTCCAAGTCCCTCATCCTGTGAGATGAGAAAGCACAAAAACTCTGGGGAAGAAGCCAAGTTAGTAACATGCATTAATGGGACATGAATGTGTACAGATGGAGAGGAGGAGGAGAGGGGAGCTCAGTGCATCATGAGAAGTCCCCCGGCAGTCTAGGCCTATAGCAGCATAACTAGGGGCTGGTCCAAGGCAAGCCTGGCTGGCTCCAGCTATAAGCTTTATCAAAAAGGACCATTAAGGGCTTTGTAGGTGAGGAGAAGGACTTTATATAATATTCTAGATTTTAAGGGAAGCCAATACAGAGAAGCTTAAATGGGAGAAATATGATCTGTCTTCATAGTTTTTGTCAGTACACATGCAGCTGCATTCTGGACCAGCTGGAGAGTCTCTAGAGACTTGTTAGGGCAATCTGATAATAAGGAATTGCAATTATCCAACCTAGAAGTAACAAATGCACAGACTAGTTTTTCTGCATCTTTTTGAGATGTGTGCCTGATTTTAGGTAGGTGAAAAAAGGCAGAAATTTATTTTACGTGGGAGTTGAACGACATCCTGATCAAAGATAACTCTCAGATTCCTTAAGGTGGTGCTGGAGGCCAAGGCAATGCCATCTAGAGTAGCTATATCATTAGATAATGTGTTTCTTGGGTGTTCAGGACCAAGCACAATAACTTCAGTTTTGTCTGAGTTTAGTAGCAGAACATTGCAGGTCATCCAGGTCTTTATGTCCTTAAGGCATGCTTTGAGTTTAGTTAACTGATTGGATTCATCTGGCTTCTTCGATAAATATAATATCCGAGCTCCTAAAGACCTAATGCCGAACTACATTTTGGAGGGAATCATAAAAAAATGCTGCAGTGGTCTTAATGGGTTGAAAGGTCTTTTGAATCTCCACATCCAACATCACAGCTGGGTGTGGTCAGGTGTGGTCTGGGGTACTTGTGACCACACACAGTTGTGATGTAGCGGTCCCACCATGAATATTTCTGGTGTAGTAATTGTTTTATTGTTCAGTGTTGAATTTAATCAATTCATAGCACCACTGCATCACTTGGTGGATTTGTTGTACATTATCAAGCTGTATCATGCTGTGTACCCTGAAGTAACTGAAAAAATGAAATGGCTACAAATCTGTTTAGTATTCCTGAGGAGGAGAAGATTAATGAGCCTTTCTTTTACTTGCTTGATGTTTTCACTATCATCAATCTCAACTGTATCTGAAACATTAAGGAGAAAACACAAGTAGCCAAAATTCACCATTCACAGCTCTTGCAGTCTCCACATTGTATCTCTGTAGACACATAGCTCCAATAGCTTCATTTTGAGGAGGTACAGATTAGCCTTAATTTTGGCTGTTGGATCTTCATCTTATTCTTTGCATCACTATACCTAAACCTTGTGATCAGTGATCTTGACTGTAAACTTGGCTGTTAATTCAAGAGTTTTGATTCATGCTAACTATTTTAAATTACCTGATAAAACCAGCAGAACTAATTCTTCTTCAAAGAAGAATCTCCACATGGCTGAATAGAATCTGCCACAAGCTACAGCATTGCTGGGGTCCATTGCACTTGACTTATGGCCAAGGATGCAGACACATCTCAACTGAGATTATATTAAAAACACTGAATGCTTTGGAGCAAAGTCCCAGGCATGATGTTATCTTGTAACATCCTGTTGTTTTGTAATATCCTATCATTTCAGCTTTTTCCCCTGGTGGACATGTAGATTTTTGTTGGTTTGCTTTGTGGATTTCGTTCTGTTACTGCTGTTATCATTTTTGAATGCAAGTGCAGAAGTTTTGGTAATTTCACTCTCTGTGGCTGTTTCTTCCATTCTGTCTCTCTGGCAGTGATTTATTCCCGTCCTCTGCTAACACAGATAGAAATGCCTCCTACTGTAACCTTCAATCTTAGGATGAAATTGTCAGTCTGTGTATGTGCGTGTGTCTGTCTGTAGCATACACTAAATAACTGACTGGAGATTGTGTCAGTCATGTTTCAGGCCTGTCTGTTTGTATTTACTGTATTTCTAGTTCATGTTGCTGTTAGCATCTGCACTTGTGTGTATTCATGTGAGTCAGACATGAATGACCACAGGAGGAGTCAAAGTGACATCCAGATATTGAAATCAAAACACTTTACACTACCATCCAGACATCCAAAAAATGAGACAGGACAGTTGGGAACACACACACTCACACAGCCTAATGCTTACAGTAACACAGGAATCCATTATCAATATGGAGTAGCCCAGAGAGAGTTTGACTGATGTGGTATGAGTGGGTGGGGTGCTAATGTGAATGGATGCCTCTCATATACTGCATGCAGCTTCCAGCCAGCTGAAGTGATGACTTTGTGCATTCACGCTGAGCGGAGGACTTCCTGTGATCAACTTGGTTACGGTGTGATGAATGCGAGTCAGTACGACTTCATTTTGGAGAAGCAATATGCTGGAGGCCTCTGCGGCAGGATATGGTGACTTTGTTTTGAATTTAGTTGAGAACATCTTGAAAATGACTGGTTGCTGGTACTGTTTGCTGGTACTCATTTGGTTTCACATCTACGGATACATACTGTATTTTATCATGGCAATGGATAATATCTTTCATTAAAATGGTTCAGGTAAAATCTTAATTATTATTGACTAGACTGCCTTTAGCACCTGTTAACTTAAAAAGAGATACTTTAAGTTAATTTTGAGAAGGCAAACATACAGGGATTTAAGGATATTGTGGTGTTGTAGAAAATGCCTACTCGCCGCACTATCACTCACTCTTTCACTTATTTAGAAGTTAGTTGAATTCTACACAGGACAGTTCCCCTCTTTTACAAAATGTGCTTATGTGCTTTCTTGCTGAGAATTAAATGAAAAGATTGAAACCACCCACATGTCAGTACGCTAAGTATGAAGCTACCACCAGCAGCCAGCTAACCTAGCTTTTTGGCAGGAGAGATGGGGAAACAGCTAGTTTGGCTCTTTTCAATGGTAACAAAATCCACCTACCAGCATTTCTAAATATCACTAATTAACACGTTATATCTTGTCTGTCCATACAAAAACAAAACAATTTGCTGTTTTAAGGGGTGCTTGTGTGGCCTACCCAACTATTTCTTTGCAGCGATTATTGTAACTTCCTGTTAGTAGCAACTGGCACATTCTATAATTGCTTATGAAATGGTTGCTAATACTGCTAATCACACTGAAAGCTAACATCCAACTCTGCAGCAGTACTTCTAGCTTTTAGACACTTCTGGCTTATTGTTTTTACCCTCTCTGCAAATACACTGTATGGATACTTCCCAACCCCTGTAATTCCGAGCAAAGAAACTCACTATTCACTGCATTCACCACCATCACCATCTTAAATGGCAGGCGTTAAGATATTGTTGTTAAGATTTGTTCATCAGGTGTTTGTCAGGTAGTCTGAAAGAGGACTCCACTGGGAAGTTGGCCATTGTCAGGTGATTGTGTTAAATAGGAGTACTGTACATATGTCTTCAAAAGTATTTTTAATGCCTTATTCTAAAGCTGACAGTAGAGAGGTGATAGGCAGTGAGAGGAGAGAGAGCAGGAATGATGCGCAACAAAGGGGGTGTTGTGATAATCACCAGGCCACCAAAATGCCCCAAAACACAATGGCTCTGGTTCTGTGATGTGTGGGTTTCGCAGTCTTTGTCACAGGGTGGCTGTGGCTCTGGAGGTCCAGAGGGTTGTCCACTAATCACAGGGTTCGCAGTTCAGATGCCAGCTACTCCTGTCCACATGTTGAAATGTCCTTGGTACACTGCCCTTGGTGTATGTGTGAATAGGTGTGAAGCAGTTTGGATAAAAGCACTGTATAAATGCAGCCATATACCAGCCATTTATTCCCTAGTGGTAAAAATTACTAAATGCTGGTAGTAAATAAGTATTAGTTTGACAATATTCTAGTCTTATATTTAAGAAATAACTAAGAAATCTCAGTTCAACTCTACAGATTTCCAAAATGGATATATTGTATTTAATGTTTTTTGAAGTGGTAGTAAGTGCTGTATAGTAACTGTATAGTCCAGCATTTGACCTGCTGTTATTCTGTGAATCAAGTGACCACTGGGGTGTGCATCTAAGCTACTCCACTGGGGCATTTATGAGTTACAAACATTTGTCAAAGGCACCTCAACAGTTGCAGAGAGCAGTATTCATTCACTTCCACCCCTTATTTTTTTTTCTCTCTTGCTCACACAAACATCCATCTAAGCCAACCTATATAATCTCCGTCTCACCTGGAAGTGTCCACCATACATCCCCAGCATTATATGCGCCATAAATTGCAAGGTTATGTGTTATGAAAGAGGGGATCTGATCCGGTATTATCAAGTGATATTTCCACTCCACGGGCTGGCTTTCATTGCTTCACTGTGCTCATGGATCATCAGATAAGGCAGCACTCTGACAGGGAAGCTATTGGCTGGCAGTGCCTCTGGAGCCTCCGCCACTCCACAGCTCGCACTGGCAGTGAAAATGGCACACATACTGTACACACACACACACACACACACACACACACACACACACACACACACACACACACACACACACACACACACACAAGGATTCACATGTACAGCCATATAAAATGCAGACACAGACAGACGAAGACAGACATGCAATGCTATGTCATAATCACATAACACTTTATTTATTTTAATGTCTATAAAATGTACATTATGTGTTTCCATATATTTTACATGACTGTCAAAGGTATGTTTAAATTAATATAAAATACTAGTGTTACCAAAAAAAAAAAAAAAAAAAAATACTGCATTCAGCAATTAGACACAAACTCATTGAAGACCAACAATGACTTGTATGCAACTCAGAGAGTTTTTGGAGTCTGGCAACTAATACCAGAGAGACACAACCTTTCCATCTTTGACATCTCATCTGAGACTTCTAGATTTACAGATAAGAGTCGCCGAGTTTGGAAGTTAAAACCTCATTAGTGCACTGCCCTCAAAGGTCACTTGGAGACGTAAAATATATGCTTCCTATCATCAGAGGGTACACCAAATGATCAGGGAGCCAGTGTGACAACGTGAAAAGAAAAGATGAAAAGGACAAACGATGTTCCTTGTTTTCACCAGTGTTCATTGTAAGTCAGTTTGAAAGCATCTAAAAGAAATTCTTCAGTATAGAACCTCTCAAAAAGACATGACCTTGAGGTTTGCCTGAAAATGATTTTTCACAGCTGCTTTCAGGGTGGGGGCCTTTGAAGTGGTGATTGTTCTGGCTGAAACGTACTGGGTGGCTTTTGTACATTATGACACCAGTGTTGATGGCTCCAGGAAATGTCTGGTCCCAAATGGAATTCTCTATTGAATTCAATTTATGTGTGTCTCAGCGTGCTCTGGGGACTGCTAGCTTCATAGCATTCAGTGAAAGAGATGTATAGTACGGATGTTTTATCCTGATTTTGCAGCACCCAGCTTGGGGCCAAGAATCGAAATGAACAGAAAGGAGATGGCCTGGAGCGTAAGTAGCAGCCCTGTTAGAGAGAGTATCACTGTTTCAGAGTTTTTCCTTATTTTTGTATTTTCATCCTCTAAATGTTAAGAGTGGCAGCTTTTACGTGGATTCACTGTGATTAATGAGATATATATATCAGCTTTGTTTTCATTACACAATTATGGCTTAAACTGTGCCCCACTTTGATAGAAGAATTGAAACAAATGTAAATATAAACAACATCTGATAAATGATGCAGGAAATTAGCTCCAGACACAAAAAGTAAACAAATTCCTAGGCCCAATTTGAACATCTGTTGCGTGAGGTTAATGCTGAAAATTCATGCTGAAAGTTGATAAATCAAGTGTAAGGAAGGCTGCTGATGCCTTTCAACCACTGTAAAACATTCTAAATACCAATAAAGTACCTATAGCAGCCCTTATATTTGTTGAGAATGTCATCTTAGCAGTCATATTGTATTTCAGACCACAAGCTAATTTGACAAAAATGCTTTCTTGATATAACAAAGAAGGGTGTCAAGAGCTTTTAAATGTTTTCATGTCATAATAATGTTGGATACTTGCATTTCTTTTTAACAAAATGCACATTAATGTACATTTTGAGACATTTTGCATGGTAAAATGCAAAATGTCTTTTTTCATAAAAACACATCACTGCCCTCCTAATTGTGCCATATTCTTCATTATTAATCTGAAAGCCTGTTCTGCTCTCGTTAATTCAGTGACCCGTGTTGACCTGCGGTTTTGTGTAATCGATTGTAAGGCAAGGAGTGAGAAAGAGATTTAGAGACAGAGACAGGTATTGGACTGAGAGTGCATATTGGATTGGATAGTTCTGTAGCAACAGTGCAGTGCTGCATGCTAAAACATACAGATGTCAGTAAATTGTTAAGGGTAAAATAGAAACCTGTTATGAATTCTGACTGCTTTCATATATTTCCATTTGTCCACATATTTCTTCACATGGAATTTGCAAGTGATTATGTAAGCTATTAAAGCAGCTGCTTGTCTCATGAATTAAAGTTTCCCACAGTGCACCTAATGCACTGTAGGCCTGTTGGCTCCTCACCTATGTATTTGGTTATTGTGTGATTTAATCAAACATTGCGGCTGAATTAAGAAGTTGGTTTAACTTATTAACATCATGTGAACTTGATTTGCATAAAAGCAAAATATCACACAAGCCACTGCTACTACATGCAAGTACACGATTGGTCAAGCACTGACTGTCCACCTGATATCAACAAGTGATTAAGCACAATTTATGAATGTTAGCTCACAGTGTAAGTGTATAGTTCCAAGAAAAGACATTTGAGACATTTTGTGCAATTACTTTACCATCCTGTCTAGAGTGCTCTTAAGAGACCTTTTAGCAAGACTTGGCAAAGGATAGTTAGACAGAAGATGAGGCTGTTTCCTACAGAGTGCCGCGAATTAAGGAAAAACTAAAAATGTCTCACAGCAGCTCAAGTCCTTTCCTTTCCTTTCCTTTCCTTTCCTTTCCTTTCCTTTCCTTTCCTTTCCTTTCCTTTCCTTTCCTTTCCTTTCCTTTCCTTTTCTTTCTTTTCCTTTCCTTTCCTTTTCTGTCCTGTCCTGTCCTGTTATCAAATCATGAAAAGCGTTACCATATTCTCACTGTTGGAGTAAAAAAGACCTGAAGTCAGTCATTCCATTGGAGGGTAAATGGCAGACTGTTGCCCCTTGTGGCTGTCAGACCCCTTGCACTAATCAGTGATCATATAAATATCTATCAGGCTTAATTCAAGAGAAAGGAATATGACTCCTGCCACCATGTCATACAACTCACATTTTAGGGGATAATTTTGCCAGGGAAAAGACCAAAAAAAAAAAAAAATCAAATAAAATTGGCAGTGAAGAGGTCCCACTGCACCGTTCTGGGTGCAGGGATTGACAGAAATAGACAGTCAAAAGAACAGAGAAAGATGTGCTTAAAGATGTGTGAAACAGTAACTTGAACAACTGCAATGAGCAATATATGTTCATTGAACTGTACTATATGATACAATATTTCCTAGCTATAAAAAGCTCTGATAAACCTGTACACTACCTGTCCAAACGGCAGAAAGACAAAGTTAGCGACTAAAACAGAGCAAATGTTGCTCCATGTCTGCTGGACGTGTAAATAAGCAACACCTTTGCCATATCAACTTAATAAGGTGATAATATGTCAATATTGTGTTTATAGCTTGTTGTGCTGCTCCCAAGTGGCCTAAAATGAATTATTAGAGGTTTAGTTGTACCTTTACTGCACAAACTGACATTCACATATACAATACATGTATGTTGTTTCACACAAACATGTGGACAAACACACAAGCGCTCAGCATAATACATAATATGAAAGCTCTAAAAATTAATTTTAGATTACAAGAATTATAATACATAAAAGAATGTAGCTAATGCTTATCATTTCTCTGACAATACTAAAGAAAATATAATTGCTACAGAAACTTGGCATTGGACACAATAGAGAACTCTGGGTGGAAGCAATTTTACAGTCACATGCTATTAATTAATTAGCGGGTGCTCTCAACAAGAAGGAGAGAGAGACACACAAAGACAGAGAGAGAGTTTAAATTTCTTTTAAGCTAAACTCCACTGATAGTCTTTGTGACTAGAGGGTGAATCCTCTCACGAGAACAGTGACGAGTGAGCATCCCTTTATAATCAACCAGCCTTCATTTATCCAGGAAATTAATCTTAATTTTCCTCCTCAAGCATGATCTTTACAGCAACATGCTTTATATTCATATAATAACCTCAGGGAGTTTTGCAGAACAACAACTTGGTACTGAGCAGCAAAATAAATGGAATATACTCTACAAACCTTGCTTAAGGGCACCTTCAGTGTAACCATCCCTCTAACCTTTAGGCTAAACCTCTGGGTAAAACAATTTATCAGTGCCAACTGCGTGGGTGCCATTTTGATCAACAAGGAATAGGTTGAACGGGACAAGTGACCTAAATACAACAAAAACTTGAGCCACAGTGCAAATTAGATTTAAACTTCATTAGATTACTTTTGGTATTTCTACTGATGTATATCTTTCATCTTTGTCTGGAATTTTGCATATTTTAGTGTTCATTGGATAACATCATTAGTAATGACACAAAATGACAAACTGTATTTTTTTTCAGATAAAAAACAAACAAAAGCTTTCTAAGTAAAGTTGAATAACTTTATTTAATGTTAACCCCATATTAATAAGATCAAATCCTGCAATCCAAGACCATGTCACTTCCACTTTCACTCAGACAGCAATAGAGCTTTTTGTTTCTCCTCCCGTCTATAACAAAACTTGGAATTATGAAACTTCAAAGGCTTGAACTTGAAAGACTGTCTGAGTCTTTGAGGCTTATTATGATATATAGGATGTCTTGGAATTTGTTTGCTTCGAACTTTATGCACAGAAGGAACTTTTGAAATTCAATGTTTGCTAGATTAGAATTTAGATTAATGAGTTTATATCCAGTCTTTACAGTACTTTGCAAGAATTTGCTTGAGTCAACAGACTGGTGGGGACAATACATTTTCCTGTGAGCCACGTCTTGAGAAACAACACTTTTGAAACAATCAGACAGTCGGACTGACGTCTTGCCTATCAGATGAAAGTAATGGCATAAAAATACAATATCAGCCTCTGATGTGTAGTAAAATAGATATAGAAATTGCTGTGGTGAGTTGCCGAGGTGAGTTACCGGTGTGTTTTACAAGGACCTAGAATCCCATTGTGATTGACAGGGATGCAGATTATGTAGAGCATTCTTCAGTGACAGTTCAGTGCTCTCTGGGATTTTGCCTGCAGCGGCCCACTAAGGCAAAGGGGACGGGATGATGACAGAAAATACTAAGGAAACAGAAGGAGAGTGCACTCACTCCCTATAGGGACAACTACCTTAATTTGTTCCCTGTGCAGGGTGGAGCCTTAATGAACTTAGACATATGCGAGCTGGCATGAACATGAAATTTAAAGTTACCACTGACTTATGTGTACTTCAGAGGGACAGATTTGGAGACTGCACTAATTCACTGGAAAGAAAAGATTTAGAAACCAACCAACTGGAGCGGATGCGTCTACAGAGTGATCGTTACTATCCGCCTTGTTTATTTATGTCTGAGTCATAGCAGAAAACATTCAGACAGACACTCCCATAAAGTCCACAGTGCTTCATTGCTTCATTTGATGAATAACATCTATTGTTTTGGTAGATTTTAGATACTGATATGGTAATCAGAATCAGAATCATTGTTATTGGCCAAATATGTTTACGCATAAAAGGAATTTGACTCCGGCTAAGTGGCTCTCAATTTACTTACATAAAATAACAACACAACAATCTTCAGAAATATACACAAGGAATGACTAAATACGGGTGAGACCATTTCTGTGGACTGTAAACAGGATACAAATAGTGCAAAGAAGTGAAGAGTGCAAAGAGTGCTGTGATAAATATTAAATGGTAATAAAAGTCACAAATTACTAGAGTTCCAGGGTTATTGCACAGTGCCACAATGAGTTAACTGTTCATAAGTGTGACAGCGAGGGGGTAAGACACTGTTACTGTGTCTGTTTTTGGTGTACAGTGTTCTGTAGTTCCTACCAGAGGGGAGAAGTTGGAACAGAGTATGTCCAGGGTGTGAGGAGTCTGCAGTGATTTTCCCTGCCTGACCGTGGAGGTGTGCAGATCCTGGACGGTGGGCGGGTCGGCACCAATAATCTTTTGACAGACTTGACTGTCCGTTGCAGTCTGTTCCTGTCCTGTTTGATGGCCGACCCAAACCAGACGGTGATGGATGTGTGGAGAACAGACTCTATGACTACAGTGTAGAACTGGATCAGAAGCTCCAGAGTCAGGTTGTATTTCCGGAGCTGGTGCAGGAAGTACATCCTCTGCTGGGCCTTTTTGATGACTGTGTTGATGTTGGACTCTCACTTCAAGTCCTGGAAGATTTTAGAACCCAGAAACCTGAAGACTTCCACAGCTGACACCGTGCTGTTGAGTATGGTGAGGGGGGGGCAGTGATGGGACTCCTCCTGATGTCCACTGTCATCGCCACAGTTTTGAGTGTGTTCAGCACCAGGTTGTTGCGACCGCACCACAGGGCCAGCTGTTCAACCTCCTGTCTGTATGCAGACTCATCTCCATCTGGGATGAGGCTGATGACTGTTGTGTCATAATTGTTTATAAGAGCATGCTTCTGAGAGTACAGACGTATTTAATGCTGTTAAGACTATTTGTGTCACTGGTTAATTTTAATCATTGACATTTCTTGAAATACTATGTAGATTTGTAGACCGAGGATGCTGCAGCAATCTGTAAGTATTTGGATAGTGACACATTTCTTGTTCTCCAGACCATTTGATTTGAAATGAGAAAATGATAATAAAATAAGATGCTGACTTGCAGCTTCAAAGGTGTTTGCGGATGTTGAGTGAACAGCATTAGAATCATATACAGTATGTATTACTGTCCAAATGCCAACTGAATTATACTGCATAACTGGACCGTTAGTTTACATAAACACTGAGACTTCACTTGCTTTGCTGGAGGTTCTGATGCTGAATGACTATTCATTTACCCTATTATTAACCTGTGTAATTATCTTTCCACCTTCCTCTTAGTTTTCTACTCTGGCATGCTACTTCTTTCCCAGTTATGTCACATAAACAGGCAGAGGACATATGTCACATTACATTTGGGTAGCAATTTGCTGTGCAGTTTTCACAATATTCTGGAAAATTCAAACTTGTCTCACCAGAAAATAACAGGAAAGGGTTGTAAACAACACCCAAAGTCACTACTTTTTGAGATTTTACAAACTTGTTGCAAAAAATCGAATTCATAATTTAAACAAGTCATCACTCTTTAAATTCTTTCACTTATGTTGTGTTTGCTATGTTTTGTGAAATCATTCAAAATCATGTTTTTTGTGTGTGCTACTTTCAGACTTTTTCACTCATTAGAGTCTGCTAGAAGAGTGGGTTATGTCATTGATGACATCACTGATATCACATCATCATTGTTTACCAGTGTGAATGCACCGCATACTCTAAAACCCATTTGAAATGACTTTGTAGTTTGGAATTGGGGCACAGCTCCTTTATCTCTATCTCTGTCTCTCTCCATGGTGCTGAAATATTCAAACCGACTCTCTCTGTGGTGCTGAAACATTCAAATGCTGTCTCTCTTCGTAGTGTCTAAACATTCAAACCTAGTCTTTTTGTGTGAAATAAAATGTGTTTGTGTGGGCCGGGGTGGGGGTTGGGTATGAGCATACATACACATACATACAGTATATTATGAGGCTTTTACTGTTACATTTGAACATTCTGAACCTTAATCATAATGTTAAATAAAAATACATTTCAGATTAGCAGTTGCATCATGGATTTCACTGTGTTTATATTACAGAATAAAAATCATTTCACTTTTATAGACAGGATCTGTGCTTTCTACCCGCCCACACACCATTAGGCAAGTTTGCCTTCTCTCTTCAAACGTCTCTTCCCCAGTTTGGGGCCTTTGGAAGGAGCTGAAGTTTTTCCTGGGACTCTCACGCACATCAAAGTAGTCAGGTTACACGCAGATGGAAGAAGAGAAAGAAAAAGAGAGAATGTACTGTAGGTCTCATCAGTTGGATGTATTTCTGTTTCCACATTCACTCTCACGCTGAGAAATGCCACACCGCCTCTTCATTCCACACCATCCACTCCTCCACTGTTACACACACACACACACACACACACTCACACACACACACACACACACTCACACACTCAAATATACCCATATACATGCACCTATGCACAATAAATACTAAAAAGTATCTGCATGGTAGCATAAAAGAATGTGTGGAAAGAAAGTGAGAGCAGTGTATTGAATGCTCAGTATGTATGCTCAGTCGTGTAACTAAGAGGCTGCATCTCCAACTGCCTTCATTGATTTAGGAATAACAAGTGGATCCTGCTAACAATAATCAACAAAGCTGCAAACTCACTTGTGGTTATTTGTCATTTGGCTTCCCACTTCTGTTAACTTTTTTTTCTTTTGCTTTCCATCCCCCTATCCTCCTCTCCACTGCCACTCCTTTCTTTTGCCGATTTTTTTCTTAGTGTCCATTTGTTTTCTCTCCTCGTCTAACCCTCAGTTGCGCCACCCCTTTTCCAGCTCTCTATTATCCCATCATTCTCACTGTCTATCTTTCTTTGTGCGTCTTCCCTCCTCTCTCTCTCTCTCTCTCTCTCCTCACTATCCTTTCTCCAACTCCATCACCCATGATGCTCAAGTTCAGCCCACTGCACCCATTTGCCCTGACAGTGAATTGTGTCGAAAATAATTCCTATTGCTGAGCGGCCCATCCTGGGCCGGGGTTCAGACAGATAGGACATGATGGGAGGAGTCATCAGCCAAGAAATTTTGCGGCCAGGGAAAACACAGAGCCAGTACAGGGCACAGCAAAAATAATCACAATGATGGCTACTGGTACAGTACATAGACAAATATTGTATACTATACAAAGACAAAAAAGTCATCTTATTTTATTTATCATTCTCTTACATCAACTGTGTATAATGAGCTGCATAATAACAAAATGGATAACGAATCAATGTCTGCTTTTCATTCATTGCTATAGCGTTCATGTCGTCTTTCACAAAAATACGTACCATACAGGACTCCCCTTTGTAATATTAATAACATTGAACGAAGAATAAATTGAATTCTGTGTTACTGTATCTGTTTCCTGCACATTTAAGAACAATGCACTCCACAACTAGCGTCTTATCTCTTCTTCAACACAAGCATTACAAATAGGCTAAACTCATTTATATAATCCGCTAATCTCCCCAACAGCCTTCTCATCTCAAACCACACATACACACACACACACACACACACACACACACACACACACACACACACACACACACACACACACAATACAAAAACACGAGGCACGCAGTCATGCACACAGAAATGACATGAATTCGCCTGACAATCCTTCACCCATTCCCTAAAATTCACCTGCTTGCACACACTTATATGCATACACAACATCCACACACTTGAGACTGATTTCTGGGGTGTTCTGAGCTCCCTTGTTGTCTGCTTGACACAGATCCAACTGTACTTGGGTGTTGGATGCTGAGTGTGTCTGGTTGTAGCCAAGACGGCTTCAGGGCCAAAGTCTAATTCCTGCACATTCAATAGCAATCTGATTAGAGCTCTAAATTGCTTTTCCGCTCAACCTCTTAGCGCTTTAACAGTTTCTCTCTCCGCCAACACCCTATCTCAGTTCCTTTCACCGTCTCTCTTTCTCTGAGTCTGCCTCACCCACTTTCTATCTTTATAATTACGGCTCGCCTTTCTATCTTTGTAATTATGGTTCGCCTTTCTATCTCTTTCCCTTCTTCTCCTATCCCTCTCACTCTCTTACTACTACTACTACATTGTCTCTAATACTGCTGTGCATCTCGGTTCATTTTTCCCTCCGAATCTTTCAGTTTTTTGCCCTTGTCACTTCATCTTGCTCACATTGTCTTTCTCTCTCACTCCATTTCTTTTTTTCTCAAATTTTCGCCCCCTCACTTTCATCTTCTTTCTCACCACTACCTCTGTTTCCCTGGGCTTTCCTTTATCTGCACCAGTCAGAGTGGAGGCTGCTCTCCATTCTTTTCCTCACTCACCCCATTAGTCCATTAGAGGCTGCAGCAAGATGTACATTATTCTGCTCTCAGGGGACAGCCTATCACTTTCACTATAGCCAGAGAGCCATAGAGAATGGCGTGTACTCAAGACGAGGGGCCCGGCACGCCTTGTTAGGTGTGTCTCAAGCTTGAACGATTAGCAATTACACTGTCTGGCTAAACTTCCTAGGACTTGATGGAGTCAGCACTCTTGTCCAATCAGATATCAGAATAAAGCTGTTTTTTCCCTTCAGAGTGACTAAGGATTTTGGTGGTGGGTGTATTTGAAAGTATAGACTTACATCCAAGATCAGACTGTGCAGGCTGTTTTCTGTTTTTTAATAGGATAAAATGCATCACTGTTTGTCTATTCTGCCAAATATACTGGTATAAAACTCCAGTATGTAAAGGTGAGGTAAGAAACATAATCAATGTTCTTTACTGGCCTGTCTGACAGTATCAAATGCATCTTATATATTGTTTGTGCTTCCCATAGCTTACATTTCATGTGTTGTTGAGAGACACATTTCAAAAATAAAGGGGACATATTATTGTTTTTTGTGATTTTCCATCATTTTCATAGTGTTATAATGTTGGATTACTATGTTAAACATGGTAAAAGAAACTTACTATGTAACAATGCTCCCTGCAAGTCAAAAGCCAGGGCTGCAGTGTGCTCTGAACACTTTGTTTGCAATTACCTCTACTTCCTCGTTGTGATGACATGAAATTGTTTGTGCATGCCCACATATGGCCGTCCATTGGTAGCCTTTGTCGTTAAGGTTGTTGCTATGGTAGTCCCATGGCTTACTTGCGTTGTCCACTTGCATATTTTAGATTGGATTCAGGCTCGAACATGTGAGAAGTTTCCATTTTGAGTAATGAGAAGGACAGGGAAAAGATGGGCAACTTCAGGGAGTTAGCCAATAAAACAGAGTGGGCTCATCGGGAGGGGTGGGCCTTAAAGAGACAGGAGCTAAAGCGGCCTGTTTTAGACAGAGGCTGAACTGAGGGGCTGCATAAAGGGCAGTAAATAAGGAGTTTTTTTTAACTGTAAATCATGCAAAGATGTACAAGTAAAGCCCCAGAATATAAACATAGGCTTGGAAATGTGCATGGTATATCCCCATTAAGGCATTTCTTCTTTATCTAACAATATGCAGAGAGAATCATATCCCTTTAATAATGATAATGTGATACCTTGATGTCGCTGCAAAGTTCTCCTCTCACTACCTGCCCTCCAGCAAGGTCAGAGCTCAAGGTATTCCACAATAGCTGTGGAGATACAGCTTGTTGAAGCTATCCACAAGTACAAATTCTCTTCTTGGCCACAAATCACAATCTCAGGAATTGTAAGAGTTTAGTGTTATGCTCAAGAACATCTTAACAGTCCTGCTCCACACATAATCACTGGCAGAATCATTTTGCACTGACTTGAGTCATTTTTTTCTGTGATAAGAGCGATGTCGCCAAACCTCTTGGCAGCATTAAATTGTGGGTTGCAAACCACTCAGATTTTGGTTCATGAGACAGGCCTGAGCTTTGCAATGCATTTTAAAAACACCCTGGGCTGAGACACAAACCATTAATTTGAAAAAGGAATGAATGAATGTTTGTTTGAATGTGTGCCATACTCTTTGATCTCTGACACACACACACACATATATATATATATGTGTGTGTGTGTGTGTATATATTCGGCAACTATGGCAATATGTGATGTGTGTTTGAATAGTGTTGCAGAGCGTTTTCGGGATTTTTTTTCTTTTATCCCAGAATGTGAATCATAGAGAACTCTGATCACAGATAGATGAGGTTGGCCTGGCTGTGATAATCTCTATCTCTCTTCATCCTCTCTGTAAACATCCCTCGTCTGCTGCCTTCTCCAGCCAGCTCATTCTTGCTTTAGCATTATCCCACCACCACCACACAAGCACACACACAACCTCCTTTCATTCCTGTCCATCTCTCCCTACCTAAAGCTCTCCTCCACCCCTGTAGCCCTTCAGCTCTCTGGCCTGTTACCCGGGCACCAAAGTGATGGATTTGTTTTCATCAGACCTTGTGACCTCCCCTCTGGCTATGCACTGGCTACACTGCCAAGACTGAGAATGACATTTAGCCCTCAGTCCCCCATCCCCACTCTGTTTCTGCAAAGACTGTAGATGACCTTTAAACTCTCAATCACCGCCAGCATATTTACTCTGCTGATACAACACATATATTGGCAGCAATGGAGGGGGCCAGAAATGAAGAGAAGAGAGGGTGTTAACTATAGGGGCAAGGGTTTATAAGCTAGGGCAAGTTCATGCCATTCAACATTGGTCACTGTCAGCAGTTTGCTGAGATGAAACAGCAGCAAGGCATTGACAGACACAAAGACACAAAGCAATCAAAAACAGTTTTGCATAAGGGTTGTAAGCATACATTCTGCAGTCATCGGATCTTACATTTAGTTCGCTTGTTGTCAGTTGGTGTATCATAAGAGCCCTGTTGTGTCTTCATAAGTCTGGCTCCCAGACAGTTATACATTTATTCAATTTGGACTGTAAACTGAATCCTTTGATGAGTGTGGTTATGTCACAACAAGACTCCCAGTCCTGCTGTTCTCTCAATATTTGTTGTCCAGCTTCTATGGTCTAGGGGAGGCACAAAAGTGCTTCTCTTGTTTGGCATCTCTTCTTTAATCAGCTTGTACTTTTAGATGCAGATACAGCAGCAAACACTTGTATAGTTATTGATGGATGGGTCACAGAAAAAACAATGAGACAAGCTGACCGTGGCTGAAGTTGGCTGCAGCTTCCCTGTCAGAAAATCTATCTGGTTTCTTAAGTTGGAATATTGTTTTTTGTGGCTCTATGAGAAGCTTTATGAAGTCTGAGAAAAGAATTCGTAGGTCAACAGGGTTATATGGTTTTGGGCTTGGAAACTACAAATTAACAACAGAAAGCATGGATGTGATTTTGAAAGACTTTGGCCTTTACCTGGGAGGAATGGTAAAGCATCTCTATATGGTGATATAGAGATGCTTTTGAGTTGCATTATGGGAGATATAGGACCCAGTGTTTTTACAGCTTGACAGCTTTAAGAGTTAGGATATTTCATCTTCTGCTGTATCAACCATACTTTTTTTCACTCTTTGTGTCTCACATGGGTCCCTCGTGTTCACTGAAGTGCAATTCTACTTGCTGCAGAACTATTTTAAGTTTTTGAACATTTTTGTAAGATAAAGGTGGCATGTTACTAACACAAGGAATCTCACTTACTGTAGATTATATTGATGAAATAAGCAGTGGTGCAAATTGTTAATTGTGCAACATCTCAACAGGATTTCAAAATTGTGGGACACATTCCAAAACAAACAAACAAACAAAAAACAGGCATACTTCTTTCTGAAACTGCAGTGGTTGAAAAACAGGACCACTTCTTCTTACATAACAGCACTGTGTTCCACTGTGGGGCATCACACTGTCCAAACTATTTTTTAGGCTTTTCCCCCTACACCATTCAGTGTCTACCAATAGCAGGCATGCAAATTTTACAGCCCTGGTATTGCCCCCTGCAGCGACACACGATGTGTGCTTCATCATGACAAGCCGCTTTGACCCTTCCAATTGTTCTGCCATCACTTGTGCTGCCTCTTTGTCTTCTTACGTTTCTCCCTCTCTCCTACTATCTTCCTGTCTTGCATTGTTTCTCTGTCTTGCTTGCTTGCTCTGTGTTTCTGAGCCACTCTACGACAGGTCTTCACCTCCCTGCATGCTTTATTGGTCCAGGCAAGTCGGTGCAAAGATGCCCCAAACAAATGTTAGTGAGGGATGTGTGGGTGCATGGAGGAGGAGGGGAGGCTTCATGTCCCTCTAGGTCTCCTCATATAGCAATATACCAGCGCTAGAAATGTCAGACACACTCAGTGCTCTTTCTCTCCCTCTTTCTCTGTGTGTTTGTCTGGATCTCTCTGCAAAGGCACAATCCCCACTCCTTTTTTTTTCCAGCTCCCCATCTCTCGCTGTCCATGGTTTTGACGTGCACCAAGCTAGGCCATTGATAAAGAGGCTTGTCATTGATGTCAAAGCAGTCATGCAGTCATGCATGCCAAAGGAGTCAGCGGCTCCTTTCATCTATGGAGAGCAGGGATGAAGCACTGGAGGTGAGCTGAGGTGTCTGGTACAACACAGGGCTGGAATGTCAGGTGGTGTTGTGTATTTCTACACAAACTTTCAACTGCTCTTTGACCCATTTATGTCTGTTTGTACATTGTAAGTAATATAAGCCTTGAAAACACTTATTGTATACTATGGACATCCAAACACTGGACTATTGTGTGTGTTTTTGTGTGCACATAAACATACATGCAGAAGCATTTGAATGCTTTGAATCTGTTTGTGTGCCACTGTGCATTACACACAAAGATAATTACTATGAACAGTCTGATTACTTTCCCTTTGTATTTTAGTCAGTTTTCCCATTTCCCTGTAATATTCTGAGAAAAGCAAGCCAATTACAAAGGAGCACTATTCCAATTATATAAACACTGATATCTAGCTTTGCAGTGGCAGCCGGTTGAATGGTGTTCTTGTTATGTTTAGCTGTTGTTTCATTCCTCCCCTCACTAATTGCATCCTCCGAAAACAGGAAATGAAGAAGGTCAAGTGCCTCCTAAAATAACACCTAAGATTCTGTCTCTCTCATTGGTAAGTCATTGGCAAGGAGTACTATGCGTCAATTCCGGGAGAAAAGGAAGGAACAAAGGGAAGGTGAAAGAAACAAATGAAGCAATATGAAGGAAGGAAGCTGGGATAGAAAAAAAAGGGCACAAAACAGGGCAAATAGTGAGAAAATTAGAAAGAGAGAGGGAGACACACTTGGAATAAAAGATCTTCATGGCTCATCGAGTCACCCCCAGCAAACCTGCAGCTGTGACATCTGAACACTTACCATTATCACTGCAACCTCGCTTCCCCAGGTCTGCTGATAGCTTCTTGAGGGCAGCATATTGGGGTCAAGGAGGATGTTGTACCAGCAGTGGAAGCTGTGTCTGTGGCCTTACCCCAGGTGTGCCAGGGGTAGAGATGAGCTCAGGGCCTGGCTCTCGGCAGGGCTGTTGAGAGGTAAGCAAGAAAATGACTCAGAGGAGACAAGATTACAGTGACAGGTTTACTCAGTCTTATGCAGCCAGTCGATGTCCTCTCTCACACTGATCTATCACTCACACACACACACACACACACACACACACACACCTTGCACTTCTTCACTGCAGTGAAAACATTATTGTAACCAGCAGTAGCTGCCTCACGAGAATCAATTTTCATGTTGAAGCCCAGTGAAGGGATAGCTTATTCTGTTTCCTAAATGTACTCATCATTGATCTGGGCCTTGACTACTTTCTGATAAATGACCTACTGTAAGCCTGTAAGGTGCACACACACACACATACACACACACACACACACACACACACTCAGACTCACTCATGGATGGAGGTCCTATTTGTCCTGTATTTGAGTAGAGGCATTGTTATCATAACAAGTCTTTGGAAGTCAATATATTCTAATAAAAAAAACACATTATTTTCTTTCTAACCAATTTAACAAATGCACAGTTTATAATTGTTTGCGCTTATAAAATAAATGAATTATATTTGACTGACAGCTGAGTGAATAAAAGTGTTTCAGTCAAAGGATTCTGCCATTGTTGAAGGCAATCTGTAGGTATCTCCTAGAATTAAGACATTTTCCCTTTAAATCTGCAACTAAAGATGATTTTTGCTCAAAAGGTTTTTTTTCTTTTTGTTTGTTTGTTTTACTTATCAAAGGTAAACATGTTGGAAGTGGTTTTAACATTAACCTATTACTCATTCCACCATCTGTCTTTGTGAGAAATTCTGAAAATGGTGAATACAACAGGGCCGTCTGTTGTGCTGTAAATCAATCCAGCAGATTTCCTCTGATATCCAGTTGTAAAAATGCAGTGAGTTAAGACTGGTGATATATGATGGCAACTGCAGTTCAGTTAGAAAATACGGCGATGTAGGGTTGTTGCAAAAAGATGTGAGAGGTAGGTAATTTATATACCATTTAACTCATTGATTCACAGACAACTGGCAGTGCACATTACCCATTGAGTTCCCTATATGGTAAATGAGAAGTAGGGAAGCAGCCTGATGAGAAAAGTAGAATGCTAATTGCCTTAATGTTTGCACTTGCTTTAAAAGCTTTATTCCTACAATTAGTGCTGGTGCTCCCGATTTCTGCAATTTAAGGACCTACAATGTGATGCCCTCACCTATAGAGGAAAATAACACCCCTGGGAAGGTAATAGATGAAAAGCAGTGTTGATGAAAATGTGTTGAACCATGTGTTGAAGATTAGCTTTCATCTTTTGACTGTGCTTTCCAGTCAGCAGTTGAAACATATTCACATGCAGCTCTGTGATTAATTGAACTTGTTTGGCAAAACAATGTTGCTCTAAAGCTGAGAAGAGCATTAATTTGGCAGTAACAACAGGCCTGAGAAACCATAGGTGCTAATCCTTTTAATAAACTGACACATATGTTCCCACATAGATACCATTCTTATGGAAATCTACCAGCCTACACTCGGCCAGGTGATTTAGATTTTCAACTGAGAAACAAAGTGAATCTTGAGCTTTAACGTTCATTGCTGACAAAAGAAACAACATAATTCAATGTCCATTTACAGTTTTTTTCTGTAGCTTTCAACCACATCTCTGAAATCTGAGTGTCCTACATCTGCTAATGAGGACCGTGATTGTACTTAGAGATACATTTGTTACCATATTGTTTAACCTGACTCCTATAGATGATGGCTTGCAAATTGCAATAAAGGTTTTCAGTCACATCATAAATTAATGAAAATCGACATTCTAAAATCAAAAATGGATGGAGGAAAGTGAAGAGATTGAGGCTGGTGACAATGATGTTTTTATTAGTTGAAATCACAAATAAATGTATTAAAGTAGAAATTAATTTCTGCAGAAGGGCTGTAATTACACAGTATGCATAAATGTTATGTAACTATACCATTACCTACAAAAGGAAAAACAGACGACTGTAATCATACCCTTGGTACCCAAATTGATACGAAATTGTGCAATGGCCAGTTTGATCTGGTTGAGCGACTGATGTGGCGAGATGACAAACATGCCACTGATAAATGAGATAACCATGAACAGCTAATGCTTTTGTGGGTGTAGAAAATGTGTGGAAACCACTATGTGGGGACTGAATAGTGCAGCAGCACTAATAGGCAATGATATAATCATCATAAAATAGTGTGTGACCAGAAGAATGTATGAATGCGTCCCTCTATTCTATCAGCCCCCGTGGAGAAAATACTGCACCACAAAGAAGTGCATTGTAGCTCAAATCACAGAAATGACAATTGGGCGAAGCACATGAATACACAGTACATCAGAGTACCTTGAGCGATTTAAACCAGTGCCACTGTATCTCCACAAACATAATGCTGTGTCTGTGCTCTGCCTCTAAACCACTCTCTCCTGTAGATAAACAGTTTCAATGGTGTGTTAAAGTCAGTGTGGGGATCTCTGTCCCTGTCTTTCTCTCTCTCCATGTTTCCCCATTTCCTCGTTTCCCTCTCATTAGTCTGATCCTGTATTTCAACCTGTTTCTACATTTTCTTTTCTTCACTCCCTGTCTCATTTTCGCTCTGCCTCATACATTCTGTTTCAAATGAATATGAAAACCTTTTTTTTTTCATCTTCTTCTCCCTCACTCCTTCGCTCCTGCTCTCAGGCCTCTGTGCAGTTGCTCAAGTGAACCTAACATTATTTGCATTCCTAATGAGCACTCTTTGAAAGGCACTCTTCTGTAACAGCACAGGCTGGGGCAATAAAAATACAATATAAACAAAACCATACATAGCCTGTTCTTTTTTGAAAAGCCCACTGAATGAGTTACTGAGACACTGGGGGGAAGTGGGGGAAGTGCCAAGATGCTCTTTCTTAATTAATAATTTCATTCATTTTGTTTAAAGGGGATGCATTATGCTTTGCCTTATTTTCAATCATATATACAATGTTACAATGTCGATGTGCATATTAAACCAAAGTGCCAAGGAGTCAAATAATGAGGAAATCGTATGTAGAAGTAATCCCTTTGAGCAAACAGCACTAGCTTCAGACTGCTCTGAATGCTCTGTTTCCAATGTTTTTTTCTTTTTTCAGACAAATCGACGGATTTCTGTATATGTTCATCTGCTCCACGCACAGCACTCGAGGTCACTGCTCCACTCCGCTAACATTTTTGCATCTTCACATTGTTTTGGGGGTAGCCATGACTCGAGTTGAGCTAGCATACTGTGAGTGTTTTTCCATCACACAGCACGGCAAAGTAAAATAAGTTGTTTACCTGTTGGAGGTGTGCTGGTTGTCTGCAGCTCTTCATCAAACATCATCACTGTGCCTGTTTCTGCTTGTACTATTCCTCCCTGCCTTATTTCTAAATGATCCACTGAACAAATAGCTCCAAATATCTTCATATGTTGTTGTGTCGACTGTTTTTTAGCGCCACTAATGAAGCTCTGCCAGACAAAATGAAGCTTGTCATGTTCCATGTCATGAACATGTTTCATTTCCTGTAAATTCTTCACATAAAAGTTTCCCGTTATTTAGTAATTAAAAAGTTTTTAATATGAAGCAGTGAAGCAGGAAATGTTGGGTTTGCATTGGGGGTAACTTAACATCATTCTGATACGGCTGCCCCTTGTCACACTGGCTAATCAGAACAGAGTGGGCTCATCGGCAGGGGGGCCTTAAGGAGACAGGAGCTAAGAATGCCTGTTAAGAGACAGGGGCTGAACTGAGGGGCTGCATAAATGGCCTGTATAACACAAATAAGGAAATGTGAATCATTCAAAGGTATTCTAGTGTAGTTCCAGAATAAAAATATAGTGCTGGAAATGAGCATAATAGGCCCCCTTTTTGTGTTTCTCTTCGTGTTCCTACTGTTGGATGTTTGAGCTTCACTGTGCAGAATGATATATGTGCAGAGTTTGACACTAGAAGGCTGTTTTCACATTCACCTGCTGAAGGAGGAAAGTTTCTCTGTGCTCATCGAAAATCCAAGTTTAATGGGTGAGCCTATTAGCATTAGGATTTGTGACATCACAACTACTTCAGAGCCAGTCATGGTCCAGTATTTAATTTACACAAGTATGACATGGAAACTTAAAACCCTTCAGTCCACATACACTGACAATGGACTTCTCAGTGAAGTAGGAGACATCTTGTATTCAGCGGTTAAACATTTGAAATGAAAACTATTTGCACATTCATCAATTCTAGAATTTTTAATGGGGAGAAGGAGTAGATGTAATTTTAAGGATTTTAATGAGATGATTGAACTTTTTTTGTGCAAAAATTATATCAGACACAAATTATTTTTTAAAGTAGAGAGTTTTATACACATCTTAAAACATGTCTGGAGGGGATTTAAATTAGTGCATACAGAGTGTAATCTTGGTCCATCTTGCTGCCTAACTTGCCTCCAAACTCCTCATTAACATCAAAATTCTTTGTGACAAACAGAGCTGCAGAGGCCTGAATACGACAAGCTTACACGATGCAAGATGAAAAATGTTCACATAGTCCCAGGGGAAACTCAGTTTTCAAGCCCAGCAAAGAAAACATTGTGAGTCATATGCAACAGTAGACAACATACACCACGCTGAGTGGTAAACAACATTCTAAGATTTCAGTTTAGTAATGCCAGCTCCCTACTAGGCTTATTTTACAGGATTATTCCAGACACGGTGAACGTTAAGCCCTGTCTCCTTCATGAAATTTCTGTATATTTTTGTGGCAAACTGTAGCTAGAGTGATGTTATAGATGCCCTACATGTTATCTATATTACTAAAATGAAAAATTGAATAAATTGAAATAGATCTTGTTGCAGTTAAAGGTAGGCTTTACTGTTACAAGAGATTATTATAATGAGATCCAGCTGATGCATCTACTATACACATCAAAGCATAAAACCTGCTTACTTAACACCACATTCTGATACCCTTGGTTGGAACTAAATTGCATTTCAGTGTGGCTGATTATTGATTAGTTTGACCTTAAAAGTCTCTCTCCCCTTTCTCTGTATATCCCTTGAGACATGACTGTGATAGTGAGCTATGTACACTTAATACATGGACATTATCTTGTTGGATTCATGACAACAGAGCCCATTTTTCACCTATTCTTTATGTAAAAATATTAGCTAACTCATTTAACTAGTTCAGGTACAATAGGAATTAAGGACTTGATTCCAAAGCAATGTGAAGCTTAGTTTAAGATTTTAGTAATGACTGCATACAGAGCTTTTTGTTCAAAAGCTTAAAGCTGCTCTAGTTATATTAACAATGGTTCAAATGACTATATATACACGTAAATGTGAAAGTTGTCACTTGTAGTGACGAACACACATATAATTATCACCCAACTCTGCAGTCCACTCAGCTCTGTAGAACTTAATGAAATGTCAGTTATGAATTTACAGCTTATTTCTGCTGCCCTAAGTGGCCAAAAAATCAGTTAATGAAAAAAAGCATTGCATTTAGAGTCATTATTAACTGAGTTCTTTAAGACATCCCCTTAATGGGTTACCCATGATATCATACAACTTTTTAACTTGGATGTGTGATGTCATTTAGAAAATGACAGAAAATTACATGTAGAGGTATAATCTTCTGTGGTAATGAGGCTGTGCATAAGAAAAAAAACACAACCATCCTACATGTAAATGGTTCTTGCAAGATGGGGTATATCAAACACCCCCACATTTATCATATCATTCAGACAAATGTAACCACTCTTATGCATAGATTCATTTTTTACTCCATTTCCCAGAGCCCATCCAACCAGGAGAGGAGCCTTGACCTCCTCCACCTGTAATAAATCAAGACTGTATACTGTAGAACATATCCGCATTTTATGCATTCTAATGAGGATCTTATAATGGCCTAAAATGTGAAATAAAAAGTTTTTTTATTGAATTTTTGTTTTGATATAATGATTGTTCCTTAGAAAGAGATTATATCTTTTTTTTTTGTTTTTCCAACTTTATAAAGCTGCAATATACCAGTGAGAGGGAAGACAATTGTCCTGCTGCAATTTGTCTATTTCTATCACCATGCATAATTTAAAACACAGGGCTATTTTAGGGGCATTGTGCAGGCTGGCAAGAGTGCGGGCAGAATGTGAGCCAAGTGAATCTGAGTACAAGACTAATGATGGTAATGGCTGCAATTATATATATGGCCATGTTCTCATTTGGCTCTCTAAGTCACTCCCTTTTCCATCTCTCTTCCTGCCTATCTCCTTTAATCTTTAGTTCATTTTGAAAGACAGCCGCCTTATCTCTGTCCTTATGCTCTTTTTTCCATTTCTCACTTTCTCTACATCTCTCTTTCTCTCTCATAGTCTGTTTTGCCATCTGTGTCTGTGCAGACAGGTGAGGAGAGAGGGCTCAAAGTTATCTCCATTCTGCTTAACTATCTATAGCTGCAGTGACACTTCCACTGCAATGACAAAAATCCCAAAGTGCATGACACCAATCAGATGGAGCTGCACTGTCATCAACCGACAACTGTCACCCGGCTCACTGTTTGACATCTTTAGTGTGCTTGCTCCAAAGTTTAAAAAAGCACTCTCCTGAGACATAAACATTTTCCAATTGTCACAGCCATTTTGAGAAAAGTTTTATACAGTTTTATGCAGTTTTATACAGTTTTAGCCTTTAAAGCTACCATTGACAGTATTTGTATGAAAATATATAGACATGTTTTAAACCTTAATCAGGAAGTGATGACTGCAAAAAAAGAACTTTACCATAGATTCACCCTATTTGCATAATCAGTTGTAGGGTATAGTATTCAAAGGTAATCATTGCCCCTCCATTTCATACAAAGCAATCACAGAATCATGGTGGTAAACATGAGTGTGCTGTGTGTAGTTTGCTGTTGCCCCACATTTCTGATAACCGAAGTCCTTAAATTATGAAGAGGTACAACCTGTACCGTTGATCAATATTATCTAATGCAACTTTTATTTCTCAGCTTGCTTTTTGGCTGAACAAATTCTGAGTAAAAGATTACTTTTCTTCGCCTACCTTTTCCATCTCCCTCTTGATTATAGTAATTCCTATTTCAATTCCTATGTAGTTTAAATGTGTTAAACTTTTATATGCATTCCAGTTCATCTATACACTCATTACTGTATTATAATACTGCATATGCTCTGTATGCCAGCCTGCTTTTATCAATATGTAGTGCAAACCATAAAACTTTCATATCTGGCCTTTTCAACAGAGTAGGTTAGCTCAGTACTGTAGCTGACAGCCATGGCGTTACAGTTATCTAGAGGGAGAAAATTCTCTCTGAACACACACATGCGTTCATATTTTTCTCTCTCTCCTTCAGAAACACATGCTGGCCAGGGTGACATGATTTATAGGGTTCCCTCTGAATAAATAATCTATTGCAGTACTAGGGAATCAGGAATAGGTGATGCATAGGCTTACATAGAGTGATGGAGAGGAGTGGGAATGGGGACATATAGAAGATGGGATGAAGAGATATAGCAGAGGGAGGAATGAAGGTTAAGATAGGGAGAGAAGAGGGAGGCTCAATGAGGTTGTTTGTTCACTTTTTTAAATGTCTGTCAGCATGTTACTTATGCATTCAATTTTAGTGATCTTGCTTATCTTACTTTTTTACATGTAATTGGATTTCTTTCAGTGGCTTTCTGACTCGTTTGGATTAGGTTTAAACAAATAATCGTTGTGATCTAAACAGCTTTAGTAACTGTTAAGATTTTTTCAATGTAACTACACACTGTTCTATCCATATATACTTAATGCCAAGCTGCTAGGAATGATTTTAACTTCTGCATAATATTATTTGGGTCCACAATCTCTCCTCAACACACAAAATAATTAATTTATGGTAAAAGAAAAATGTTCCTCTTACTGATGCTTATACAAGCTAAAAGAGAAGGAGGAGGGTGGAAGACTTCCTTGTCTTCATTGAGGCAACTTTTTTATAACATTTTTGGCAGGTGTAAAATTCTTTAAGTGCAGGTCTTTGAAAAAGGGATCAGGAACTCTCTGCTTTTGGAAATTCTGCATATTCTGCAACAGTTCCTGCATGTCATTCTTGATTGTAGCCTGAGCAGACGAAATGTGGAGGTGCCAAAAAGCTGTGCGGCACAATGTAACGCTGGGCAAGGTTTGGAGTGATAAACATGCACATATGGTAAATATGAAGTGATTAATACTATGCAGTATGAAGTGAGGAAAGGGTAGACAGTACAGGTAAGACAGTCAAAACAGTAAAATAAACAATATAGAGAGTGTTGAGAACAGTATGAGAAGCACAAATGAAGAAGTGTGAAGAGTAAAATGAGGTGCAAACAAGAACAAAACATAACATTATTCACCTGTCTGGGTCAAAATCGATTATTCTGCAAGAGGAATTTTATTCCATGAAGCTTAAAATGAGACACAACTGGGCAGGATGAGTGAAGGTTATTATGAAACACAAAATGCCTTTTGTCTGTCAGAAAGCAATCAAGTACTAATATATTATACTTCTATTTACTTCCGTCGGGAAGATGCATCAATTGTGCATGTTACGAGGGTGTTTGCAAAGCACTTATGCAAATGAGACCCTTATGAACATGTGGCTAGTTCAAAGGAGCTAAGGTGAAGGTGATTTAGAAGCTATAGCAATGAATAGAGGGCGATACAAGTGAGGGAGATGAAGGCCACTTACTTTTGTTGATGCTCAATATAAAGGCAGTCATTATGAGAGGTAAAATAGAAAGCTACCACATGCACCTTTATTTGTCTCTGAGGTGAGCACTTTGGACCTGTCTTTGATGTTGAATTGAAATTGAAGTCTACCGTAATTTGCATTGCAAATAAAACAAGCATAATAATAAATAAGGTGAATGCAACATATAATCATGACCACAAGAGGCACAAAATAGTATGCCGAGTTTGCTGTACAGGTCGATGCAAATCATTGCCTCAGTGAAGGAATCATTTCTTTTATTATGTCAGACGTTTTATGACACTTGATGTTTCTTTTGGTGAAATTTGTGAAAAAAAGTATTGTCTCCATAGATGAAATGTATAACTTCAAACCCCAAGTAAATAATCTTGGAGTAGTAACACAAGTAATGTAACAGATTAATTATTTATTCCTCAGGTTAGAAGTGATTTTATTACCTTGCCAACTGTGTTCAGGAAGCAGTAATTCATTCTTTTTTTTTTTCATCAAGGCCAGCTGCATGTGTGTAACTAGTGCAAAAATAATTCAGTCTTAGTGAATTGACCATAAATTATAGAGAAGTTAATAAAATGTGTGTATTATTGATACTCATAATATACTCATAATGCATAATGTATCAAAATGTATTGGTGACTGATTTGTTACATTACATGTATTTATTACTCGAAACATAAGTAACAACTATGATGATGCAGATTTAGGGCAGCAGAAATCTTTAATTAATCAAAGTTATGGATTGGTAAGTGATTATCATGTTTGGGAATTCTAAATTGATATTTTTATTAGTGCAAAGAAAGGCAGTGTTGCAGCATGATATGGGCTGTATGCTTGAGATGCTGTTCTTTAATCTCTCTAGTGTGCCTCTGCCTGGCAGCTGTTTCTGCTATGTAATGACAAAATGAAACAGAGAAAACACATACACATCATCTACATACCAGAAATGTCCAGAAGGGCATGTTTTCTGTGAGCACTCTGCAAAGCACCTCAAACATCCCAGTTTGTGTTGTATTTGTGCTCTGGGGGTGCAATCATCAGACATAATCCATTCTCTCTGGATTTGAATTCATTCCCTGGTATGAGAAAGTGTTTTTTTGTAGAAGTCAAATATCATATTAAAAAAAAGAAGCCAATTTAAATTAAAATAACTAACCTTGCCTTGTTTAGGTGTGACACTTATATGAATTTTTATATTTGTGTGATACACCCTAACCTAATCCTGTTAACATCAAAATCAAGTTTTACAAGCGAATCACTGCACTTAAACAACCATACATACAGTACAGTACCATATATTTTACTTAATATGTAGTGTGTTATTATTTAGCCACATCAAAGACAAATTTTAATTGCTTTGTGGTGAAGGATTTTTTTCTCAGTTTTTTTTTTTGTCTAAATTTGCAAAAAAAAAAGTACCCGGCAGCTAGCTATTACAGTAGCTATCTAGCCGCTTTAAGCTACACTTTTTTTTTTTTAAGGTTTTAGCTTACTGTATGGCTAATATTTACCTTTAGGCTATCACCAGGTTGGCTAAATTTGGTTAATAAGAGTTTCTTTGTACATTTGTGATATATTAAAAAAGTTAATGCTATTTGTTTTGTCGTAGTCTGTTTCCCTATTGATTCTTGTTTCTCCTATATACCTTTAGCTAATATTCCCACTCCCCCAACCAGTTGGATATGTGACACCCAACCATCACCCAACCTAAGACCTAACCTCAACTGTGGAGGGCAGTGCTGTGGGAAATACACGAAAAACGTTAATCAAAGGGGAAACATGCTATTTTCTATAGGTAAATAGTTTTCAAGCAAATGCAAGTTAATGTTTTTAATGTAACATTTATCAAAATGTGTATGGACCATTAGCCTTATAGTGATATCAGAATTTACTTACCACATACAGTATGTCTGCTGTAAAATGTTAGTTGCATGTGTGATGGGGCTTCTGTGGTTTGTTAAAAAATGGGGTAATTTGCAGAACAGCAGCAACAATTTTGGATTAATTGTAGGCAAAGTATTCATGACAATATACACAACAGTGCTGAGTTATTTAAACAATCTCCAGCTTGTTTGATTTCTTTCTGATGGAATTTGCAGAAATTATGTAAGGGCGCGTCGTTTCATGTGGCGGGCCCTCCATTTTCAAAGTCTCTGCTGGGACATTAAACATGTCTGTTATAGTCAGTAGGAGAAATTGTCCAACATTTGCTGGCAGTTCTTCTGGGAACCCAATCAGAATGTTTGGTCTGTCTTATAGTCTCTCATTTCAGTGATGAGAAGACTGGATCAATCTCTCTGTCCCTGAGATCATTATCCAGCCATTCTGATTCTGGTACTGCTTCCAGACAGACTAATAGACTCATGTTACTCATCTTACCTCTGAAACTAAAGGTTGCATCATTATGCTTCACAAAGTCATTTGGTCAAATCAGTGCATTTCAAATGAGTCTGCTGGTTTATTTCTGTCTGGTCGAGAAGATATCTAAGGATAGCCTTTGAAGAAAGTGTTGTGTAATATCCAAATTAATATGCAGCCCTGTTAACTGGACTGTGGTGACAGTTGATGCAGAGATGTGAGAGGTGGATATGACTTACATCAGTCATTCATTTATTCATGCATTCTCCTAAAAGAACACACACAGTACACTACAACATATCACAACCATAGCCTGACAATACCAGATGTGATTTCAATTCCCCAATGGTTTGTCTGACCCGTGTTCCATATTCAAGCTGTTATTGGATTGGGGTAGTAATGCATCACTGGGAACCAATGATATGTCGACAGAGAGCACTGGAGCATGTTAACGTCAAACCAAAACCACCTACGCTGACTGACCTTAGACAAAGCAGAACAGAAAGTCAGGGAAACAAACTGTGGTCCGGAAGGGACATAATGTGTTCTTATTGTTCTTCCGTCTCCCCCTCAGGAAAAAGCAGTGTTCTCTTTGATATTCGTCCCACGTGTTCTTCAGATGAGCACAAGTGTAGAGTGGAGTGTGTTTGAGGGTCCTCTGTGATTGTCTGTTCTGCTTTTTCTGACCCACAGTTCCCCACGTGTAAACATGGACACACGCTCTCTCTCCTCTTTCTCTGTCTCTCTCACGATTGATTGCTGTAATCAAACAGCAGGCTGTAGCCAGGTCGTATGAGAGTGCAGTGCTATTTTCCACTTCTCCAATCCATGCTGGGTGGAATACTCCCATTTTCTGCACAACCAGGTCACAGAGTGAATGAGGTCACAGGTAAAAAGGAGGACAAAAGGAAAACACAAAAGCATCACCATGGAAAAAACAAAAAAACAAAACAACCCTCCCCATCCCCAGAAAACTCGAGTCCCTGCAGTAAAAGAGTAGGACATATACAGTATATTTTAATATAATTTATGTAGGTGGCAGAGAGGACAGCAATGAATAGGAAAACTGTGAAAATGTTTGAGCTTTGCTGTGTTTTTATTCGTTTTATTCTTTCACATAATGCAGTGATTTGTTTTTTCTTTGAAAGAGAGTTATTTCCCCCTCCTAGCACGAGGAGAGACAAGTGACAGTGAGTGCACGCAGGTTAATCGGTTGGCAGAGAGACACGCTGGTAGACAGGCAACACATAGGAAGTCAGAGCAGACAAGGTGCTTCACAGCAGAGACAGACAAAGGCTACATGCAGCTTGCAGACATTTGGGCTAAATTCAGACTCAAGCTCACTGCTGGTGCTTTTGTGAGACTTTGTGTTTTTTTCTATGATGCATCCCATATCTAATACGAAGAGGCAAGTAAAGAGGAAGAAGGAGGAAACACCTGCAGTAATTAGTAAATAGACGTAAAAAATGGGATCCATGATCTGCTGTATATAGGCTACATACAAGAATTTCATGTAAAGACATTTTTTTGTATTCTTGTGGTGTCCTCTTCTTGCTTGCACAACAGTTGATAAACACATAGTAATTAGCATTTTCTTTTGGTAATTATTTGTAAAAAGGATTAACTTTAGTGGCTGAAATGCACCACGGTTTTCTTTTGAGGACTACATTTGCTCAAAGCTGCGTTAAACAATGTTATTTTTTCACCAAATGGGAGCAGTGAATAAGCTATACAATCACATTATCTGCCATATTATCACTTAACAAAGGTGTGTTAGAAAACAGTTGACGCATCCAGCAGACATGGAGCAACTTAAATATTCATTTGGAGTCCTTTTTCTTTAAGCTCTCTTATGTTTTCTATCAACTCCTGAGAAAAAATATCTGGCTCTTTAGCTGCTAAATGCTCTGCTATGTTTACTAGTTGCTAACATTGTCTGTCTGGCCTTTAGTGCTGGGCAGGTATAGCAAATAGTGGGTTTATCAGAGTTTGATGAGAGCAGAAACAAGCAGAAATGAAAGCAATGAGCTAAAAGAGGCTAAAAAGAGTTGTATGATGATTCTCTCTCTCTACAAGCAGCACCTTTCATGTTACATGTAGTCACGTGACCCAGTAAGGAAATCATTACCAAGTCACAGTCGTGTCTAGATGGTAACCCTAGATTTGCGAAACTCTTGCATATGTGCACTTGATTCAGCACAGTAGCACTTGACTCTGCATGCGCTAGCAATGGCAGATATACCGGGAACAGCTTCAAAATATTCTTGTCTTGTCTGTTTGAAGCACATCTGAATTTGTACGAGAATAATGATGTGACAGTGCTATGGTTAAGATCTGGTTAGGTTTAGGTACAAAAACCACTTGATTAGGGTTAGGGGAAGGATCATGGTTTGAGTTAAAATGATCACTTGAGACATGGTGTGGGTTCAAGTTACTACTTCCTTAAAGTTAGGCAATCTTCGTTGTCATGTCAACAGTGAACACCACAGCAATCGTAGTCATGGTCCCGACTCGCGGTTGTAAACATGACACTCGCAGTTGGAAGCAGGAAGTAAACAGTGGTCCTCTGCAGCAAAGTTCACTTTTTTCAAGTTAGTTAGTTATTTCGCAAGAGTTTGCAAATCTAGGGTTACTATCTAGACATGACCCCAAATCACCAAAGGATAAAATAATTAGTGCAGCTTCAATGCAAAAAATGGATAGGAAAATGTCTCATACAGTGCCTCCTTATGAGATTATACACCACATACGGTATGCATTTATCCTAGGTTGGATTTATAATGAGGCAATTTAAAAAATAAATCAGTTGGAGCATTCTCCCCTGCAGTATGAATGTTGCCAAAAATACAAGCTAATAGATAAACAAGCAAATGGAGACAGACTGAAAGGCAGACAGGTGAGACATGATTATTTTTAGTCTAGACAAATGACTGTGTGGACTTAATTGTTATTGTGTTGCACTAAAGGAGAAGTATGGCTCTTTTTATATATGTGTGTGTTTGTGTGAATAATGTTCAACTTTTAGTTTGATGGCTACTGCCTTTCCCTCATCTCAGGACAGAGGGAGCAGCAGCAGAGTTGAACGGAGAGGCAGAGCAATAGAGTGCGATAGAGGTGCAGAACAATCCGAAAACAAAGAACTGAGACAACATAAGACCCCATAAGGACATGACAGAGATGAGCAAGTGAGAGAAAAGAGGAATGAGAGACAGCAGAGACAAAAAAGTATGAGTCAGAACAGAACTGAGAAAACACAAGAAAGAGGGAGAAGGAGGAGTGAGAGGGACGAAGCAAAATATGTGTGTATGTGTGTGCGAGACTGAGTGGAGGCAAGATTAGGGAGGCAATATCAGACTGTCCATCAATGTCACAGCGCTTGTGTCCTCTGTAAGCCATTTCATCCATCAGCCTGGAAGGCCTGGCTCTGTGTAGACGGCAGTCCCTGCCTGTTTCCCTATTCTACATTGTGACACTCAAATCCCTTTCTCTAATACCTTGTATAGATTAGGGCTTTCTGGAATCATGCTACAGATGCTATTACTGATAAAGTATTGAAAACACTCTACAAATCCCAAATTAGAATATTTTGGAATACAGGAAACTAAATCTGTAGTGTAAAGTATTAGAATGTTGTAGAAGGACAATAGCTTGGAGCTATTTGTTAGCAAACAAGAGTTTATCCATCCACACAGGATGTCTGTGCAGCATCTCCAGTTATATTGTGGGTTCAGTTACGGTTGAGAGCACAGGTTTTAGTTTTGGTACCAAACCGGCAACTTCACGGTGGCAAACAGGGACTCAGGAGGCTGCGCACAGTTGGTTTGTTCTCCAAGAAATAGCTTCAGCATGTAACTCCCCCTAAAAACATTGACATTTCTTTTTCTGTACGAGCTGAAAAAGCAAAATACAATGTGAGTTTTAGAGGTGCTGATAGGCATCTTTCTTTAACTTTTAACTATTTAATGAGTCATTTAACTAGTCTTGTGATCTCATGTTCAGAGAGTCATGCTGAACTATTTCTTTGAAGTAAAATGTAGAAAATTTTGAATGTTTTAAGCTAAAAATAAAGAACAAAATATAAAAAGTAAAATTATATATTGCTCTATCACATGATACACAACCTGTATGCAGAATGAACATCATAGAAAATATAATTTAGGCAACAAAATATGAAGTGTTGAGTTCCAAATAGACAAAGCAGGAATACTTAATGTACATGTCACAACCCAGCTTCAACAGTTATCCACTGTTACAAGTTTTGACAAGGTGATTAGAACTACATTAACACAAGCTTTAATGATTATACGTCACATTCTGTCAGCATGTTCTCAACACTGATGCTAATAAAAAATCTGAAGTGCTTCTGCCACAAAAATCCCCCTGTGTACCTCTGTCTAAAAGTGACATTGCTTTGAAAATGGAGTAAGGGCTTTTGTAGGTTACAAGTGCTACAGAATGAGTCTGGGCTGATCCAGCCACTGTGATTAACCCCCCCCCCCCACCCCCTCCCACCCCCTCCGTCCTATGCACTTAATACAGAAGTACTGGCTCAGTATCAGCATAATGATATCTGTTAATTGCTCAGTATGTAAATATCTTCTGCTCTGCCAGACATGTTTTGACAGAGAGCCTGTCGAGCACAAGGCTAGACTACCTAAGGGGCCCTTCAAGGCCGTTTTGTACGCTATATTTTAATTGGTCTGGAGAACAATAACAGCTTTTCAGGAATATTCACAGATTACCAGGCTGAAAACTCAGAAAATGTCCTAATTAGAAGACAACATACAAGCAAGAGTTTCTGTAGGCCGTTCCAAATAAAGGAGCTACTATTCTTAGCTTGCAGAAGTATTATGCATAGTTCAAATGTAATACTGGCTGTGAGAAAGGCATTACCTATTGTTCCATGGAAATCTGATTATTTATCTGTCCTCCACATTGTGTTCAATCAAGATATCTTATTGTATTTATCTTGCTGTTTTGAAAAGCAAGGAATCATATACTGCAATTTTGCATTTTTACCCTGAGCTGTTTGTTTTTTCAGTCCATAATGAAAGGTTATTTGCTGTTTCATACCATGAGATTGACTGACAAAATATCATGTTTAGTGAATAGGGAGTGGAAATACAAAATTGTATTTCTTCTGCTTATGCATCTCTATTTATTTTCATGTCATTTTTCTCACATTAAAATAACAGTTTTCAGGATTTAATTTGAACGAAAGTAGCTAAATGGTATATTATTATTTTCATCTGTTAGATGTGTTTTTTTTGTTTTTTTTTAAAGTTATGTTGTGAACCACAAAGCGTAAATCACAAGTTGTCAAATCTGTGGACACTAACTGCTTTTGACCACTTAGGATAAAAGCATTTTATAAACTTTATGAATGTCTCCTCCACGCACATCTCTCTCTTTTTTCTCTGTGTGAACTTATGTGTGTGTTTTTCATTTTCTGCTGTGAATGAGAACATCCATCATCTATTTTTTTTTTTTTTTTGTTTACTGGTATTTGGTCAACCATGACAGAGCTTTATGAAGTTCTGCCCTATGCTAGAAATCACTGATTGTCACCATTTTCTGGCTCCGCTTAGGAGAATAATCTGGTGGGACCGCTCACTGCAGGCTTCAAATAAGATTTCCAACCCTACATAATTCTCTCCAGGGGAATTTATTCATTTTCTGCTCTGTATGCATGCACATATTCGAGAAGCTCAGACGTGACAATGGTCCAAGAAGTGCATTCTATTCACCCAGCTTGGAATGAAGGTGCCTTTATTCAAATGTGTGTAAAGTGCCACGTTGCAAAGAGAGACAGTTAAATGTTTATCTACGGTGAGATGCTGCTCCATGAGTGTTTTAATTTGCCTTTAAATGAATGCTGCTCAACTGTATGATGATGGCGATGATGTTGATGGCGATGGTGCTCATTTTCTTGAGGAGGAAGAGGGATGAAACAATGAAATGAGCGCAGACATTTTAATTTCTTTCTTTTCTTTTTCTCTCTTTTTTTGTCAGTTTGTCTCTCTCTCCATGTGCTTATAAAGTAATAGAACCATCATCATTTTGCTAAATGGGCATGTGCCATCTGACCCCTCTCCCTCTTCCAATCTCCTCTCTATTTCTCCAGCATGATGCTGCCCCCATTTACATCTGTCATCAAAGTCCATTAAAGGACTGTTCATCAAACAGGTCACAGTATGTCATGCAGTGACACGCAGTGAATAATGCATCATTTGAGACCGGTGGGGGCTGGTGGGGGTAAATTAGCAGCATTGATTGAGAACCAGGTTTCCATTGATTACCTCTAAGCTGATGGAGCATGGAGAGACATTTTGCAAACCTTGCTCGCCATACCTCATGAAGTGAGTATGAAATATGGAAAGAAGATGAAGAAAAGAACAACAGGGCAGTAATAAAGACAAATTAAAGGCGTGCTTATTTCACCGCAGTGTTGGAATTGAATGGTTGTTGCCTTGGATACCATGAATTTAAAAAGAATGGGTGATAGAGAGAGCAAAATGGGCAAATACTGAAACAGACGGAGAGAAATAGAGAAAGAGAGAGAATCAGCAGGACACATCATTTAGCATTGTGCTTTTTATCGATTCACCCTGCCATCGCTCAGGAAATGGCTAAGACTACCTACCAATTAGAATATAAGGCGTGTGGTATATCTGACATGGACAGCTGGATGACTACTGAGTGGAGGGGATGTTTGGAATCGAGGCCAATAAGAGCCCTCAAAATAAATCCAAACACGGAAAGCAACATATTGTTAATAGCTAAGAGAAAGACGGGGGTGATTCAGAGAGATTTTCAATTCTTGCGTTGTCCTACTGAGTCACAAGTGTTGCTAAACGGTGCTGACATCTGGCACGTGAAATCCTTCAAGCACACATGCAAAAACGCTCACAAACACCTGCCTGCTGTAATCAACATCCACACTGCAATTTCTGATCAACCCTAGCAAGCTTCAACTTTCTCTCTGACACACATAGACAGACATGAAATGGCTGTAGGGACAATTATTCATTATTCATCAATTCACTAATGTTTACATATGTGTGGGAATGTATGTCTATATGTTTATGTGTATATGTGAGGATGAGTATACATATGCAATGCATTATTACTCAGCCATTTGCACCCCTTTAACTAACTCAGGTCACCTGTAAAGCACTTATATTTATTTGAGCACTACACACTTTAGATGTTTTATTTATTTGTGGCATGTTTTATTGTATTTTATGTTTTATTATTATTACCTGGTCCTGTGAGGAACAATTTCTCATTCTGCCATATGTGTATTCTTATGGATATGGTTAGAATGACAATGAAATAAACTTGAAGTAGTGACAGAGGAATGGGTAAAAACAGGGTTAAAGGAAGTAACTCAGGCTTTCTTAGCTTTACTCTAAGACACTAAGCAAAGGTACCTTTATCGATTAAGTCTAAACATCTTCTTGATAATAGCACAGAAAAGCTGTTTTTCGACCTTGATTAGAATATTACCACTGCTGATAATGTATACTATAAATGCTCTTACTCCTGGTGGGGAGGAGAATAATATAGACCCTCCTACTGTGCCCATTGGGCTCATTTCAGGGAAATGTCTTTATGTTATTAAACAGTAGGGGTTTATCTGAAGCAAAGTGACAAATAAGCTTAACTGTGTGTGTGCCAGAAGTATCTGGTGCATTAGCACGTATTTCATTTCATATATAGTGCATGTGTCTATTTTTTTATACTGCAGGTCTGATTTAATGCAACATAATTGGAAGCTACTTGAGCAGCTTGGAGGCACGAATACCTCAGTGTTGCTTTTTTCTCAGTTGCAGAAGCTTAGGTAACATATTCTCAACACGTGACTGCATGTAGAGTACAGCTAGATCAATCTAGCAATCAATCTTAAGATAAACTACATCTTTGGCCATTAACTTACAAAATAGCAACAGTTTACATTATTCTATCACATTTATCGTAATTATAATTACTGTGCAAAAATAAAATTAGGGATTTTTGGACTTGGATACTGCATGGTTTTCATTTTCAAGTTAGTGGTTTTCATTTAAAATTCAAATGATTTTCCTTCAAATCTGTTACAATATAAAAAATACAAAGTATTCCAATTACAATTTGAGAAGCATTGGTGATTTACACAACAATCAGATAGTCAATAGTATATAAAATAATGTTTGTGTAACACTTACCAGTGCCACTAATCATGAGATTATCGGCATTATCTTGTTACACATATTATACTATGGTCCAACATATTACCTCAAAAATTACACACCGTATTTTGTATCTTTCCATATTCAAATCCCCAGGATAAATCAATTACAGTGAGAAAAAAAATATTTTAACCATGGTAAGTGTCTCCATTTAGAGTATATTAAATAGAATTACACTTGACATTTCTATCTGTCTTTTAGTTAGTATGGCTGAAAGTGAAGAGTGACAGGGATTATATGCAAGGGAGAGCAGATGATTATGTGGGTTGGATTTAAACTTTGACATAGTGAGCAAATGGTTCTGTACACCAATACTTCAGCTTGCTGAGCCAACAGAACTCCTTGTCATATATCAAAAGTACTTTTTTCACAGTATGAAGGAAAGCAGGTATATGCTTATGCACTTGACTTCCTCACCAGCTGTGAAACATATCAACAGTCTTATAGTATGCATGGTCTCTTTGTTGAATCACCAACGTCAACACTTCCTTATTGTAAAATGGTTACATTTAAGGGAACATTTAGTTTTTTCACTGCATCATTAATAAGTTGCCTTTTCTGCATGCATGAGTATGTGTGTGTCCTGTATGGGTGTGTATGTTTGGGGGCCTGCCTATTAAAAAAGCATAAATCACACATTGTGATGGGTGTATGAGGTAGAAACTGAGAAACACCATATGGAGCTCTGTCAGTGAGCTGTGGAGGAACTAAATGTAGGGTGTCGGAACACATCCTGCTCCCAGTATATACACACACAAACACACACACAGACACCACTCAGGAACATGCGCAGACACACACACGCACATTGAGATGTACACACTTATCCTCACCAGCTGCGTGAAAAGACGAGTGGCTTAATGACACTTAGCGTGAGATCAACTCTGGAGACGCTCTAGAAGTCACAATGAGCCAAAGCTGTTGTAGTTAATGACCCAACACACACAAACATACACACATACACAAACACGCCAAAAACACATGAAATTAATTAACTAAACTGCCAAAATAACAGCATAGCATACTAAACACTGAGGTTTCAATTAGCCCCTTTGGCATTTGCAGTAAAGAAATTTGAAGTAACACTACCAATTTTTTCTTTCCATCTGTCTAAACTTGTTTCTGCCATTTGCATGATGCTTGGTGTACACAGCAGTCCTGACACATCACTTTACTGCCAATTACTTTTGCGCTCTGTCAAGCTCTAAGGCTTTCTTTCGCCCCCCTGCTATGCGTCTGCATGTATGAATGCATGTGGGCAAGAGAGAGAGAGGGACTGCTTATGTGTGTGTGTTCACGTGCACAAGTGTGTGAGAACATGTGTGATTTTGTGTTGTGTCTATGCGTTGGTAGCTGCGCCCCACTTCCTCCATCTACCAATCACGCATAGTCCCTAATGAGGCCCCTGGGAAGCTGTCCAGAGCTTGTGGTTCTCCAAAACTGCTCCTGTTCCAACTCTATTTCAAAGCTGATGCCTTCAAGGCTGCACCGCCTTTGAACTGCCATGGTTGGTTACCAGCAGTCCAGCTTTGTCATTGTCCTCACTGACATTAACACCATCAGATTTGGCCTATATACCCTGATGATGTTTGAAATGTTGCACACTGATTTGTTCACAGACACACATTTGCACAAACTGAGAAACTGCCCAGATAGGCATGCTAATACTCACACACAGACAGCTTTGAGCCACATGCATGATGTAGATTTTGTGTGTACAAGCTGTTCCTTTTTCATTTTTCCCTCATTTTGTTCCCATTTGTCTGTATTCTCCTCATGAGTGGCACTAGAGGAGAATCAGCAGTGGCTTAAAACAGAGAGACCACACAGAGAGAAAAATAATGTCTCCAGTTTTAACAAAATGCCTGCAAATGGGCAACACAATGGATGACTAGCGGGGAAGCGGGAAGAGAAAGCAGCAAAGTAAATGAAAAAATGAAGGAGAGAGAGGCTGCCAAATAGAGAGATAGAAAAAGAGAGAACACCAACATGTAGAGATTTACAGTAGGTTATGTTAAAGAATGTCACTTCCCCTCAGGGAATCTCTTGTTCCTTTTGGTTCACCAACCATGCTTTTTCTTGCACATCCTGTCCTGTGTTGTTTTCTGAAAATCCTCCCTGCTGGGAATACTTCAGGTGAAATGGGTCAACTGCGATGAGCCATTTACAGATGATGTTCCAGACTGAGGCACTTAACATGGAGTAGATGCTTGAAGTGGAGTGTAAAGAGATAAAATCAGTTCTCAAGTTTACGTAGTGTTTTGTTTTCGCAGAGTTCATGGAGATGAGATGTTCAACGATCATAAGCATGCACTCTGAGAGCCACCTGCATGGAGAGAACGCTTAAAAGAGAGAGATTCATAATACTAAAAGACAGTGTAGTAGGAAAACCCTGCTTAAATGGCTAAATTGAAAATTATCCTTGCTGGCCTCAGACCAAATCTCCCCAAGAGCCCATCACATCTGTTTCCTCTCACAGCTTCTCCTCTCAATAAAGAAAAACATTTCTGAACCATTTAGTCACCCGCTTAAAAAGAATAAAACAGATCAAGTGAAAAAAAGAGCATAATGGAATCAGAGATAAAGAGGCCAAGTACGGAGAGTCCTGCCAGGACGTGAGAGGATTTAACACTATGATAAGGTTGTATTGATCAGACGCCTTTCAGTCTGTATACCTTTCAGAGCCAACAACAGCCTTTCTTAATCTTTTGATTCCTCCAGTTTTCATTCAATCCTTTCATCTCTCCAACCATCCATCCTGGACATCCGCACAGATTCAGTCAGAATATCAGAATCGCTCATGTTTGTCTTAAACTCTCCTTTCTTCTGTCAGTGCAACTATCTTTGCAGTATGTTTATTGATTATTTTCTGTATCTGTTATATTTGATAGATGTCAGCTTAGATTGTTCCTGACAGTCCACCACTCCTCACAGTTGCCTCAGTCATGCACAAAATGGACAACACATTCGCTGCCCAAACACTTCAGATGTCTGGCTGCAGACTCCTCAGGTGAAATCAGTGCCAGTCCCATGACTTGTTAAATTCAAGTGGTCACATGAGGCTGTGGTTGACTATTCATGAACTCTTGTAGAGTCATACCTGCCAAAATGAAACATAGCAGTAAACATGTGTCATATTTGTACATAATGCCCTTTGCCTGACTGCAACATAAAGAAATAAAGAGAAAAGTTTTTGAGACTTCAGACAAACTCACCAGATAGACTGTTAGACCCGTTAGATTGCCTGGATAAAACAAAGCATTAAAAACACCACCTTTATAATTATCTATTATCCCTACAACACTTTTCAGCTAACTGATATAATTATAAGTAACTGATCATGTTGAGTCATAAGTTTCTACATGAATTAATACACCAAGTGACCACTTAATTACGTCCCCTTGTAGTTATAAACAGCTCAGTCATGATGCAGTCACTCATGCAGACACTGTTGAGAGTATCGCTTACAGTACATCACAACAGACAAGATATGTGACTTAATTAACTGAACATGGTATTATAATTTCTGCTCTGAAAAGTGCCAGTCTCCCTGGATTTTCCAGGCACCAAAGTGTCTTTAGCCTCCCGAGGATGACAATAAACAAAAACAACAGCAGTCAGTGGTAGTCTTGTGGATGAAAATGTCTGAAGAATGACAGAAAAGGATGAGGTACATCTGTCAGATAGCTGCGATTCCTGTTGAACGTTTCCTGCTACGCTTTTGATTCCAAGCCTCAAAAAATTCAGGATGGCCTGCAGGCTAAAGAGGGTCCTATCTGCAGACCAAGGGTGACACTCATTATTATGGACACCCAAAAAGACTGTCATAACCCTTACTGCCACGTAGCAGCACAGCAGAAATGCTATTTAAGCACCATCATCAGTTTCCATCGAGAGAGGAAAGAGTAAAAGATGTTGAGAAAAAGACTGAGACTCAAGAAAGAAATAAAGAAGTCAGAGAGAGAAAAGTCTGTAAAAGCAGTCCATTATGTTAGAAGAAAGGGGTAAAAGGGGTCAGATGACAGATTGGAGAGACAAAGAGAGGAGATTGATTGAGAACGGATGAAACAAGTGGATAGAAACTAAGTGAAAATGAGACTGATAGTGACCAGAGGGAAAAGGAAAAGAGGAGAAAATGAGAGACGGTTACTAATCATGAAAAAAAGATGAATTAATAATGTCATTGTTAAATGATGAAAAACAGCTGACCATTCTTGTAACTGATGATAATAGCGGAGTTATGTAAAGTAAAATGTAGGATCTTTTAACCTCAGATTCCAGTTTGCAAGCATAGTCATCTAGATATAGTACAACTGAAATCATCACTGAGTCAGCATAGTGTCAGGATTTCTACAATCATTCTGAGACATTCAGTAATCTGTGAGCAATTACATTTAGAAAGTAACCTTCTCAACCTTGTGTGTGTGTATGTGTAACAGATGGATCATGAGTGAACATGTGTGACAGAGAAGGGACAGAGATAGTGGTTGGTGAGTGCTCTGCTGGGCAGTGATAATGGTTGTGCAATTGTTTGCCGATTACAGCCTTGTTTGTTTGTGCTGACATCATCTGCAGATAATTCATCACCGGACGCTCTGCCAGGGCATTTCTGTTTGTCAGTAGCAATATCCAGTGTGCACTTTTATTACCACAAACGTGTCAATATACATAACACTTTGGACAAATGTTCCCTCTGTGTAAGCTCATGAGCCTCATTGTTTTGTCTTTTCATTTTAAACACAAAATCCAACCAAAGAAATCAACTTTTTTTTTTCCAGAGGACATTGATCAGATTTTAGTATCATTCTGATCCTTTTTTCACTTTCTTTCTTGTATGTTGTCTGTCATGGAAAATATATCAAAAAAATCTAAATGGAAAAGATAAATTCATTCTGATCTTTCTTGGGGTCAGTTTAAACAAACTATGAAACACATTTGCTCTATCTGAAATCCTTTCAACACTTCTTCTTGACTGTTGAGTTTAGTTGTTTTATTGATTGATATCACAGTGTTCTGCTGTATGTGTGGTCTGTATTTTCCTTTACTGCTGGCTGAATGGTGCCAACACTTCCTGCTGCTTCGGGCTGCTCGCTGGTTGCTTTCTGATCAAAAGCCACTCTATTTTTTTTCACTGTAAAGAATCACCTGGTCATAGGCCCCCATTAATCACCCATGTTAGCCTGCAGGGGACAGGAGTCACATCCACATGTGAATATTTGAAATTAGCATAAGGAATTGGCAATACCAAGCTGTATAATTGAAATTTCCATCTGCATGTAAACTGCTGCTGCTATTACTCCTAGTTTTGATTTTTTTTCAATCCCCCATTTTTAATTCTACCAGTATATTTGCCCTCTGCATCAATGCTGTGTTGATATTTACTATCTTTTACACATGTTTTATGTATTATTGATGTGTGTCTCAAACATATACAGGTACAAATGTATTGTACTGTACATATATAGATGGATAGAGTAGAAAGAAGAGATGGATCAATAGATGAATAATCAATGCATGGGGCAAAGCTAAAGTAGTAATGGAGAAATAGTAGCTGCAGGATTGATTGACAGGTCTGTGGAATGGATTGTTTACATATATGCAAAAGATACAAGTTGATATACACAGAAACAACAACAAACAAATTTGATAGAGAGGTGCAAAAACCTTCAAAGGGGCTTAATTAGGGCACTCTCTACCTTACTCAATTAAAAATAAGTAAAAAACATTAAAAAGGTGGGAAAGAAAGAGAAAACAAAATATAACATTGCACACAATAGCAGACATTATACAAGAACACAGTTATTAAAGTAAAATAAATAAAATTACTTGTTACTAGTGGGCTGTTTACGAAGATAATCCATGGGGATAACATTGTGGTAAGAGAAATAAACCTTTCACGGCTTTCTTAAATTGTTGCAGTTTAAAATGAGATAGCAGAGCATTCCATATGATTGAAGCTCTTTAAATTAAACCAAACTGTAATTGGGATGTTCGACAGACAGAAGGCCTGAGTTTACAAGTATTATGAATAGACCAATGAATGGTTGTGAATAGACTTGGATACAAGCTAACTGAAACAATTATAGCCAAAAAAGTAATGCAGAAGTAATACTCAATACAATAACTGTGTATCATGCCTTAATAACATGTATGTCAAACTCTTGTGATATTTTAGAAATGCTACAATCTCTACTTTGAATTTTTCTCCTCTAACACGTATTAATATGCAGGCTAATTAAAGGAAAGTGGTGAATATAAACAGTAACAGTGTGAGCACTGATGGCCTGGCATTCAGTGTGAGCCGAGCGAGACAGACCAGAGTTGGCGGTTTCTCAGAAAAAGGCCATTAATTTGCATCACGATGAATGTTAATGAGAGCAGTCTGGATACGGTGGTTTGCAAGCGATGATTTGCACAAGTATTATTAATGAATGTTAACAGAGGCTGGTGAAGAAAAAACTCTAAAATGGAAACTTTTTGAACATTTGGAGAGCAGGCTTGATTAATAATCAGTAGGATTGGCCTTCAAAAGGAAAGTTTCACTGAGCCTGCATCAGCATAGTTACTCTGAAGTGTTTCAAACTTCACAAGTCCCCATTGTTACAATTAGTTTTAGTGCATGTGAGGACAGGACACTGCTGGTCTATGTCAGACATTAAAGGATTAGAGTGTGTCTATGGTGGCCGCAAACTCACGAAAATGCGAAAGGCCCTCTCTAGAGCCAATGTTTGGTTTGTCTGTTCTGGGCTACTGTACAAACATGGCAGTGCAACATGGTGGGCTCCGTGGAAGAGGACCCAATCCATCTGTAGATATAAAGGGCTCATTCAAAGCTAATGAAAACACAACAATTCTTAGTTTCAGGTGATTATACACTAATGAAAACTTACTTATATTATATTCCATTTCAGCCAAGTCTGTTCTGCTTGATGCCACTAAATTCTACACACTGCACCTTTAAGTGGTCATTTTCCTTCATGTTAAAACCATCTAGAGCATCTCACCATATAAAAACATTACCAACTCTCCTTCTATATGTATTTTTCATTCTTCTTCATGCTTTTTATTTACTCTGTTCTCCACCTCCTCTACCACTAGTAGTAGAGTCTTACACATTCAAAATTAAATGAGAATAAAAGCCAGTACCACACATGTCCTCAGATATTGTGGCAATCAGCCAAAGTACCTCTTGTATACTTGTCTACTGTGTCAGCTTACTGTGCCTTTAGAATAGACATTTAGATTTACAGTACAGGCCCTAAACTATAGGGGGAGGAAGAGTGAAGGAAATCAATAAACAGAAAGAACGAGGGATAGTAGGAGCAAGATCGGGAGAGAAATGTGCTGCTAGAAATGGAAACTGCTGTCACTGCGTAGTGTCACTCTCTGAAGGGAAATGTAACACCTGCTTGTAGGGTAGAGAGGCATTTTCACTCAGCATCGACACAAAACAAAACAACCTTGAGTGCAGAAACACTCACTGAGACATACGGTCCTTAAATACAGGGGTGAGGAAATGCTGGCATAAAAGAAGTGGCTGGTTTAAGAAGCTAAACAGTCAAACACATCATTTCATGCTGTCTTTTGAGGAACTAATCATGCTGCATCAAGAGAAAGATGGTGAAGAATAGAGAGAGAAGGGATGGAGGGGAGAAGAAATGCTTCATTCTTATTTATTATGCCAACCTTGCCAATATAGCTTGAACCAACAATCTGCTTAGGAATACACACCTCTTGCATTCTGAATATGCTGAATTTTTATTGGACAGCTGACGTCTTTGTCCAGAACTCATTCCCAGTGCCAAGGACAGTTTAATCAATATCTGACCAACCAAGCTTCTTCTCACAGCGACAAACCAGACAGCTGAGATGTAAAGCAGGCTCCTGCAGGTTCAGACTCCTGACTTGACCAGCATCTGTCACACTGAAGTGTCCTTGGGCAAGACGCTGAATCACTGCCAACTTTAATTGCTGTTCTTCTGACCTCTTCACGGACGAGGGCATGTGAAAAAAAAAAGAAGAATCTTCTTGTAGGGATAAACACATTATCACATTGTTATTACATTTAACCTGAGATGACATCAGGTTGTGCTCCAGCACTGGGAGCTGTACTGTTAACGATGAAAAGAAGACTGACTTTGTGGACCCAAAGAGCATTTGTCTGAGTTTTTGAACTAAAATAAAATCCATTTTAAAGCAGCAATATCAGCTCTGAACCAGAAAATAGACTCATATGCCCAGAAAATCACTGATTCTCTATGGTGCTACACATCGGTCTGATGCTCAAGGCAGGAACAAACTCTTTCTTTCTCTCTCTCACTTTGTTTTTGCCATGGCAGACTGAACACTCAGTCATATAATCTGAACTTTCCTTGGGATTGTAGTGATAGCATATGAGGGGTTGAGATCCATTTGTAATTCATTTTTGAATTGTGAAAGTACAGCAGTTAAGTATGCGATCAAAGCAACCAGTGCTCTGATTGTAAAACACAGTGCACAATTTGAGGCTTAAGCAGTGCAGACATTGTGGCTTACACAGAAAGGCTTGTGGCTTACATTTTATCCTTGTGGCATTATGTTGTTATTGCACCCTTTTACAAAGACCTTATGTACTATAGTGTAATCCAGGGTTTCTCATCCAGTGGACAGGGATGTGAAGAGGGGAAAAAAACAATGGCATACAGTATTATTGATATGAAGCATCCGAAAGCCAGGCCCAGCCAATGTCAGAACTGCAGGATTCCTTGCAGGTTGGGTTAACATGGGTTTTTAAAGGGGACATAACTTTGCTTTTTGTGATTTTCTGTCATTTACTTTCTGTTCTGATGTCGAATTATATTTTATTTTAAACATGGTTTGCACTGTTACTTATCAGATTGTTCACACATGCCCACAAATGGCCTTTGTTGCCTTGTTCCCGAGTTAAAGATGTTTAGAAAAGGAAATAAATTATACACTTATTTTAAAAAATCTTTTACAAAAGGTAACATTTGGTGCTCAGCCACATCTGAACTGTGTTTTTATTTAAGTATTTAATGTCCACTGGAGGACAGTGTGATACGCTGATGTTAAATCTGTAATTCATTTTATTTTTGCCAATAGGTGTTATGTGAAATCTCCAAAAAGTACATAAAGAAAGAAACACAAGTAACTGCTTAAAAAAAAAAAAAAACCTGCAGCTGAAACACTCATTGCCTGCAGGTGGGGCAAGTGTTAAAACAGCAGCTTTTACTTTCTTTGCCTATAGGTGGCAACATTTGTAGGTGTAACCTGCTGTTACCTCCCTATTGATAAGTGGTGCCTTTGGCATGTATAGAAATAAGCTGACAACGACTGAACAGCTCCCTCATGTGGAGACTCTGCAGCCTGATAAGAATTAATGAATGAAACTTACTGAGTTACAGCCTGGTACTGTGAGCTGCTTCACATTCAAAAATGAATCTAAAATGCAGTTATGAAAGAGTTATACTGTATATTCAAGTGCTGCTCTAGATTGTTGTTTAGTATACTTTATCCTGTACATAAGGTTAATGTTGAGTGACACAACATTGTATTGAGCAATTTTACAGATTCAGTGGATATTGATGTTTCAATAATTGGTAGCAAAATTTAAAATGGTCTCAAACACCTATGAGTTACTCCAAGTTTCACAAGGCCCCTGTCTGTCTTTGATCCTTCCTCCATTTGCATTCAAAAGGCATTGAGTCTTACTTTTTTTCAAGTGAAATTAACTTTCATCCGAGTTCTGACACAGTATCTCCATGTAGCTGGAGGTTTTATGCAAAATGCTGAGAGAAATTGGTGATTGGATAGAAGTAGATGAGATGAGGCAGGTTGATGGAAGGTGGACACATGTAAAAGGTTTATTGCAGCACTTCACCAGCCTTGATATTAAAGGGCATAACAGTGCACATATTTCCTTCAGTATTTCAGTATTGTGGATCCCCTCCACACAGGTATCAAGACATACAAAAATACTCTGCTTAGAACGACAACGTGTGTCTGATATGGTGTTTCCAAAAAAAAAGTGTATTTACCATGTTAACATCCTTAAAATGACATCTAATTCTTTTCTCTCATTAAAAATGTCAGAATCTATAAATATGCAAATATTTATCTCATTTCAGAAGTTTTCCTTCTGGACACAAGATGTCTCTTAGTTCACTGAAAAGTCCATACTCAGTGTTTGTGCATTGGAGGCTTCAAGTTTCCACATCACATTTGTGGAAAATGAATATCTGCAAACAGCCTTCTAGTGTCAAACTCTACACACACATCATTCTGCACAGTGAAACCCAAACATCCAAGTGAGGGAACAAAAAGAAATTAAAGCTGCAAGCAGCGATGATCGGGCCCTCGCACACTTGCGTGCATCGCCGCATGGCGCAGTCGAAGGGCTTCTGTCACTCACATGTAGATGTGTTCTGACCCGGGCTGTTTTCCGACAGTGCAAGAAGGAAATAAACATCACTTCCTTTGTCCACTATTTTGCCTGCTACTTGGGCTGCTTCCCTGAAATTTCATAGGGGGCGCTATGGAGCCAGTTTGCATTACTGATTGAATATTGTCATGTAGACATGTTCAGGCTGGGACTCTTATCAAAAATGGAAAGTTTGGGGCAGATTGGAGCATTTACACTAAAGTTATAGCAATTTCCTCTGGAATGGCGAAACATCAAAACTCAACGCCACGCCACAGCCACACGCTTCAACGATAACTAAATCTTTTAATAACTTTTGATCATAAATTAGTCTAGATGACACACACTGATTTTGAAGTCATTATGATGAATTCTGTAGGAGGAGTTCATTACAATATAAAACATGTGAAATTGCCAAAATTGACCACTAAATTCAAAATGGCCGACTTCCTGTTGGGTTTCAGCTATGGGTCCAAGAGACTTGTTTGTGCGCCCTGGCATGATACGTGTGTACCGATTTTCATACATGTAGGTTTAACATGGCGTGGGGGCTGCTTTGTTGAAATATTGTAGGGAGCGCTGTAGAGCCATTCTGCCACACTTATGCCAGCCACCAATACGATATTATAGACTATAAGACCTGCCATGTGTGTGCAAAGTTTTGTGAGTTTTCAAGCATGTCTTGGCCCTTAAAAACAGCTTTGTATTTTGTGGCGAACAATGTGTTGTCATGGCAATGGCTTTTGATGAAAACTCAAAGGCTTCAGGAGTTATCATCATCAAGGTCTTACACCTTGGCTTACCAAATTTTATGTGTTTTTATGTGTTTTTATGACTAACCTGCTAGGAGTAGTTTGCAAAAAGTGGCACTTAAAACTTCCTGTTGCCAGTAGGTGGTGCTATGACTGTCACTAAATATGGGCCTTTACATGTGTTCAGGCCGGGACTCTTAACAAGCATATGAAATTTGGAAAAGATCAGACCATGTGGAGTCAAGTTATAAGGCTTTGAAATTTCATGGCGAGACATCGAAATTCACTGCATTGTCATGGCAACACCTTTCAACAAAAAGTCACCAACTTCAGACAATACAAACTCCAAGGTCTTGAGGCTATTCTGAGTATATTTGAGGTGGATCCAATCACCGGGCTACCCACAGGGCGTCAAAGCGTAAAACATGTTACTTCCTGTTGCCAGTAGGTGGCGCTATGACTCAGATCCAATATTGACACATAGATGTGTTCAGCGCTACTCTTTACAAGCACAAAAGGTTTGGGTCTCTTAGAATCATGTATGCCGGAGTTATGGCCGTATCAATTTTCATGGCGAAGGATTGAAATTCACCGCCCGACCACACCCCCTTGGCAATGTCAAAAACTCACCATTTTGATAACTTTTCATCTCCAAGGTCTGTAGATGATACTGACTGAATTTGAAGTCACTGAGGTCAAATCTCTAGGAGGAGTTCATTAAAGTATGCAACCTGGAAATGGCAAAATCAGCGTCAAAATTGCAGATTTGATCCAAAATGGCCGACTTCCTGTTGGACTTAGGGTATGTGTCCAAGAGACTTTTTGGTGCGTCTGGTCATAATACATAAGTATACCGAATTTTGTTCTTTTATGACAATCCGTATCGAGGGGCTCCATTTTCTTAATTTTGTAGGGGGCACTGTCAAGCCATTTTTCCCCGCCTTTTTGCAAGACCCATAAAATGTCAAATTTTTCGCCACTTCTGATGTATGTGCAAAGTTTAACAACTTTTCGTGCACGTTTATGCCTTCAAAAATGAGTTTGTTTCGGAAGAATAATAATAACAGAGAAAAATAATTCCTTCAGATCCAGTGCTCTGGCCCTGAAAAATATTTTTGAGTTGAGGGGGATTACAGATAATAATCTCAGTCAAAACAGATGTTGAAATTAGAGCTCATGTTAGAACTCTTTCCATTCGGTGAGCTTTTCTTCACTTTTTCTTTTTCATTTAGAGCTGTTCTTTGTGTTCTCTGACCATAGTGTACAATCCCCAAACTAATTTGCATTATATCAAGAATTAATGAATGATTTGATCTGTTGTCTAATTCAACTATAACACTGAAACAAACTGCTGCATTAAAAAGATTGTGGAGCCATGCAGGAATAAGACACACAAAACTTTCTATCAGGGCTGTTGACTTGCCAAAATTAGGCAAATAAGACGGGCAGAAAGTTAGAGAAAGAGAATAAATGAAAAAAAAACTTCATGGAAAAATGACTAATGAAGAGAGAGACACTGAAACTTCAATCTTAGCGAGAAAGATGGAAGAGAATAGAGGAGACTGAGGAAGAGAAGGGGAGAGTAGTGAGACACAGGAGCAGGAAGATGCAGACAGCAGAGTTGAGGTGGGAGCCCCCCCCCCCCCCCCAAAAAAAAAAAAACTGACAGAGAGGAGTGATAGATAGAAGAGGTTTATTTGTTTTTGTTGTGCCAACATCATTTATCGCCAGCGAACAGCCTCCCAGTGCTGAGAGGCTGTATGACAGAAATCAATCAGAGGGCAATCGTCCATACACTTCCACTGATGCTCCAACTCATCGATACAGGCATTAGGAGAGGGATGGTGAAGGAGAGATGTGTGTGGAGAGGGAGAGAGAAAGGTGAAAAGTGCTGACAAAAATAAATAGAGGTGGTACAAGATAGTAAAATAAGATTAAAAGAAAGGTATAGAGGGAAGAGTGGAAATTACTTTTTCATTCTTTTATCCCAAATGAATGTTCTGCAAGTGTTAATGCTCATTTCATGCTTGCGTGATCACCAAATATTCCAGTGCTTGTAGTCTTTTCCTGGTTTTGCTTGCAGCTCTGTTCATAAGGATACATAATTATATCTTCTCAGTAAGCCAACATAATGAGGTAAATATCTGAGTCTGTTTGGACTCACTATACAATATTTTAGAAACAAAAGAGTTGAATTATGTTGCATGACTTGTTTACAGACAATTGAACATTACTCTCTTAGCTTTTATCAACTTTGGTGGGGTTTCAGCTGAAATGGGAGAATAGAATTAAAGATGCACTTGGTCATTGATTTGCTGTTGTTCACAGTAAGCGTCTTCCTCCGGGCTGTGTACCATCATTGACAAGCTTGACATGGTTATGTGTAGGTCTATAAATGGTATGGTTAGAGTTAAGTCAGTTGTTGGGGCTTTGTTATGCAAGTAAATTGTTCTCAGTTCTCAGTCTTGTTTTAGACTCCCATTTGAGAGTCTGAAACAAAAAATCTTATCAATTGTAAGCAAACATAAACAGCAGACAAAATATCATGACTTGTATTGATGTTGAGGCATATGGTGTCAGGGTTTTGTTTTGGATGCATGACTATCATAAATATTGACTCATTCATATATTAGAAAACATGTTACATGTTGTTTGTTGCTTCTCAGCTGCTCATTCAAGACAATGAACAGACTTTCGAATAATAGCTGACATGACTAAATTATAGATAGAAGGATACTGTCTGGATTAAAAAAAAGTTTGTGTGTGTGTGTGGTTGATTTATTTAGGGTGCAGAGTTTGTGTGTGTGTTTACTCTATTCTATTGTGAGTGTAGTGTGAGTCAGCCAGGTCTGGCCAACTAACACAAGCTGTGGACGTTCCTGCTGAGATCAATACATCAGAGCCTGGAGCACCTGTCAGGAAGCATTGTGTGTTTGTGTGTGAGTGTGTGTGTATGTGTGTGTTTGTGTGCATGCGTGTTTGTGTTTATTTGTATGTGTAATAGCATGTGACAGTCATTAGACTTCAGTCAGACCTCCTGCCCAACTTCCCGGAAGAGAAACAACATGAGATCACATGAATCGACTGCTGCACATATAAGGCAAAACACACGCAGGCATATACACACACACACACACACACACCACACACACAGCGAGGGTGCGTGTGCTGAGTGATGCTGGCCAGAGGCACAGCCGACAGTCTGACACCTCTGATGACATGAATGGGAACCCCACCTGACACCAGCCTCCCTTTCTCTGCCCAATGGCATACAGATAATAGTTCCAAGGCCAATGTCACTTACTCATTGAGGGATGACCACAGGCGGGCACACACACGCTGTTGGTGTGCACAGTAGTTCTGACACACACACACTTACACCCACACACACACACACACACACACACACACAGACGCACACATGCACACACACACATGCCAGACTACAACATGTATGATGTATGTGGAGGGAAGGAGGCTGCAGTGAGGCACACAAACTGACCTATATCACGCTCTAACTTATGGTGCATCATCTCACATGTTACATGGGTGTGCATGTACACATATATATTCCCATGCATAGTCGCATACACACACACACACACAAACAGACACACACTCCCACACGAACATGCACTCAGCCCTGAAGGAAAGTATGACCTTATTCTCTCTCAGAGCACAAGACGCCACATATACTGGGCGTACATATAGATAATATTTACATTAACATGCACATATAGTACATACTGATAAGTGCAGAAATGCACACATACACTGAAAAAGACTTAGGTGCACAAAAACACAGAAATACACAGATTAAGTGTTCTGTATTTTCTTTTGCTACTTTTATTACTGAATTTGTATTGTAGACACACACAGTCACATTACAAGATGTAGTCTACATCCTACAAAGTCAGTGAGAATATGCTTTGAAGAAAAAAAAAATTATTCAAGACTAAATCACTTCTTAAGGTTGAATCTTTGTTTATCCAGGGAAGTTTTTTCAGGCATAAATACCTGCCTCAAACTTACCTAGTTAAATACAATTTCACCCAGAAGCTTCCCTGTTAATTAAAGTTTCATCTGTTTGTTCCTAGAGCAGTTTAAGGATTAAGGTTCTTGGTCCAGACTCAGGGCAAGTGCTCCTGATTCATTTCCTTGCCCAGTTTCATCCTAAAGGCTGAGGTTTGACCAGCTGCCCTTCAGTCAAAAGCCAATTTCTCCAACCTTTAGACTGCTTTATTTGCATTAAACAATATAAGACATTTCTTCTAGCTTTGCTCCAACACAATATACTGTATGATATATATTGTAGTTATGTACAGCAGTTTGTGAGGTTGTTTGCTGTCATCTCAAGACATGTTTGCCTGCTGTATTCTTGTTAGTTCATCAGTACATTCTTTGTTTCCTGGCTAGTTGGTATTTTAATTTATCAGATAAATGAACCAATATGCAGTATTATTCACTGGGGTTATATTAGTAAGAGGCAGCTGGGCCATTCATTGGTTAAAGAAAGTAATTACGAAAGGAGACATAAAAACACTGCCTTAAGAAGTGCACCATGAATCTGACCCGGAGCCTTCCTTTCTTTTTCCCAATTTTCTTGTCTGTCTCCACTGGGCTGTCAAAAAAAAAAGAAAAATCATTAAAATAATGTAAGCAAACAAGATTAAGAGAAAAAAAGAAAAGAAATAAAAAGAAAATAGGCCTTTTTTTTTCCTGAAGAAAGCTCCGGTTTAAATAATAAAATGAATGATCGCTGAATTCAGTGTAGCTGGTTTGGCTTTGGTTAGACCTCACATAAAGACAATCATGTATGAAGACATTCTCATCAACTCATCTGGCAAACTGTTTTCTCAGTGAGTTGATCGAACAAGCAATCAGTAGGTGACGTGTAGATGAGATGATTTTATGATTTAAATGTCAAAAGGTGCCCATGAATGCTGACATTCATGTGGGCATGATTGACAGTAAGGGGGTACGCCCTCTCTCTAAGCCATCTCCTGTCTGATATGAGCAATGAACCTCAGTTTATTTTATGAGAGTCACTTACTTGTCAATAATAAACAGACCTACGATACCTTGTCTATGATTACGACAATACTGGTGATTGGTCTTTTTTATACAATTTTATAACAGGAGAAAATTGGCCTTTGTTTGAGTCAGAGCACATGCATGCTGTATGTTACCTGCTATACAGCACAGCCACCAATATACTGTGTGAAATCATTGACTTAAAGAACCACAGTGCCTCATTAAGTGGATTGCTCAGGCATGATGCAGGGAAATTCATCACACTCCCTGCAGTTTAAGGTGCAGAGGAACAAGCTTTCAGATGAAAATGTTCACCTGGAGTGATGTATGCAAGCATGTTTGGGGCTGCACAAGATGCATCATTCCTCTCCAGTATAATCAAAATCAGACAGTTTGTGTAGTAGCTTTAGCCTTTAATTATGGCACTTCTATCAGTGTAAAGTTTGAAGCTCCAGAGCACACTGACAAAATACATCATTCATCTACAGTTAGGCAAAATTGGACAAGGGATGTCTGAGATATCAAGTTTATAAATGTTTGGACATTTAATTTAAACAGTGGTTTGTTTATTTCAGAGTTAAATCAGTGGTGTTATTATAGTATTACCTGAGAAGTTATGGATGTATGTAGCCTTTAGGGCCCTTACATTGGACTACGATCAATTTATGTGATTTGGCTTTACAGGAAGATAGAAATTGGTTCAAGCAGACACAAATTGAAGTGGGAAAAAATTAAACTAACATAAACAGTGGCTTAATTTTCACCTCAATTAGCAACCACAGCGTAAATACCAATAAGGAAATGAAAGTCTACACATTAACACATTTTTTTTTCACTTCAATTAGCAGGGGAAATTGGTTTCACTACTAACATGACTTGATGTGCTACGATGCATCACCACTGCATACTGATCCATCCTTTTGGGACCGTAATTACATTATCACTGTATAAGTGAGGATAAAGACAACACTCAGTGACTTATTATACACATCTCAGTTATCAGTGCTTGGTATTTTAAAGTCTCTGGTGTCCTCAATTGAATTATTTGCCAGCCAATTTGTCATGAAGCTAAAGGTTTGACGGAACATCCAACTGGTCAAAATGATAAATCAGATCCCTCCCTGGTAGTCTTTAGTGTTAGTAAGGCTAATAGCCATTTACAATACCTGAAAATTAAAACAGCACATCACTGTCAGGACTTACAGTGTGAGGAGCGTAAATGGAGGTGGATATAATTACTTAATGCCAAGGTGTAATCAGAACGTCATATATCAAGTGTACACACACACACACACACACACACACACACACACACTGAGGCTCTCTAAGAAATGACGTTTGTTACTAGGCTTCACCCATCCCATCGTGTTAATTTTATTTGGACAGGCAAATTGGCTACTGGCAGATTTAACAATTCACCGGAGTCCGGGGCCATTTTTCAAAACACCAATTACGAGTCTGCATCTCATCGATCACAGGGCCCCCTATTCACTCTGGGTGACATAGATTAACTCATGTGTCCCTAAACAGAGGTTGGAAAAAGACGCTATTGCACCCATCATGGGGTTACATTCTCTATACTGAAATGGTTACATCTTTTTATCTGAGGCTGATACATTTCTAATTGTGTGTGTACCTTCAAAATTACGCTATTGTAGCATAATACTGTGTTTTCTGTCTTTGTCTAAAACCTGTATATGTGCATAGAAGTGTGTTTATGTACGTTTGTTGAAGGTTTGTAAGTGCCAGTGGTGATTAAAGAGATCCAGAGCTGGTACGGGTGACAAAGACTGCTCCATTTCCATCACTGCTCTTGACGGGTGATGCGTTTTTTCACAAAGGAAACAGTGCATATGTGCATGTGTGTGTGCATGTGTATATATTTAGTTCTGTACTGAATGTTTGTCCTCCTGCCATTTAGACTGACAGTGGGGAGGTTAAAGTCAGTGTCAAAGCTGTCCAAGAATACTTCTTCACATAAACAACTTACAATATGTCTTAGCCATTTATGAGTAGTACTTAGAGGAACAAATATTGGTCCGATGAATTGATTTCTCATCTGCTGTCTCTCACTATAAACAAGCTAAATATGCTGCTGAGGACAAAAGGATATAAAAGCAGTGGGACATTTATTTTAAGCAGAGTTATTTATAGTTTCCTACTACCTGTTTGAAGTGAAACACTCAGCAGCAAATGAAAAGAAATGTTGGTACAATTGAACATGATGAATAGCAGATGCATGAAAAGCTGAAGCCTGTGTGTGCTTTTGTGTGGCGTTGCAGCAGGTGAGAGGCGGGGCTTGAAATCAGAAGTGGGGGAGGTGCACACAAGTGTTTGTGTGCGTGTTTGTGTTTGCCTCAAGGGTTTTGATCTCTCTCCTCACTAAACAGAGAGGAGTCCATCAGCAACAGATACCTTTTCAATTATTCAGGAGGTTAGCATGAAAAATAAATGGCTGTTTCCTGCAGTGAGAGGTGTGGTGCTCCTCTGGTTCCTCCCAGCCTTCCAGCCCTATTGTACGCTCATACAGATGTTAGGCTGGGGAATTGATTCCTTTCAGCGATTGCTGTGGTTCACTGCTTCTGTCATGTTATTGGTTGAGACCACAACTACTGGGCAGCTGCCTCAGTCTCATCAACACTGAGATACTCTGCAACTTTGTTTTTTGACATAAACTCCAAACTAGGGAAAACTCTAGGTCAGGTGAATCTGCTGTGCTATACAGTTTACTGATTGTATGTTTGAGAGAAAAGAAGCTCAACAGAAACTCTCCTCTGACCTGTACCACTTCAATTCAAAGCACTGCTGCACAGAATTTGAAAACAGTTTACACTCAGGAAGGTTCAAGGAGAGAAAACATTGCAAAGTCTGCTTTTTTTTAAATACTGCTAACCAAAATCAATTTGTTTGCCAAGTCAGCACTTATTTGATGATTTGCAAGTCAAGAAACATTGAATGGTCTAAACCTAGGTTAATTATTACATCTAGGTTACATCTAGGTTAATTACTATTGTTTCAATAGCATTTTAATGACTACATGTAATGACCTGTAATAGATCGAAATATAGTCATTCATGGTGCTGAAACAACCTGGACATCTTTTGATCTGCAGATCACTAAATCAGTGATTACTGGGTAGTTTTACATTAAATTTCCATCCAATTTAATATGTAAGTGATTTTCAGTGTTTGATATTGTGTATGGGTCCTGGGTATTATAGGCCTTGCTAAGTTTGCGGTTAAAGAGATAAATAAGTTGGCTGGTGAACGGGACAGCAGACTTCAGAGAAAGCTGCATTTAATTGACAGACTTCAGTTTGCTACATTGTTTGTCTGTACCAATATTGCTATCATTTCTCCTTGGGCAGTTAAAAATTGTCTTTGCTAGGTTAAAAATTTGTATTGCATTCATACTGCAGTGGCTCCTAGCTCATGATGTCAAACTACAATTGTCTTCAGTGTTTCACAGTAAATACATTTACAGCATATAAATCTGTACCTTCATTGTGATTTTAGCTCTTCCACTTGTTTCATGAGACAGGGTGGATCCATGAGAATAGTTCTCTAAACAATACAGGCTTATCAGACAGTCAGCCAGCTCACTTAGACTGGAAGCAAGCCAGTTGTCCCTGATGCCGTGTCACTTTGTTCTAGGTGATGGCCATCTGGCATTAGCTGATTTTTCCTCTTTGTCTGTCTTTGGGGCTTCTTACTTTGTCTTTCTTCTCCTGTCTGACTAATTTCTGCCTCTCTTTGTGTCATTGTCTCATTTTTCTCTTCGTATATTCATGAGGATCAGCCCAGACAAGGTAGAAAAAATAGCTTTGCATAGAATCTAATGTTAGCTCCCTTTCTGGTTCTATCTCTTTCCAGGTGGCCCATCACGTTGGTCCTCCCCTTCATGTGACTGCTGCTGCAAGAACCACAAGGGTGACGGCGAGGGTGAGAGCGGCACTTCCTTCAATGAGCTCTCCACCTCCAGCTCTGAGAGTCAGTCAGAAGCCAGCTCTCCCCAGGGAACGGTCATCTGTGGCCCGGTCAGCCGCCAGTCACACCCCCACACCAATGTCCAAACTCTGGACAGGCCACTGAAAAAGGGCCCCGTCGCCATGCTCCAGCAGTCCGAACAGCGAAGGAAGAGTGACTTGCTGCGCACGCTCACAGCAAGCTCCCGTGACACCAGCACCTGCAAGAAAAGGCCGGCAAAAGAAAAGCTGACGGTGGAGGAGGAGCTGGAAAAGTGCATTCAAGACTTCCGCAAGATCAAGATCCCTGAGAGGTTCCCCGAGAGGAAGTACATGTGGCAGGCCGACCTGCTGAGAAAGTACCGCCTCTGAGCCAGGAAAGAGGACAGAAGGAGCAGACACATGAAGCCAAGGATCAGTTTACATGTTTTTTGATCATGACTTTTGCAACAAAAGGGAGATAACACTTGACTCATTTGAATCCAGTTTCTGGGGGAAACTTCACCTTTATGCCAGTAGGTTGAACGTCTACACAGAAGCTTGAAAGAAGCATAAACAGACTCTTATTGATGTATGTAGTATGTATGTGTGAGTATGTAGTTTAGGCCTACTGTATGTACTGTAAGTATGTGCTGTACCTTGCTGAATGCTTCAGAGCTTTGAATAATTTATCCCAGAGGACCAATCCAAGTGGGTGAAAGACATCCTCTATGAACAGAGCAACCAACCGAGGGCTTGCTAATGGCTACACTGGGGGTTACTGAGGGTTACTGGACTGCACACATTATCATCTGTCATCATTTCACTGAAAAACCATCACAGGAGCCACAAAGACAAACACTGATTCAGTATGCGAATGTGTTTGTGTGCCTGTGTTCTCACCCAGGTGGCCTAGAGGTCACAGATAAATCTGCATCAGGACCCATTAATAATTCATACTGTCCCGACAGCGCTCTCACTATAAATACACCCAGAGCTCTCTGCTTCCAGGGTGGTGTAAACAGCTGGGTTGATTACTTTACTTTAAGGAAACATTTAGGGACTTCTGAGACAGGAGAAGGCATCAAAACTAATTTTCTTTTTCTAATATTGGTTTTATTGCAAACAAGCCTGTCCTCCCAACAAAATAACCCTATAGATCATAAATTCAGTCTCCACGACCTGTAACGACTTATAGTTATGTTTGAGTGACAGACGCCATCTAGTGGCCGTAGTAATTATGACCCAGGGAAGTGACGCAGTTCAAATGACGTCAATATAAGGTGACTTCCTTATTAAGAGGAGGCGGGCTACTTGCATGGCAAAAAATGGCAAAAAGTGGACTTCCCGTTTCAACTGCTGTTCACTTACCATTTCCAACAATGAGTGTCATGTTTTCAACTGGAGTCAGGGCATTTTTTTAAAACTGTAATATGATGTTTACCATTACCATGATGATGAAGGTTGCCTAACTTTAAGGAAGTAGTAACCACATTTCAAGTGATCATTTTAACTCAAACCCTAATCAAGTGGTTTTGTGCCTAAACCTAGCCAGACGTTAACCACAACGTTGTCACACCATATTTTTTTTTTTTTTAACAGTGATTGGTAATGGTTTTGGAAAGTGGTACATTACGATCCAATGGGTAGTTCTGGAGTGCAGGTACAAAGGACCTATGTGATCGTTTAATTTGGAGTACTTGTTGCACTGAATTGCATTGATTTTTGCCATGTTGGCTGGAAGTAGAGCAATACCCAGGGACTGTGTGAAGGATAAATAACAAAGTAAAGGATTTGATTTGATGGTCAAACTATAGGGAAATGCAGAGGTTCAATAAAAAAAAGTCCTGATTTAACACACCTCTACAAACATTTCCATTTACATCATATGCCTTGAGCACAAACTGAACAAAACACTTACTCAAACACACAAAACACACACACACACAATGATTAATCATGAGGTCATTTATGCTCAGTATGACACCTACAGTAAATACAGACAGGATGGGTGAGGATTGCTACAATTGCTCAAGCTCTCAACACAGACTGATGCTTTCTACCCTTACTGTTGACAAGATGATCAATAGATATTGATGACAGGGTCTGGTGATAGCGCTGGTATGTGGTTCTTGTTTACAGTTATTAATGAAGCCACTGTGTTACTGACAAAGACAAGCTGTTCATGTATTCAGTGAAAATTAGCCATTATTCATGTATTAATTTATGTACTCTTTCTGTTCTGTCAGAGTTGATGAGATTTATTGCAATGCGGTTGCAGAAACAAAGATGGCCGACAGCTATTTTAAAGAGCTCAATTCAAGAACACATCAATATCTGCACAAGGTTGATGTAAATTTGATTTCTTGTTGTTCAAGTTGTTTTTTTAAGGTACCATCTGGACACATAGTAAAGGAAACTTCTTTCAGGGTGAAAATTATTTTATTGATCACAGTAAATAGCAAAAGCACACATAAATTCACTGATGTTGGAATCAATCATGAAACATCTTTTTAGTTATGATGATAAACTTGTAAAGATGATAAATACCATTTAGCACGATTATTGTCAGATTAGCTAACTGTTTATTTAAACAGGTAGTGTTATTGACATCACAATCTCTGTTTTAGGAGAGATATATTTAAAAGAGAGCACACACACACACACACACACACAAACATATATATATATATATATATATGTATAAGAATATGTATAAAAGGATTGAACGTATGGTTCAACAGTTTAAACAACAAAAGGAAACAAATACATGAGACTGTCAGAATTAGAGTTCAAGATGTTAAAGGGGACCTATTATTTTCCTTATTTTCAGTCATATATATTATGTTACAATGTTGGATGTTCATATCAAATGTGGCTAAAGTGTCAAATAATGAGGTAAACATATGTAGAAGTAATCCTTTTGACCAAAAAGCACTGGCTTCAGACTGCTCTGAACGCTTCCAATGTTTTCTTTCTACTTTAAGCCTGAGCCGACGTCAGGTTGTTTTGGGGGTAGTCATGCCAAGCTGTGACTTGAGTCAAGCTGGCATGGTATGAGTGTTTTTCCATTACACAGTAAACATTATTTCTAACTGATCCACTGAACAAAGAGCTCCAAATATCTCCATATGTTGCTGTGTTGACCAGTTTTTAGCACCGCTAACAAAGCTCTGCTAATTCTGTGATGAACACGTTTCATTTCTTGTTAATCCTTCACAATAATTAGTTTATTTAGTAATTTATAAGTTTTTAATTTGAAGCAATAAAGCAGGAAATGTTGGGTTTGCATTGGCAGTAACTTAACACGACTCTGATACGGCTGCCCTCGGCAGACTTCTTGAAAGCTGGCCAATCAGAACAGAGTGGACTTATTGGGAAGGGGGCCTTAAAGAGAGAGGAACTATGACTGCCTGTTAAGAGGCAGAGGCTGAACTGAGGGACTGCATGAAGGGCCAGTATAAGATAAATAAGGAGTTTTTTTTATCTGTGAACCATGCAAAGTTCAAAGTCCAGAAATAAAAACATAGAGCTGGAAATGAGCATAATAGGTCCACTTTAAAATCTTTTATTGGTAAAAGGATATCTAATTGTAAGGTTATTCATAATGTAAACCATCTGTGAGGGGCAAATAAAAGGCATGCAGTGTAAAAGTACTGTAGAAGGAAGCATCCGTGCTCTCATCGTGTCCAGTGTATGAGAAAAATTTGTGCAGATTTATTTTAAGTTATAAGAGCTGATAGGACTGATAATCGACTGCTTACAGATGCACGTGTTTGCTGAACACAGCTTCACAACAGACCAAGATATTTGTGAACAGTATGATAAACAGCTATGATGAAAGATGTAGTTTAGTTATGAAAGTTATGGAGTAATTAATGAATTGATGAATCAACATCTATCGATGAAAGTTCAGGATAACTTTCTTGGTAGTTATAATACAAATAGGAGGAAGTGGAAAGAATTTACACAGGAACTTCTTATATATTTGTTATTGCTGCTTATGGATGTGCAGTGGAGTGGGCTCTATAAACAATCAGAACTGTTTTCAAAGCACAAAGTATACAGTTTAATTAAAAGCACAAAAAAATTATGAAATATGCATCATATGAACTTATTCAAAGACACATTTATTTAAAAAATGCCCCTGATATATTAATAGAAATGGAGAACTAAAAATATGTTTTATTATACTTATTTTTCTATCTAAAGGCTTTTAAATTAATAGATGATCAAATGCCCTTATGTTGCCCATGAAATGTATTTCCTGAGAGTAGTAAAAAAATTCCAGTTATATTCAGTGATGCCCATATATCTGCTATGGTTTATTATACTATACAGTAATACAGTTGCAATAGGTGCTAGAAACAAATCAACCAGTCTCCTCATGTCAATACAATGAATATGACTTATTTTTCTACATTGCTAGAATATTACATTTTCATTTTAAAGTCATTTATCTTATCAGTTGAAGTTGGAATATGTTAATCCAGACTACATATCATATGTAAATAAACACCATAAATCATGCCTAACCAGAATAATGTATTATACTCTGTGTATATAACATGCAAATCCATGAGGTGTGGCTGCTCCCCTGTTTCTTAGTGATGCAGTAGACTGACGCTAATGTAATACAGCCATTCTTATTTTATCATGTAGAGTGTTGGGCCATCAGGGATGAGGGAAAATATAATACACATCTATAACATATACTATACTACAACAAATTATACAACGGTTGCTTTTCAAGAAAACAGTGTCATAAACGGACTGTTGGCACATTTGTCATTTGACAGCGCCACAGAGGCAGTCACTGGTGACTAAGACATTTCAGCAATGCTGAATTGAAATCAATAGATCTTAAAATTCATGTTCAGCCCTGGACAAACAACCAGAAAGCAAAAAGAAAAGTTTGTTTATTCAAAACTCAAAAGTTACAAATTGTTCAACTGTAACTCTGGAGCTTTTGATACCATACACTGCAGTCAGAAAGTACATGTTTTTATGGGCTCTATACTCTCATAGAACAGTGGATTTGAAATGAAACAATGACTATGAAGTGAAAGTGCTGACTTTCACCTTTGAACAATGTTTTAGAGATACCAATATTGTGTGAATAGTGTATGCTTTCCCGCCAGATATAGGACAGTCCAGCAGAGCAGTGATTCTAGACATTCAGACAAGTCAATCAAGGAGTTTTAGCCACACACTGAAATGTTCTAGACTGATCAAGTCAGTAATTTTACCTAAATGATACTGATGAACTGATATTGTGTTTCATTGCTGAAGGTCAAAACCCTCCAAAACCAAGAAGTGAAGACAGCTCCAGAGTCTGTTTACAGGTGTTAGGGAGTACTGCTGCATATGTGAAAAAAAGATCTATAAGGCTTTTTTGATAAATTGCCTCAAATGTTGGTTGTGGCTTAAGACTACACCTTTGAAAATTAAACTTGAGGGAAGAGGCTTGAGGCTGCATTTAACACACTTGAATCTCTGACCAAACTGCCTGTTTTGACAAGAAAGAAGAGTGCATGGAATAAAAAAGGCGATATATCTGCATCAATTTTGATATTAAAAAAAAAAAAAATCTGAGTCTGACAATGAGTTCTCTTCTAAGAGCCACATTTCCAACACTGTTCATGTCGTGTGGATGTAAACACCCTCAAGTTAAAGCTGAGCATCACAACTTTAAAGTCACAGTCTCTGTTTTATTTTAAATCTATGTTCTAGATAACAGAGGCAGCACAACAAAACTGCATTGCAATACCAACAGTAGGTTCACACTCCGACTGGTTGTAAATACAAACAGACCAGTGAATATCATCATTAGGTCTGACAGTGGTTTGCCTTTTGCTCTGCTAGGCTTTCTAAGGAAGAGTATGTTAGTGTTTAGATCAAAATATTTTTCCTTTTACCTTTAAAACAGAGTATGTTTGCAGCTGCTGGTACAATTGTTATCTGGTTAAATGATCCAAACACAGCAAACAGTTTGAAAAAACAGCGGTGGGAAAAAAAAAGTTTATGTGAATAGTAACAGTCTGATTGTCAGCTGTAGCTTCTTGAATATTTTTTTGCAAAGTTATTTTTGACATCTGAAATAGTTAGCTTTGTGCTGTTCATTTTCAGTCCAATTTAAGTGAGAAAGCAAGTTGATATTAGGGATCATGTTTGCTTGACTCTGCTTGCCATTTTAAAATATGTGTTGGGTTTGTTTACTTTGAGATGATTCAACAACAAGGTCGATCAGTCACAGACATCTGAGAGCATTTTCAAACACAGATTTGTCATTGGACATGATTAGAAATGCTGTTGAACAGATCCAGAGTGAAGATGAATACCAAGACACCCGGTGGCCTTCTAGAGTAGATTTCAGCTGTTTTTGCACAATGTATAAAGATAATAAAGAAACACTAACAAGAAAGTATTTGAATAAGAGATAAATATGTTAATTATCACCTACATGCACAACACAGCCACAAGTAATGTGTCTGTCATGAGAGAAAGATTTGAACGTTTGTTGTCTTGTAGATGAAGTGGACCAGTTTTCACCGTCAGAGCACATGAGATGATATTCAGTTCTTTGGGCCTGAAATGAGTAACAAATGATGTAAATCTTATTGATAAAGAATGGCTGCAATTTTGTTTCAAGTCAAATGTGATGTATGAAAAGAAAGAGAGACTCTAACGTGATGTTAAGTTTGTCAATTTATGTCAATTGGAGTGCCCAATTACAGTCTGTGATTTTTTTTTTCTAATGAAGTTATGGTCATAACGCCCTGCAAGTGAAGCCTGCGTACATGACTGCAGGCCCAGTTATTTTCCTCCTGCCTTTGATGAGCCTGCGAACCACAAAGGAAATCACATTAGTCTGCTACCACCTTGGTAGACCTGGCACATACTGTTTGAAACAAGAGGGCGTCTGTTTTGATGTATGTTGTTCTGACAAAAAAAAGAAAAAAAGAAAAAGTGGTTCAGAAACATTGTGAGCATGTTGGTATACAAAAACTTATAACAGATTTAACTTAGTCTGTTGTTGTGAAAAAGATTATGTCAAAACTGATATTTAACAGAAAAAAAGAAAACTTGCAAAAAAAAAAAAAAGATAAGCACAAATGTGTTGATTGTGTCTGCTGTTCCTCCACAGGTGTATAACATTATCAAATAAGAAATAAATTCTGCAATGTTACTGAGCTCCTGCAAAACAGAGTGATTCTCATCAGGTGCATATAACTCATGGAATATTTATTTAAACACAAGTCATTCAGAAAATATTAATTGAATACTGTATTGGTAATTATGGGATAAAACCTGTCTATTAAAGTTTTTCTGATCTTTAAATTATTCTTAAATTTACTTATTAAACATAAATTAAATGTGAATTGTCAAGAGGCAAACATCCGTGGTGAGAGTTGCCCTGTATTCCAGGTGTGACGTCCTGTTACTACGTCTGCCTTTAGAGACAGTACAATTCATCAGAGAGTCTTGAGAGTACCAGTCAAAAGTTTGGGCACACTTAATGAGAAAGTATGTCCAAACTTTTGACTGGTACTGTATATAGTACTTTTGAAAATGTATGAGTTCAACCAATAAAGAAGACATTATGTACAGTGACCTATGAGTTGGTTTTATTCTTAATATACCCAAAATATCAAGTGGATTATTATTAAGAAAGTTGGTTTTGTTGGTTTGTTTGGCTTCTCAGTTTATGCTGTGGTGGTTACTAATCTGGGGCACACACATTAAGAAAGACAGTAACAATGTAAAATGACTGATTATTCATTTGAGAGTAATCAATGGATGACTGATCACCTTCACCTCAATTGTTTTTTAAATGCCATCATGCCAATAGTAAATGATTGTTTAGGACTGAATTGGTATACTATATATTCTGGAAAGTGTTTATGTTCATTGGGTGATAACAGTATTTGGCACTGGCTGTAGAACAGCAGTTTTTGTGTTTATAGTAGGTTATAATATAATAACAGGGATTCCTGCAACTGCATCCATCAGGGATTTACTTGAAACCAGATGTGCGCACATTTCATTAAATTGGCCCCATGCCGTGTTTGTGCCAAAAACACATTAAAATGTTTTAGTTTCAGAGTGTGTGCTTATTTCATGAGATATAATATTAATATTGACATTGATGATGACATTTGGTACGATCTACTGGCACATTTTGATTATTTATTTTCTGTTTTGTTGAGCTGTATCCAAAATCTAAAGTATTATATTTACTGTACTAACAGTGCCATATTTACATACTATAATATAGTACTACATTAATTCTCCACTACTTTATTTAGAGTGTCTGAGTTCTGACTATGAAATTTATGCGCTGCCTCAAAAAAACAATATCTAAATGTCAAGGGAAGTTGTACAATCTGACAAAAAACAGAGGTATAACTATGCACTGAGAGGCTAATGGGGAAATGGGAGGCAGCTGTGCAACTGGGTGAATAAATCAGGTGATTTGCAGAAACAGGAAAGCTCAACATGCTGTGTACGGTCAAGTGAGCGAGGTAAGGTTGCAAATGACAGGTGAGTTGAGTGCACAAAACCAAAAGCAATGTCATCTAAGTGGACTGCACTTATATGGCGCCTTTCTAGTCTTCTGATAACTCAAAGCGCTTTACAATACATGTCAGCATTCATCCATTCACATGCTGATGGCAGAGGCTGCCATACAAGGTGCCAACCTGCTCATCAGGATCTAATCTAATGCACATTCACACGCTACTGGCACATCCATCGGGACCAATTTGGGCTTCTGTATCTTGCCAAAGGACACTTTGACATGCAGACTGGAGTACCTCAAACCGCCAATCTTGTGAATAGTGGACAACCCGCTCTGCCTCCTAAGCCGCAGCCCCCCAAAATCTACGATAGACTTACACACTACAAAGTACACTGGTTGTTCCTAATCACCCTAGTACAGTTAGTACAATTAATGCACAAAAAAATTAATGTACTTTAATCATGACTTTCTTCTTATCAGTGAATGACGCAGACACACACTGTTATAAAAATCCATAATTAACCATAAAAAACTTGTCTTCCACCCACTCAAAGTGCTCTGACAAAACTTCAAGACAATTAAATCATCTATTTAGCAACGGCATATGGAGGGAATTCTGCTATTTCTGTCAGACCAGCTTCTCCCCTGATAATACAGTTAATTATACTGATTTCAAAGTCACAATCAGGAAGCGAAAGTCTGGTTGTGAGGGAAGAATGCATGTTTCATGTCCCTCTTTGTGGCTGCCAGCTCTCCGTGGAAGGGAAGAGGAGTGAGAGTGTGCATGAAAGGCTTAAAATAGCATCAGTGGGATCAGCTATCTTTTCAAGATCAGGCGATGGGGGCTGCATGTGGCTCTTAGAGCTGGCCGGAGCTAGTAATGAAAAGACTGGTAAAACAAGAAATGAGTGGATGAGGGTTGTGGATGGAAGTTCAAGGGAAAGGTGATAAAGAGTGTTGGAAAAGGCAAAGGTATCAAATTAGGATGACAGGTGATAAAATGGAGGACATGCGGATCAGGGAAAGGTTGGAGCATGGAGAAGGGAAGTGGGCTGGGTAGATGGAAGGAGTGAAGACTGGAAAGAAAAGGGAAGGAATAAAAGATAAGTCACATAAATTATGGATGAGTAAAGACACTTGTAGACAAAGAAGGTGCAAAAAGACAACAAGACGCAGGTGTAGGAGGGAGGAAAGGGAGGGGGAGTGAAGGAGGAAAGTAAGGAGCAAAAGAAAAGCAGGAATGGGAGAGAGTGGGTGCTGAGAAGGATATTAAAGATTAAGAGGTGGGAGAAAAAAAAGAGGGAAGGAAGCGCATGGAGCCTGTGATGGCTGTCAGCATCCATCTCCAAGATAAGAGCTCCAGCTACATGATCTGTTTTCCAGCATTACGGATGAAAGTGAGCGCTCCTGCACTCCAATCAGATCAGCCGAGTGTATCGCCATTGTTGCCACTAGCCGGGATGATTTTCTCAGCAACACAGCTGAATGATGCTCACTGCCAGGCATTGTGGAGCAAACAATGGTACAAGCCTTTGTGCACAATAGGCTGATCCAGCCTCAGCTGTGTCCTGGAGCCACTATCGCATTGAAAAGATTAGTAAAAGGACATTTAATGCATTATCTCTTTTTCTTTGTGAACTGAACCGAGCCAAACGTTACTTTGGGGTCCTACTGTGCAATGAAAGTCACACAATAAGCAACAAGCTTGTTAATATACGATGTAGCAGGAATGTCGGTAATGGGAACAGTGGCAATTATAACACAGGGATCTTTGAGAATAATTTAAAAACTGCTGAGTTATTTATCCATCTTTTCAGTATTGGACATCAGGAACAACTGAACAAGAAATTATCTTGAACTCATCTGTCAGTTTGTATCTTTTAAGTGTCTCTTCATAAGGTTAAAGTCCAACTGAAATTAAATTAAATTGAATTTTTTTTTCTGCTATAGCATCTACCCAGTAAATCACTTATCTGGCATTCTCCTTTGAAAAAAGTCAGGAACCAAAAGGGAGACATTTATCTTTTTCATGTTCTGGTTTTATAATAGTACCCCGTATCTTTGTGTTAATCATTCAGAATGCAGTTGATTATATTGATGCCATTGATCCATGTAGAAGGACACCTTGTCTTCATACAGCCAATCAAATTGTTTCTTTTGACATTGTATTTTTATAAAGCAGTAATTTCATGACACCATTATTTAATTTATTTATTTATGGTTTATTTGATAGGGACAGATACAATGTATATAGACAAACTGAGAACAGCTATCCGATGTAAGTACCATGGTGTTTATAGCGGATGCTGATTTCCAACACCTGTCCCTATATGAGCTTTTGTGAATATCTGAGATTAAAACAGTGAGGTAAGAAGAAAGGTAAACTGAGTACAGCAAGATACAATAAAACACAAGGTAAAAGGAAGGTAAAGTAAGTACAATAAGACACAATAAAACACACATTTAGTAATAACATAGCTAGAGAAAACTAGACATGAGAACAAGTTTATTGCTGAATTAATAATTTGGTTGCTCTCTTAAAAGTGGTGAAGTTTGCAGCAAATTTCAAGTGATCAGGTATCGAATTCCAGGACTTTGCTCCTTTCACAGAAAAAACTGTCTGAGCAAAAGATGTTTTGCAGAATGAAACTTTACAGTTGCCATTTGAAGTTGATCTGGTGGATCTGCTTCAGCTCTGTACTTTCTTAATATATTACAGAAAAGCAGAGGAGCAAATCCTTTTAAATATTCAAACACTAGCTTTACATAATGAAAATCAATAAAGTTTGCAAATTTTAAAATCTTGTATTTATTTAACATGCTGCAAAGGTGGTACCTTATTTGCTTTCTGTCAAAGATTTCAAGGTCCAATTGCATAAACACTCCATGGATTTGATTACGGACTGGTTGGCCTGGGACCAGGTATGACAGATGTGAGATTATCATTGAATTTAGGAACAGCAAGGTACAGTCAAATGTCAAGCAATTTCTTATCATCTTGAAACAGCAAAGGTTAGCTTTAATCATTTTTCAAATCTTTTTAGCATGACTTTTAAAATTTAATTGAGAATCTAAAATTATCCCTAAATACCTCTGTTACTTGTTTAATGGGCTCACATATAATTCTAACATTCAAGGATTCTGTTGCAGGTAGCTTTTTGATGAAAACAGAAAGACTTTGTTGTCTTAGTGATTAGTGTCAAACAGGTGGCATCAAGCCAAGCTGATACTTTTTCTAAGATTTTGGTTAGCTTATCTGCCATAGCATCACGTTTTGCCAGATACATGGACGGCTGTATCGTCAGCATACATCTGAAGACCTATACCAGGGCATATTTCAGGTTAGTCATGTATATGCAAAGTGAAAAGGATGGGACCCAAGACAGTTCCTTGGGGGATTCCTGTTCCAATTTTGCAAAAAAAAAACAGAGTTGATGTTATTAATAACAACAGACTGTTCACAACTCTTTAAATATGAGTCAAACCATGATAATGACTGTTTTGACACATTGAACATTGAGAGTTTTGAAATTAAGATGTGATTTATGGTATCAAATGCCCTTTTTAAATCCAGGAACACTGTGCCTACTACATTTCCTTTATCAAGTGACTATTTTATGTTTTCTAATAGTAAACACGTAGCTGACTCTGTGGAATGGTCACGTCTGACTGAACTGCAGAGGGTGGACATAATGGTTAGCCTCAAAGTAATGAAGCAGTTGTTCCAGGACAACCTTCTCCAGCACTTTAGACAGGACTAGAGGAAGAGTAATTGGTCTGTAGTTGCTAATCTCTTCAGCATCCCTGGATTTTAAATTACCAAGCCATTTTTCCATCCATCTGGGAATTGCCCAGTTTTGATGGAAACATTAATAAGATTAGTAAGGGACTGAAACAGAATGCCACTGTATTTTTTTAGGAATACAGCATCAAGGTCATATATCCTTAGAGAAAGTGGTGTTGAAATCGTTAATAGCTTTAAAGACAACTGATTGGTCAACTTCTCTGATCTCAAATGAGTTGACATCATCTTCATCAAAAACTATAACTTTCCTATTAGAATTAATATGGGGAAAGTTTGTGGCTAGATCTTTAACAGATTGAATGAAAAAGTCATTGAATTTGTTAGCAATTTGTACATGATCAGAGATAATGTCTTCCCTTGACTTTAAATTCATATTTGCGGATGACATTGGCCTTTGGTTTTATTAAACTATTTAGTTGTTTGCAGATTATCACCATTTCCTTTAGCCTCTGATATGACTTTAATGTAATAATTTGCTTTTGAAATGTGCAGTTCCTTAACTAACCAATTTCTCAGCCCTTTGAATAATTGCAAGTCAGTGTCATATTGAGTTTTGAGGAAGGTCTTTAGGGCATAATCTCTTTGCTTCATTAACTGATGTGCATTGTCACTTAGCCATGGGAGCTGTATTTTTCTCTGTGGCTTTTTGTGTTGTTTAATGAACTTGTCAAAAATACTACCAATACTGGACATCAATTCAATACAGCATTCATTTATTTGGTTGTGTTATAGAACCTCATCTCAGCTAACTCTTGTTAATTCATTCTCAAACAAAGTCAGATCCTTACAGGGAATCTCAAGTTTTACTGCTTTGTGATTGTTGTTAAAATACCCAACTAGATGTTTCTTTGTAAGTTTTCTTGCAGTTAGTATCATGTTATGATCAGACAAACCACTAACTAAATTATATGATTTTGTGACTCAATCAGGTTTGTTTGTAAATATTAAATCTATTAGTGTTTGAGTATTCCTGGTTAGGCAAGTAGGCCTGCCACTCATCTGATGGAAATCAAATATCAGTGTCAAATCTTGATTTTTTTCTACAATGTTTGTCCAACCAGTTTGCGTTTGAAGCTTTTAAACAATTCTTCTAGATTTTTATAGAATGTTACAGCACAATCTGAGGGAAGGTTATGCATTATCAGAATATTAAATTCCATACATGGGGACAGTAAAACATTTATATATAATCATTCATTTGATATATTATTACATAGTAAAACCTCTTAAGACTTAAATGAGTCTTTGATATATATCAGCACACCCCCTCCTCTACCCACCGCTCTATCATTTCTAAAACACTTATATCCATCAATCATACTGGTTAAAATTTTATCTTGCAACCATGTTTCACCAAGACTAAATTGAGATTGGAGCTGGTTAGCAGAGTTCTGATCCCATCACATTTGGGCGCTTCTAATGTTTAAGTGCCTCCAAAAAATGCCTTTACGTTTTACAGTTTGATCCCAAACTACTTTGGCATGGTTAACAGATTGAAAAAATAAGTTCTGTCTTTGTTTAGTCTATGCATGTGCTTGAAATGTTCTTACATTAGCGAAGGCTTTCTTTGGTAGCTTACGGTAGGCACTGTCAGCTGTAAGGACTGTGGTGTTCTGGCAAGCTGTCTGGCATCCACTGCCTTTACTCCAAACACTAGTTTGCAGTCACATACCAGCCCAGCCTCTGCCACCCCCTCCACACTGAGCCGGACCCAGTCATCTCGAGGATGATCCGTCAGGTCGCTTGTAAGCCGTCTATTCAGCGCACCAGTTCTGGAGCATACACATTCCTGCAGATTGTGGTAATGCAACTACAAAGTATATATATGACGTCCATTGGTTTCATGCCATTGGTGATGGAAATATACCAAGAAACATTGCAATGTACTCACAAAAAGTGGGGAAGAAGAAGGCTGCTAGCTTATATAAGCATGGTTACATAAGCAAAGCAGGTTTCCAAATATTTAATACATTTGTTGCAAATGCTTCAAGAAAGAAAATTTATTCGGTATATTTGTTAAGCCCTAATGATACACACAATAAATTTTGGTTAGAAACACTAAATATACTGTGTTTGTTTACAGGAAAATTCCACAGGGAACCATTAATATGCCTTTTATGTCTACTGCGGGACAAAGGTTTATTATTGTATGTTTCATTATCTCTGGTTTCCATATTGCCTTAACTGATTTGAGACATCTGATAACAAATCCAACCAGAAAACACTGTCTTGTAAATATTCATAAGTAATACTTTCATTTCTGATTAACTATAAACTGCAAAATGTAGCCCTTTGTTTTCTGTACATTTATAGCTGAAGGCAGGGATAATTTCATAAAGCATTTCCACAGCTTTTTGAAATTGGGCATGTTCTTTCATCTGCTAGTTTCCTCTCCTCCCCCATTTCCACTTGTCTCATATTAGGACATGTCTCAGAGGCGAGCACAGGACAGAGCTGAACAGAATAAACAGATAACGCCAACATATCACAGCTGGCCAACCCGAATTCTTGTTTCAGCTCCATGAGTTGGACTTCATTTCATTTTTAGTTGACACACTGCTTATACATCTGTAAAATACTTTGAAGTAGTGATGGGATGGAAAGTGTAAATTTTGAAGGAGGCAAATGAATTGTAAGATTGAATATGATAGACATACACATTAAAAATAAACCATAAAGCGTCTTGAAGTTAATGTCAACATTTCATCTTAGTTAATTTAGTTATTTCAGTTAAAGACAGAATAAAGAAATGTAATAATAATAATGATAATAATAATAATAATAATAATAATAATAATAATAATAATAATAATAATAATAATAATAATAATAATAATAATATAATGTATAATGTATAAATGTAGTGGATTTTTAAATTATTGTTTTTGCTTTAAGTTTTAATGAATAATCTAAATGCACATTTAATTAATCAGTGTGTTATTTTATTATAATTAAACACTGAAAATGTCATGTAATTATTCCAGTGGTAAACTCCAGATTGCATAATGTGTCAGACAGCTGTAGAATAATGGGTTACTTTAAAAAAATAAAAAATAAAATATCTGAAGCATTAATTTAGTGACATAAGTAACATTGACATCATACTTCCTGAGGTTGATGACCATTTGCATTTGATTTAAATTATTTACCTGCACTGCCAATACTTTTCACTTGTCTGATAACTGAGGTTCAGGCCATCAGGATCATTTCTCACTTTAGCACCTCTTTGTACAGTGTGGTCATAAATGCGCACAGCCTCTCTCTCAGTTTGGGGATGCAGTTATCATTTCAGCTGCTGTGATGCTGCAGCCAACTATGATACAGGCAGCTGTGGGAAACAAATCATCAGTACATCAGCACTGATGTTTATTCAAAATCTCAGATATATTCAGTGACACCTGAACAATGTTATTGTAAGATTCAGACATTAATTTAACATGTTTCAGACCTGCCTGAATCACATTAATAGCTGTAGACATTTCAGTAGATTATGTTATAAATGCAAAATACTAGAGGAGTAAAAGAGGCAAAATACATGAAAGTTGGATTGTGATTGTGCAGAGCTCTGTGTGTGCACACCTCTGTTAATTTAAGACATGCAATTAGAGGCTTTTGTGTTCTCTGCATTGTTCATTATGGACCAGTCTGTGCGCTGAAATGTGAAGAAAAGCCTGAAACACTGGAAACAGCTCCAATTACTCAATCAGACACAAAACAAGGGTAAATTGCACTCAGCTGCAAAACTTTATGGGTGTGTTTGCACCTCCATATCATTAGCAAAAAATCTTTTGTGAATAGGATCTTACAACGGGGCAGATAGTGGCTGCAAATGCTGCACAATTGATAGTGCTATTAGCAGGCACGATCCATTCTTTGTGGTTTTGGTCTTCAGTGTGCGAATTATAGGGTGAGATGTGAAAATGTTTAAGCATCTGTGCTGCTAGTGTTGTGTAAATGGAAGGATGACTTTTTGTCTTTAGTGTGGTGAATGTGGAAATTAAAGAACAGATGGACTTATTTCTTCATCATTACAATATAGAGGAAGGACACTGCCGAATCTGCCAAGGACACGCATATGTGTGCATATGCAGGTGTGTGCACATCCTCTGATCATATGAAAACAAATGTTGCTTTGTTCTCTGCTGTGAAATTATTTCAGTGTCAACATATTGAAAAACAAACAAACAAACAAACAAATGTTTTAGGGTGTATGGCTTACAAACATACAGCACAGAGGCTTATGGAAAGCTGATTGCACACCATTATATGATACTCTAAGCTTTTGTTGTTATCACTTAATTTCATAAAGCTTTGTCAGCAGTGTAATGTTGGTATTCAGGTTTTGACTCATTATTTGAATGCTTTCTTGAAAAGTGAGAAGATGAGAAGACACCAATATATTACATCTTAAAAGTGGGATCTGATGCGTTTTATCACTTGAGAGGCAGGGTAAAGTTGAAAAATAATCCTCTGTGAGAGTACACGATCATTTTTCCACTCACACTCCAAACTAGTGGGCTCTATTTATGTCTCATTGTTGACGTGGTATATTTTTAGATAAGTTGACTCATACATTTTTGGCTGCCTCTGCTATCAACAGACCGTGTATCTTTGCTGCTGATACCGGATCAACAAAGCTAATCAACTCATGACAGCTCAATCAGGAGAACGTGCCATTAGCGCTGTTTGAAAGCCTTGGATATTGGACTGTATTGTTATTCCACAGAATGTGTTCCAGAAGCATCTATTATCCCAAGACAGAACGCCAAATTTCACAAGTGCCAAAACAAAATTAAAAAACAAAAATCACTTGCCATGTTTGCAGTAGATACATTTCCAGCATCTCATTAGTTTGAACTATTTAAAGAAATCCTCAAAAGCAGTTTATATACACAAACACACGCATATATATACAGTATATTCTATGTACATTCATATACCCACACACACAAACACACACACACATACACATTGTCAGCCTGTATGCATCACAGTGAAGAGGGGGGAGGTAGTAGTGTGAGATATTAATATTGCACCATGTTGTAATATTTAACGTGTTAATTAAAGTGCCCTGTGGGAATAGAATTTAACATGCTTCATCGACTTGGTGCAAAATCACCTTTAAATCTAAAGTCAGCAAGGTCTGTGCATACAACAATTTGGTTTGTGTTTATGTGTGTGTGCAACCGTGACTGTGTATGTGTATTGTTGTATGATAAATTTAGTGTTACTTTTACATTTTATGATCAAGCCCTGTTAGCTACGCTGCAAGGCTTTGACTATTTATGTAACACTCTGTCAGATTAATAGAGGATGCTCATTAATACAAGCACTGTAATTAATTGTGCTATGCATGGCATGGCTGGAAAACAAATACAGTATTACACGGATAAGTAAAGTCTCGTCTTGCATAATAAATCACGTTAGATCTGTACTGTCGAAGCCCCATGTTTTCTTTACTCTTACCTTCAGTGTGTACTGTATGTTCCCTTCAAAATGCATATGATTTCACATTATTTCACAAAATAGTCTACTCAATACTGCTGTCAAAACAACACACTACACCACACATAAAACAATGAAGAATATATCGCACACCCAACTTAAGTCTGTAAAGGTTGTCCATTCAAATGTCCAGATTTGAGTTTGCATTTGGCAGCCTGCAGATTAATTTGTTCCCTAGTAGACCTGATGAGCTGAGAGAAAGTGGCTTCTTCTCAAGGTGGTGTTTTTGGTTGCAGTGATTTCTGGGAGATTTTGATCCCACCTCTTACTGCACTTGGGTTCTGATTTTGAGTGACCATTAGAGGCCAAGTACAAGAATGTCAGTACCAGCTGTTTTGCTTTAGTTTATCTGCATTACAACATATATGGTTTACAGCACATTATCTTGTAAAGTTTGGTCAACTGATCTCTTGCTGAATTTGTTTTACATTAATCTAAGTGAGTAACGCCTGGGACACACAACCTGCATGAGCAGTGTGTGTGCATCGCGGAACCTCTTACTTTTCATTTCAGCACCCATGTTAACAGATTACAGCAGCCACACAGCCCGCATGAGCCAAGCTTCTCATGTGCAGCTGCTGCAGCACATCATCTAGAGATTCAGGGTCTTGCCTATTTTTTCTGCGTGACGCACGTGGTTCTCAGCAAAAATAGGCAGAGAAAATGATCTGTTGACAGTCATATTGACATCATACCAGCAACATTACACCTTTCACTGTGGTTTCAATGTCTATATGTGTAGAATATGTCACAGACATGAAGTGTCACCACTGCAGGTCAGCCTACACGGTGCATACTGGGGCAGGGAGCCTCTCTGGTAGAGAACTCCAGCACAGAGAGTTGGTGACACACAGAGCTTCTTTTCTCAACTCCTGTCGCTTTCTGTGATATTAGTTCAAACCAGGGCTCCTTCCTGTTGTTTCACCTGCTTCCAGACAGAGATTTGGTGTTATTTTCCTTATTTGTCAGTTTCCCTCCTGACAGTTTGGACAAGTGTGTTTGGCTCATTTGGGGAACTTGATGTCGTCTGGAGGGATTGTCTTCACTTGGAGCGGTGACAGCAGGGGTTTAACTGGCGGAATGATTAATATAATGAATTTAAAAAAAAAACCCTCCTTTGTGAGGAGTGTATGTGGCTGACACAGAAGTAGCCCCAACCAGACCCCACCATGCCCATCAGAGAGAAAGCTGCTTTCACCTTACATATAATTTATTTATTTTTAACAATGGAGCACACGCTTCTTAATCTTTTTCTGACTAAACTAAATATAAATGAAATTTATAATTAAATGATATGAAACATTCTATTATTGATGGCCATTATCAAAGCCAAACTCTATGTAGAAAGATAGAGCTGGCAGTATCAGTGCAGCAGAAGCACCGCAGCAGCAGCACTGTCTGTGTGGACACTGCAAGCATGTGAGATGCAGCAGTTCAGTGATGCACACGCACCGCTGAGGTTCATGCAGGCTGTGTGTCCCAGGCGTAAGAAAAATATTATTGTACAGCTGTGAGAATCTTTCTGTTTACCAAAGTCTTCGCTCTACATAGGATGCCCAAACGAGCTACCAGTTATATAAACCCCTTAGTTATTGTCACACTTAAATATATAAAAGACCTGCTCACATGTATTGACCCCACTATTGATAGTAAATGAATTTTCAGTGCATCAAATGATTTAGGGAAATCTTATTGAATCTTATCAACAAGGCCACTCCTTTCACATCTTCTGTTAGAGTTGAAGAAACAACTCTATCATTCTCAGTGCAATGTAAAGAACTGTGTCATCTGCATACATTTGGTTTAAGCACTTAATCAGCCGTGATGGAAGGTCATTATGTGCAGAAAAATAAAGGCCCAAGTATGCTTTCCTGTGGCACACCATATCAACTTGGGGAAAGGTTGGAGACAGGCCATTTTGGAAATGAACATATACTCCTCTCTTACAAGTAAGACTTAAACCACTTAATCTTTATGGAGTCAAGTCCAAGATTTCATAATTTCGCAGTCAGTGGGTGATTATTATTGTTCAACTTTATAGAAATGTGACAAACCTTTCTACTGTAATTTACCTTTTTGTGAAGTTACATCTGAAGAACTAATTTCACTGAGGGCACAAGACCATAAACACTCAATATATAGAGTGGGAACATGGATGTGATCAGTACATTTTATTCAATTTAAACATTTTTTATTGACAGTTGTGAATTCTGACTTGATAGCCGCATTAGGTGGAAGATCAGATGATCACCATATCATAGGAAATCATTTTCTTGTGAGACAACTGATTCTACGCCATGATGTAGGACGAGACCAGCTAACTGACCAAAGGACATTACCTACCTGACTGTGGGCCCTGCTGACACCAGGGCAAATGTGCATCTGTAGTTCAATGTCAATGTCTGTATTTTGTTTAAATGAGGCAGTGCCACCTTCATAACCTGCCATTAAAGTGATAAAAGGAAGTTCTGCTTCCTCTGTGTTTGATCAACACACCGTGGAGACAGCTATTACACTTGAAACACTGAATCTCATGTACAGGTCTTTCTTCTAAATGTTAGCATGTTAACTGCTGACACTGTCTGCATGTTTATCAGCTGTGTTCCATGAATGCATTATGCAGTGTATTGTTCTGCATAACATCTGCTCTGGGAGAACAAGAGGGCAAGGATGAGGGAGTCAGCCTTTCTAAAAACTCAGGTAATATCACATGTACCACAGATCAGATTTTGACTCCCTAGTGTTCCTGGAACTCTTCCAGTGTTACTTACACTAATTGCCTTCAACAAAAAACCGCCTGGGCAGAGTGACAGCAACATCAAATTTAAGTCTAGCCAAAGATTATGAAGTACGAAGCCTGAAAGCCAACATGTTATACTGTTGTAGAAAGAGTCTGACTAGGGAGATCTGGAAAAAGCCTGTTCTTCATGTGGATATCTGTTAACTGCTGCCAAGGAGGCCACTGGTGTTTTGAACGGTAGAGAACACTGCCTGTCAGCATGGCAGTCCAGTTATTATTGTGTATGAAGCTAGAAAGCTGAGTGTGGTCTATGGAGAGCATGAGGGGCTAGTGGTAGGTTGGCAAGGTGAGCGCTGTTGAAATTAAGAGACGCTCAACTCCTGAAGCATCAAGCCAGGGTCAGCAGCTCAGGGCAGACAGGTGCAAGCAGACAAATGAGTTACTTTTTCATGCGTGGAGCTCATTAGTCAAGCTGGTTCCCTAACCTGTAATACAGTGGTATCAAGTCCAAAATTAATGTCAGCTCAAATCTGTTCAAATTATACTCACAGCATGAGTGTACGTTTTTCTATATCATGATTTTAATTATGATTGCATTACGATTTTTGAAAGAGAGAGGTAACCAAGAAGAGGGCGAGGGAGATGGGTTATGAAAGCACGTACTGTAAAGTAACTTTTACTCAAACTAGTGTTCAAGAGCTATACTTTTCCACTTTTTACATCTGTACTTTTTGAAGAAGTACAAAAACCTTTGCTTTTTAAACCTTTGAACACCAGCTTGTTGCACTTGTTGGTCATGTAATATGTTTGAGCAACATTCTTGTAAGGAAAACTGTTGTATTACTATATTTATTAATTACAGCAACAAAAAAAGACAAATACAAATGATATAACCACAGAGATGGGAACTGCTTTGGATTCAGTTTCTATGTTACTGAAAGTCAATATTAACCAAGTGAATGGAATAATAAGTCTTGCGGCACTCCATGCCTTCATTATGAGCTTGTACATACTGTAGCCAGAGGAACTATGACCCTCATTGTCATGGCAAAGGAGATGCTTTTTTATTTATTTATAGCCTGTACTGTTATTTTCTCCTGGAAGAAGTGCTTAGAATACTAGGTCATTTATCAAGTTACAAAATCACTCTATTAATAAATTAGTTTAAACTGACAAAAAAGTCAGTGTAGTTTAATGCACTAAACTATCTACTGTAAAATTCTACAGCCTGACTGAAACAAACACTAAGATATGTTTGCAAATGGTGACATTGCTGTTTTTCCTGATATGGACAAGAGATCAAGGACAGAGTGCTGCTGTGGCAGGATAACTTGGTAACGGCAGTCAAATCCTTTCATCACCAAAATGGTATTACCAGGCAACAATGAAATAGCCAAACAACAAAAAGTATTTTTCCAGGCAATATTGTGACTGTGAAATGCCCCATAAAGTCATGGGGCCACCCAGACACAGAATACTTGGAACTGAAAATGGAAAAAGTTTGATTTGGTTAGAAATAAAAGTGCTTTAAGAGTTGTAGTGTGGAAATTGAAACTGTTTGAATTGTTAAGTTTTACACAGTTTGACTAAAATTCGATCAAACAGACATACTGCTTAAGAGTTTTCTGTCTTTTGGTGATTTCAGACCAAGACTGAACCTCATTTTTTTTGACATTACAAATGGTGTGTTTTGATTAGAAAATAAATAAGACTGGACTGCCACAGTGCCACACAGTTCAGACCTCAGCTTCACCGATTAAGTTCATTCCATTCAGTGATTACACTGAGGAGACTAGCAGAAAAAAATGGATGCATTTTATTCTGGCAAAGCAACCCCAGGCGCCTCCAACATGTGATGCTTTCTTGCTGCCTCTGGGTGACAAATCGGACATAATAGCTCTAACTACTAGGATACTGTGGCAGAGCTCTAGCTTTCATCCATCCAATTAAATTGGCTCAGTCATTACAGGAATGAGATGTACTAGAGGTTAGATGCATCTGCACAAAATCCAGCCAATCACATTTAATGTATTCAGTGATTAGGTCTGTACCCTCAAGAGACAGGAACGGATGGGACAGGCATTTCTGATGACAGGGCTTCATTTTTACAGGAGAAATATTCTAACAAGGCCCAACCCCATGATCTCCATCTGAATGCTTGGGTCGCAGCGGTGACATCATTGTCACAGCTCTGACTCAATTTCTGGCCATCACAGAGGAAGTTCCAATCTTTCTGCTCCAGCAAAGCTACTCCTTTCAACTATTGTTAGAGACTAATGCACCATGCCACACAGAGAATAACCTTCTCTTATAAAGCTTGCTATAAATAGCCTTTCACTTAATCTATCCAAGATTTCATAGATTTATTTCAGATAGATCTGCTTTCAACCAGCCGAATTACGTCAAACATGGTGAAAGGCAGTGCACACACACACTCAAAGCAAATGAGCACTATGCTGGAGTCCACACATTAGTCCAAACCTGCTTGAAGGTAAGCTAGGATGAGTGGTTTGCAAAATCATTGTCTTAGTGTCTGGTTTATTACTCCTTGGCTCTTATCTTCTTAGTTTTGTCCATCTCTTTGTTCTGTTATGATAACATTATACTCACCAAAGTATTTACTGACATGTGGGAAGTGGAATTGGTACAACATGGTACGTTACATGCCTCTTTTGATAAAATGACTGCTTTGGCCAATCACATGACATTTTTGAAAACCTGGTCGCCATTTCTTGACTTTGCTTATGCATCATATCTGGTTCCCCTCGCCCTAAACATTTTTTTTTAGATTGAATTTTATCTTTTCATTTTTTTTCTCCTTTGCATTTGATGGTGTTGGTAGTTAAATATGATACTGTTGTCAATACAATCATTGCTAATATTATTATAATTGTGGCTGCTACCATCCTCATCATGACTTAATTATTCACTGGTATCTATTTTCTTGCCTATGTTGAATTATTTAGGGCTCAACAGTGCACTTTTTAAAATGCTGCTATTCTATCACTATTACTTTTCTACTCTCCTTAATGGTGTTTCAGTTGTAATATTTCATGAATACTCACATCCAAATACATGAACACACAAAAGTAAGTAGATTATTTTCATGCCATTCATGTGTCTGAAAAACTTTTACTGTGTATTCGCCCTGTAAGCAACACTTTGTGCCATCTTGGAACACAGTATCTTTTAACATTCATGGTTTACAATGGATAGTTTGGGTAATATTTTCACTGTTTGCCTTTGATTTTTCCTCCAAATAACTTTGACTAACCTCAGGTTTGATTAAAAACTGTCTTCTGTCTGACTGCATGTGCTTTTTTCCCCCATTCCCATATCTCATTAATTATATTACAACACCGTTCTTAAAGAAATGACAACCAAAACTGTGAAAGTAAGACCCAAGTTGTAATAAACTTGAATTTATGGAATCTAAACATAAATCATAGCAGTGCATTTAAGTACTTGTGGACTGGAAGGACAGCCATTGAATTCGTCACATTTTTCACTGGGGCTCATGTAATATTGAAACTTTAATAGGCTTCTTGACTCTGATATGACATTGGTGTGTCTAATTTTTTGCAACATCATGTCAGACCATTTTAAAATGCACAACATGGACATTCATAAATGAAAACACTGAACCATTTGTTTCTGTAATAATGGCTTACAGTTTTAACAAAGATTTCAGGTTCAGATCCCCATATATCCCCGTACCTGCCATGGGAAAGTAGGACATATTTTTGCTTTGTTGTACAGAAAATGGAACACAAAAAGATGAACGGTGGAGAGTATGGCGTTTGGCAGTGGGTGACAAATACATTATTGCTTTGCGCACAGCAGCAAACAATCCAAGTGCTGCTTTGGAGAGTGAGCTGTCACAGTCCCCGCACCCAGACAGCATCACACCATAAATATCAATAAAAGAGAGAAAGCAAGATGTCCTTAGGGAGACTGCAGCGAGGTACATGAATTAGAAATGTCACCAATAAGTTTGGGAAAAGGGGAGCAGGCCTACAGCATGGTTCTCAATTCATTCCTGCACAAAACAAATTTTACCTTGAGGGAGATAACATCACATGATAGGAGGCTGTGGAATCCTGTCAGCTGTAATGGGAACAATTGGATAATCATCTATCAAGAGCCAATACAAAAAAATAAAATAAAATAAAATAAAATAAACTGATGTAATAGAGTAGTAGAGTTCTTTTATGCCACCCTTGTAGAAAGCAAGGGATTTGTATATTATATGATTCAGGCCACTAATGATTAGCAAATTATTATCTTATTATTTTAATTATGTAATGGGACAGAGTGCACAGTAAACTCGGCAGCCACACATTTCTCTGTTCTGTATTTCTCTGTTTTGTGTCTTCAGGTTAGGCTAACCCATTGTTGCTAACGTTGGAGCTAACCCCTTTCACTTTTCCAGCATTTGGGGAAACAACAGACATGACTTTTTAGCATTTATTAACTAACACACTGTAGTCTGTACTGTACATCTACTGCCAGACTGGCAACTTACTACTAACCTTTTCCTCTGCCCCGCTCGCATCCACCGTCACTTCTCTGCCCCTCGCTCTTTCCCACACACTACACAAACATACTCCTTAATGGAGCCACGTGACCAGTGGTTTCCAAGGCAACGACAGAGGTTGACTCACGTACTGGAACAGCGCTGCACAGAGACTCCCAAGCGCTGACGATTTCAAATGAAAATCAAATATTAAAATTTTTTTTTTGGCCCTGCGGGGGTTCTCGTTGTGTCATTATGGAGAAACACTGATTCAGTAGACGTTCAGTACGTCCAATAAACGTTGAGTATAGTTGGACCCAGCAGTCTCCATTAGATTGGGCGAGTTCAAAGTTGTGAAAACAACAGGGGTGTTTTGAATACACCCTCGTTTTCACAGATAATTTGTTAGTCTGTACCTCTCGCGGCAGGAAATAATGGATTACTCCTTGAAAGCTATTGATGTAGCATTTTTCTCCTTATGAAAATAACACGGAGATTATTCGACCAATGAGAATTTAGTCCGACGAGAGCATATTGACCAACTAATCGACCAGTCAACCAGCAGACTACAGCCCTACTTTTCAGCCCTACAGTAAGTATGTAATATTGAAGACTATGTGATACAGCTGAAAGCTAGTTAGTGGCCCTTGAGTTGGAATTGTTTGATCGAATAAGTATATACATCCAAAATATGAGAGACCTGTGCAGAATGTAATTAGATTAAGGTTGAAATTGTTGAAATTTCACAAAATTGTGTAAAACTGTTATACTGTTAATTAGATAAAACATACTAAATGCTCAGTTACTGTTAAGAAAATATATTGTTTGTAAAGAAGTTGTATAGCACCCAGGTACACTGTAAATACAATACAGTGCAGTTGTGAAATTAAATTTGATCATCATCTTTGATATTATGTGTAAGTACTGTTCGTTATAGCTTTTACCAGTACACTAGACTTGATGTTTCAGGCTTTCATATCAAAATTTACAGTGTATATTTGTGCAGAAATCCACTTAAAATGTTATAGAAACCCACAAAGTTATACATCTCAGTTAATGTCAGTATGCCCACCTTGCTTTTCCACATCTCTAATGGGCAAAAATGCATCTATGCTCTCATGTTTGAACTCTGAGGTCATATCAATTAGTTGTGTTATTTCCTTGGAGGCATGAAATAAAGAGGCTTTGTGAGCCACACCTGGCAAGACAGATGTCTCGATGAGGGCTACCTGGATGCCTTATGCCCTTCTAGTGACTTCACCTCTGAGACACACTCATAACTGAGACAGAGCGGTGAGTCCACTGGTGATTTGTCAGATGCTGTATCACCGTATCACTGAAACTTTAACCTGGTGGGCTGTTGAGCTGAAATTATTATTATTTCATTTGCTGTGCAGTAGCTTTGTTTCCTTTCTGATAAAACATCTAAAATCAAACATAATTATTACAGTGTTATTGTAAACTGAAATACCAATATATAGCAGACCTATGTAACATTTTGCCTTCTGACCTATTTCTCCCATTTCTCGGTAGCTGCTCATTTATTAGCTATTCACAGTAGAAAAGATTGCCACAGACCTACTGATCTTTGCACTATCTCTGTGGTGAACTCCTGGGCTTTTTACTCGCTTTCCATACGATCCATCCTCTTGTTAACTAGTCATTTATTAAGCTCAATGTTGTCTCCCCTTGGGAAAGTAAATCAAACACTTCTTGACCTGCAGGTAATTTTGGCTCGATGGGCTCCACTCCTAAAAGGAATTGTGCAGTCATAACAAAGATGGTGGCCATACAACCATTTATTAGGCTCTATTGTCTCCCACAGAGACAAGACAAGATGATATTTGGTAACAGGCAATGCACATATAGTAGATGACATATTTACTTGAAAACACCTTACTAAGTGTTCAAAGCTATTCAGATATCCCATTTAGTTTGCTGTTAATATGCAGCAGTCACATTCACTCATTTCAACTGATGTGTAGCAGCCAGTTTCTGGCACCAATTGGTGCGTAATTATCTATTTTAGCTGCCCCAGATAGGCGAAGAGTGCACCAGCACCAGCCATCTGGCTGTGTGAGAACTCAAGTCTCTACTGGCAGAGATACAAATGTGTTTTCACCCTCCCTGTTCAAACACCCACCATATAAACCTCCGCTGTTCTTGTTTTACAGATTGTGCATTTGTCACGGTCACTTGGACGCTGTCTCAGTGATTTGGTGTGTTCCTTTATTCCAGCTGCCAGTCAAATGGCCAGCCTGGCTTGTTTAACTCCTCCTGGCCTGACAAGCATTTGTAGAGCATCACTGTAATTTTCAGATAAATGATGACTTCTTTCAAATCTCCACAATGCTCACAGAGGAGGTTCTTTGTTAAACATAACAGGGAATTTAAATGCAGGAAAAATATGGTGTAGCATTATGTACCAGTACTCTGTCATGTTATTAGGAATTGAGAATTATGCAGTTGTCCATGCATGTGGTTAGGTAACTCCATGTATAATATAGGTTTTCCATGTTAACCTTAAAAACAAAAGCATCCAACCTTTTTTTCCAGAGTCATGAAAACTGGTTGTTGCTGCGTTCCTTCAAGTGTAGCTATGGGAATAAGCCAATTACGCCAAACAACAGCCACACTGACTTTAAGTGACCTTGTAATAAAGCCCACTGCATAGCATTTGCACATGCAAGCAATACATCACCACCAAATAAAGCAATATCATTATGTGTAATGGAAAAAAAAAATGACAATGTTCTGCACCGGCTTGATCTTAGCGATGTATGCATAGGTCAAAGCTATCTTTAGTTGAGACTGAAGGCCTATTGCAGTTGTTATCTGTGTGAAACAGGGCCAGATGGGGCCTAACCTTGGCTCATTCCCCGCTGGGCATTCATCTTAGCTCTAATTAGCTGCTTTTAGAAGCTTGCTAGGCTAGTTATATCGCTCTGCACACAGACACCTCTGACTAAGAAATCTCAACAGTTTTGGTACTGATGACATTCACTGATTAAACAGAATGTTAATGGCTTTGATTGACATTTATTACACTGCTTAAAGTAATAATTTTAAGAGATTTTCATTTAAATAAATGTCTGTTAAATCACTATCTATCGCTGAATGAGGTAACATGATGATTGAGCCTATAGCCCACCGATGAAAGCCTTTGCATTCATAGTATTATGAACTGGGCGTCGGTGGCAACATTCCTGGGAAAAATCACAAGCAGCGTACAGTAAGTGATGTGTTTTCCATCACCGAGCAGTGGTTGGTCTGCCAGAGAGGGTAGGTGGAGCTAATGAAACAGACTTACTCTTCAACTCACTTGTGTGTGAAGTGGTGTACCGTTTTTTCCAGTCTCTGATATCACACAGACGACACTGTTTGGATCCTTGGGAAGTGGGAAGTCCAAAAATACACCTGCAATTATCAATTATCTCCGTTAGGTTCTCCAAAGAGAACAAAATGGAGATCTTTGAGATTTTTACTTTAAATGCCATGATTTATTATTAAATATAATGAAAGTGAATATTCATACTGTGGCCTCACACCTAGAGTTAGTTGACAATGTGACATACTGTAATGTAATGCAATACACAAACCTTTAGCCAGACAAGAACGATTATATTTTTTTATGGTTTTAAAATTCTCGCTTTCTACAACATTTGTACATGGGAACTACAGTATGGTTAGGGAAAGATTGTGGGTACAATTTTTAAAAAAGCCAACGACAATGATGGGAAATGCAGTCTCCAGCACAAGAGTCTGAAATGCTACACACTTGTTCACCATCCCAACCTCCACACACTTTCTGTACTTCCTGCCTTGCTATGTGAAGGCACACCACTTCCTGCATTGGCACTAAACGTTGGCATTGGATGTAAATTTTAAGGTTCAGAATCATCGTAATTCTGAGAGATACTGGGCTGCAATACAACAGCCAAGCAATAAATCCTATAAAGCTCATATTGTTCAGAATGGCTAGTGAGGTGCTGATTTTATCTTTTTGTATCTTTTCTGTAATTTTGTCAGTGGACAGCAGTCTGTACAGAACAATATACCGATTCAATAATGTCTTGAATGCAAGAGCAGTGTGTGCATATCTCCTTTTTTTCAAGATATTGAGCTCCTTCCTCGATGATACTAACCTGACACACCAGCTGGTTTGTTACACAGAACTGTCTGAGAAGTCGTCCTTGGAAACTGGAAAAGGGCAGTCAAAGATGCTCTATAGCAACTCACTTTCAAAAAATACTTAGATGAACCATCTGTCTATCACGGGCTATCACGTCTTACCTTGCAAGGCCGCTGGATTTGTGAGATTGCAGGATCATACGAGAATCCTCACAGGATGCTGATTGGTCTTAACCACCGGAGGTTTGGACACAACTGCAAACCTGCATAACTTGAAGCCTGACAAGATGGATTCTTGCATGATCTCATGATGTTGTGATCTTGCGAATCTAGCTGTCTCGCAAGATAACTCTGATACACCTGTAAAAGAATTACTTGAGGTACTTGAAGTCTTTCTCCTTACCTGTCGGTGGACAATGGACAAAAATAAGAAACACCTTCAATACAATTCCATCACAATCTACAGCATCAAAAAGTGCCACTGAGTTGACCTCTTTGACACAGTGTTTCACAAAATTTTCACAAATGACTTACTCCAAGGCTGCTGTGTTGGAAGCAGTAGATTGTAAATTGGCTGTACTGAAAGGATTAGATTGGACAAATGCAACTAATAAAGTAACTTTTCAGTTACCAGGAATAGCATTGAAAGACTAAAGAGGTAAAACGGGCTTAAAAATTGCTCTATTGTTAGAACACTGATTCACTCATACAGTTCCTAAGGAGGTATGAAGGAAACTGAATTAGAAGTCAGAAAAGAAAATCCTGGACTCACTGACTTGTAAAAAGATTGTCATTTCACTGCACAAGCTGAAGTGGTAACACTGGAGCAATGTTTTGTTTTTTTCACGGCAATATCTGAAACATTACTCTTCCACTGACTGAGTAGATATGATGAATCATTCCACACTGTTGAGCACTGGCAAAGCAGCTTTACATTATCATGTCATCTGGGTGAAAGTATTTGTAGGTGAAAATATTCAAACGTGTAGCGTGGAAAAGAGACTCATTCACATCTTTTCAGTATCATTTATAGATTCAGTGTGGCCTTTTCACTCAGAATCACTTGAAAGCCAAAAGCACAAACTATTTTAATTAGGCTACAGCCACCAGCGGCAGCAGTATTGATTGTCATTTCCGCAGTTGATGATGGATTATGGATCTGATAGATTTTAGCCCTTGGATAGGCAAGACATGACAAGGTATTCTGTTAACACAGAGAAATCCATTCTAACATTCAATTGGACACCCTCCCACCTTTTTCTTCCTACCTCATTCTGCGCGAAAGTGCTGCCACCTTAGCAATCTGCAATCTGGTGTGAAGTTAATGGACTTGACCTCTGACCGTATGTCTTTATGTGGGAGAGAGTTTTAGTTAAGTTTAAGTAAATGACCATCTGCATGTGTTTGAATTTTCAGGTGTGTACAATATGTGAATGTGTGTAGACATTAAAATTTCCTTGGTACAACAGGAAACATAACACAGAAAATGTCCTGGCAATTAAAATATGCAGAACAACCTGTGTGCGACAGGTAGGGAGAAGGGAAAAGAGTGCCTCTCATTTAATCTGTCCAGGATTCAGAATAGAACAGCACAATGCCCGGCTCGCAGCTGTCCTGAAAGGAGTAGAAACCAGTCATTTTCTGTCATTTTTAATGAGGGTAGATTGGGCATTGATCCATAACCTATAATAACGGGGGAGATTCAGTACGTCACTAAGGGAATATGATGTATCTGGGTCAATGCTACAGTGCAGTGCGTTTCTGATTGCTCTACAGATATAGAACAGTGAATGCATGGGTAAAAGTGTGAAAGTGTATATAGTTTCATTTCAGAAAAAAAACAAAACAAAGCAAAAAAACTGATGTTGACTTCATGGTAGTGAGGAATTTAATTTGAGTTATTTATTACTGAACCTATGCTCTCAATTTATTTTATTTCCTCATATAATTTTATTTCTTAAATATATTTTTGTCCAATATCACCTAATGCAATTTTCTAACTTCTGAGTGTGCATTTTCTTAATGAAACCTACAGTATATTTTGCTGCATACATGGCATGCAAGGTGTCATACAGTATATTGTCTTTGTGCCATAAGGTATGTGTCATTGTATGCTGTTGTTACAGTAAAATTAACATTTTTCATACTTTTTTCACAAATTTGTCACTACAATAAATGTTCCCTGTACTTCATATTCAAGTCTTATCTAATTTAATTTCTTTGGAAAAACAAAATTGTTGCTTCAGATACACATGAATAATTGTCTAGACAAAACCTGTGGAGTCGTAATCCTCACCTGACTGGGGAACCAAATTCCAACATACATTAAAAGTTTATACTACGACTTTCCTTCAATTAACCTTTCAGCGTTATTAAAGGTGGATCTAAAGGTGAGGGTTAGGGTTAGGGTCACTGCAATGGTTGTTTCGTATTCGGCTTTTTTACGATGCTGTGGTTGGCTTAACTGCACTGCAATGAAGATTAGTTAAAATACATGAAATAAATACTGCATTTTAGGAGAAAATAACTTAATGCTAGTGAAACTATCTGTCCATACAGCAAGATAATTTTACTTGAAGAAGTAAAAATTAAGAAATCTTAAAATAAGTTTGTTCCAGTCTAGAAATAAGTAGGCTAAGTAGGTTTTTAGATCAAATTACTTGAGATCAGACTTCAGCACAGTAATGAAATACACTGAATATTAACAAATAATTCTTAATTCAGTTTTTTGCATTCTTAATTGTAGCACACTGAAAAAATGGAAGCCAAGGAAATAGGTAATAAATCACTAATTTAAGTGGAAATTACTTAATACTAGTGGAGTATGATTACACTGTTACTAGAACAACTTGGCTCATCTTGAAATAGGTAGGCCTAAACCCACATTTAATTTAAAACTAGTCTTTAATCTCAGGGCATACATCTTAAAACAGGAAACTGATTATACTGAAATCACCACCAGGGCTGCAAGTGAAATTTCCGTCAACATTTATTGAATTGAAATTAGTCAGGAAAGAACTTACACACCAGTAACAGTCTTATTGTGCAAACACCCATTGTGAGAGAAAGGACATTATAAGATCATCAGCAGCATTGTGCCAACAGCCAGGAGGAGGTTATAGATTCTACCAGGAGGACTAGACTGGTGATGGGCCATCTCTGGAGAAACATATCGGGGTCCTCAGATGCCTGGGAGCCATAAAGTAGAGACAAAAAGCAGAGCAAAATTAAACCTCAGGCATATCAAGTTAATTTCAGTTTAACTGATACTGACTGAAACTCACTTCAAGAACACGGAACAGTGCCTCACTTGCTGATCCTAGCTTTTTGGGTGGGGAAGTTGGGGAAGGAAACGTTGAAGGTAGTGCCTTCAATAAAGCAATGGTTTGTCCAGTTTAAAACAATATGGATACATCAAATGCATTGTGCTTGTTTGTGTTAGGAAATTTGACTGTGACATTAGGTGTTGTGTAATTGAAAACAAAGCACAAAAGCAAAAAATACTTTCATGCAGCGCCCAAGGTAGTGTAATCATGAAAAAACTATGCTATTGTGAACGACAGTGTATGTGTGTAGTGTGTATATCCCTGAAACAGCATGCATCTTAATGTCACCTTGGGAAATTGTACATAATCTGGTGCAACTTGAAAAATTGGCCTGACTGTTTCACTTAGATAGAGGCCATGGGATCACCAAATCAAATGTTTCTCCTTCTAAGGGATATTGAATGTGCACAGCAAAATGAAAGAGTAAAATAAAAACGATTGCAGTTATTGGATCAGCAAACTGAAGGTTTGGCTGGATAGTGTGGCAACAGCAGTCTGGGTTAATCTATAATATCCCTGACAATGTTGCTGAGGGCATATAAAAAGTACTTGTCAGTTGTACAAGGGAAAAACAAGACAATAAGGGTCATAGTGTAGTGGTGGTGTTTAAACCCTCTAGTGACCACTACTACCTTGAAAATACCTTTAGTTGTAATTCAGGCAAAAAAGATGTGTTTAACTTGCACTAATAATTGAGCATAATAATTGATCATAATTAATTGCAGCCATGTGATTAAAGGGGAATGCCACCCATTTTAAGAATTCACATATGTTCTTCCTGTGCTCAAAGAAAGTTCAGTCAGTATTTGTGAACATGCATCACTAAGTCAATGCAAGAAATCAGAGAAAGAACCCTCCAATCAGTGAAGTAATTGGGATGCAAATGCTGGGGCTGCTCCATAGACAATGAATGGGGCTCTGACGTTATGAGGCCATAAAATGTTTGTGTTAGCTCTTACATCGTAATGAGGTTTATATTCTAGCATTGCTAGAAGTTATGAACCATAATTAAAACCTCATATTGGTGCAAGAGCTCATAGCAACATTTTATGGCCTCATAAATTCCCCTTTAACATATTATGCACTGTCCAAAATATATAAGCATAATAGCACACACGATGCAATTACTCCAGGGCTGCAAAATAAAGTTATAGGAACTATTAAATTAGAGAACAGGCAACATACCTTTCTAATTAGGAAATGTTGATGGAGCCTGGGGGCTTTACTGCTGGTGCTTGACTGGAGATCACTGCGAGTGGAGCAGTTCTGTACGCTCTGACGTTCTTCCCAAAACTGTCTTGTAGAAAATGTAGGAGTAGGCAAGCAACAAGGGAGTCATGAGGGTTATAAGGAGGTGGATGTCTGAAAAGAAATCAGAAAGCACAAGTGATTCAATGTATTTCTGTGAATGCGTAAAATATATTGTTAATACAAATTTAAATTCATGTACAAGTCTAAATTTTGTGAATTGAGTTTGCCCACTCTTAAAAAATTACAGTGTGCTGCTGATGCTAATTACCTGATAATAGCATTATAGAGTAACTGTTAGTAACTGGAAACTGGCAGGTAAGTTACTAATAAATTCAAATCACACAACATATACATGGGTAGTCCCAGAGGCAAAGTTGTAGAGTATTTTCAGTTGCAAAGTAGTTTGAATTTTCATGCTGATCTGACCTAAGGTTTGGGATGTGGTTAGTCTAGGACTTATTCTATCTTAAAGAGAAAGCCACAGAAACACATCTCATCAGAGATTTCCTCAACTAAATTCTGTTGAGAGATCAACTGATTATCAAAATGCTGAAAAATTTACAGAAATGTCTAAAAAATGAGAAAATATACTGTATCATGTCTGAATATCACAGAAGTAACATCAGAGATCTAATGTCAGAGATCTAATGTCAGAGATCTAATGTCAGAGATCTAACATAGAAAATGGAGGAAAAAGGGGGAACACACACCAATGTCAAAGAGGAGCTGACCATGGCCAGTATTACAGTGAATAAGCCATTGTATAAAAACGTAGAATGTGAACACAACATGAATCTGAAATACCAAGTGAAACGACAACAATTAATAAACTAAGATAAACCAAGCTGATGTCAGACACTGGCGACAGGTGAGGAAATGATCCACCTGATTTCTGGCATTAGGCTAGCTTCTGGTGTGGCTCTGAGCATGTCAGACACCTCAGTGTAGCCACTTTGGCCCAAACTAAACATGCGCCATCAAGCACGATTCTACCAACAACACTGCAATAATGACCAGAGGATGCTTGGATGATGGCAGGACACACAAGGACTCATAACGTATGCTATGACCAATACCAGGCAGTTTTGATCAAAGCCTGCATCTAAAGTGTGTGCCACAGACCTCAAAGTTTAACAAAATTTATCGAAATGTCCACAACTGAAATACCTCTTCAAGTTGCTAACCAAATGTTACAATTACCACACACAAAAAGAGAAAAATCATAATACTCACAGCAGAGCAATTTTATGTAGGCTACATTATTTGATCATATCATTATAACATTAGTCATGTCAGTAAAAGTAGTTAGCTAAAGTTAATCATGCTAGCCTAGCTAACGTTTGACAGAGAGCATTTGATAGAAAACTCATTGGAAAAATGTGGCACATAACATTAACATAATTTACTAACGTTACTTTTAGGGTGATAAACCAAAATAACGTTAAATTGAAATACTTACAAGCAGTTGTCTCCATGAAGTCCACAGCTATGCAAATTCAAGTTATTTTCCTTTAGTGTTCATTTATCTTAAAATCGTCTTTCCAGTTCAATCATCTTCAAAAAACTAAATAACCATTGGTCTGATATTTCCAAAGCATCACAACCTCAGAAATTAAGAAATATTGTTCTTTGTCCAGTATTGTTTTTGCCATTTTTACTTTAAAATTATAGGCTATACAAAAAAGAAAGAGAAAGTTGTACATACCCCTCACTTAAAGAGACCAGATAATAGGGGAAAGAGAGGTTCCTTAAAAGCAGAGAGAAGGGGGTACTGAGTTGCTGGCAGCCCCTACCAACACTAGGTAGGGGTCCTAACTGTATCCTGTCCTCACCTACCTCAAGAGTCAATGTTATGCATATATACCATCAGTTATTTCTAGTCCATACCTTAAGGGGAGGGTGTTATGTTGACTATCAGTCCATTGTGCAATGTACAAATTATATGATAATCATTAAAAGAGATGTAAACAATTTAAGCCTTACTGTTCTTGTTTGAATTGTAAGTTTCTTTGTAACTTTACCAACTGGGAAAATAACTTGTGTTAACCACAGAGCTTTTTGTCTTGACATACTACTGCTTAAAATAAGGATTCTAGCCTTGAAGAGGATGTTTTACAGACATGTCCCTTGTATCTAGTTAAAAATAACTCAGAGACAAAGTTGCTTATCAAGACAAGGCAAGTGACATTTACTTGAAGTCAAAGGAAGTCAACTTCCTTAGAAAGCACAAGATAATCCATTCATATTAAAAACAAGAAAAACTAGATTTTGAATCTAAATATAAGATTATTACACTTGGTTAGATTTGCAGTTAGAGCCGCTGTGCTTAAATCCCCCTTCTTACACACATCACCAGTTGGTCAGATTACCCACTGATGCTGGTCTGAAGTGAGTTTTGCAGTTTCTTTACAACAACCGAGGTTAAAGAAATGGGATGAGATTGTTTGGATGTTCTCACGGGCATCGAATACTTATTATCTTCAGTCCTTTTGATGGTGTGGGATGTTCGAACAGTGGGATACTCCTATAAAATGGCTGTACATCACAAAGAAAAAACAGACAGAGAGAGAGACTCCAAATGTCAGTTAGCTAAAGCACCAAGCCTATATTCAGACATGGGAAACAGATGGAGAGAGGTTTCAGCAGTCTTATCAGATACAGTGGGAGAGCCAGACCAAAGATGACAAGGTTACTGACAACACCTTCACAGCCTTTTAAACGCCTCTACAGAACTCTTCATGCAATCTAACATGTTTCTGGCTGAAAATGAACAAAGAGATTGAGTGAGAATGTGAGAGAGATAAAGATAACATCATCTACTGTTCATGTGATGAGGTCTTATACATTTTTACACTCTCCTCTTATTGCCTTAATAAGAGGTTCAGGATAGCTTGGTCTCTGATTCTTTTCTGAACCACATTAAGAATCTACAGTCTTGTGTACACAGGGGGGATGTAATCTAAGTAAGGGATAATGTACAGTGAGTGGGTCATTATTGTGAAATGTAATAATACAATTTAATTTATGAACAGATAATGCACTCTGAACGGGTACAAACAGTAACTTTGTATAGTGCAAACAGGAACTGCTGGTAGCCAAAATGTCATGACTTTCAGTTTTGCAGGCTTTCCAAATACAGTAAAAAAATAGCAGTTTTAGGTTTGATATTCCCATGTTTGGTGAGTTTAATTCTCAATAGCTTTTCATCAGTTTTCAGATTTGTTTTGCAGTGCAGGCTAATGCTGCACTGCAACTGATGTTGCATAGTATCATTTCACGTAATGATCCAATATCGGAGCCTGACACCTTGACAGTAGATGACTGAGGAAAATGACTAGCTCAAGTCAGGGGCCATCAGCAAGCAAAGCGCATGTGAAATGGCCAAGAGAGCTTTTGTGATTTTTGTCAATAGCTTTCTCGTTTTTGTCAAAGACACTTCACTTCAATTTTATTTTCTTCTGGATCACCTTGCATGGAAACCTTGCATTCCAGTTAAACCATTACAGGGCATTTATTTAAACTCAGTTTAGACTATACAGTTATGCTTACTATTTGATTAATTTAATATCATGCTAATTGTATATTTTGTGTGAAGATTAACTAATATGTATATATATACCCACACACACACACACACACACACACACACGCACACACACACACATATATGTCATATATATATATATATATATATATATATATATATATATATATATATATACATATATATATATATATATATATATATATAAATATATATCAGTGGCGGCTGGTGACTCAAATGTTAAAAAGTAGATGTCAAAGTCTGCAATGAATGATCGTGTAGTCATTCATTTGAGAAACATTTGTGCTGCACAGTACTTGGTTCTACTGCATCACTTACTTACAGGGGCATAATGCATACTCATAAAGTTGGCATTGACAGTACCTTGAACCACAGCAGTGCCCGTGATCCCTCTCTCTAACCTCCTGACCAATTTGAACTCCCAATCCACGAAACCACTGCAATTTACATAATTACAGGAACTCATCTGACCTGGAGAAAATGGTGTATCATCACACTGTCAGGAAATGATTTCCATCTGAAATACCAATAACAGGAGAAGGCAAGAGGAATAATAACAAATTATACAAGCCCCTTGTAACTAATTGGATAGAATTCAAGCTGACAATTGTCTGTACCGATGTATAGTGGATGGAAAAAAAAGTGATCTCTGGGACATAAAGTGCAGGAACATCACAATGATGGCTGCTTATCATAAGATATGCCATAGATTGCCACTTTTTATTGGAATGTTTAATTAACAGGAAAATCAAGACTGTCCTCGCCACAAAAAGAGAGCAGTTTTTGTTAAAAAGCTTAAAGCAACCTTCAGCAGTGGTGGGATTTTGAAGGAGACAGACACAGATGCAGCATATACAATTTTCCTCATGTGCTCTGTCGGCGACCCCAAATTTTTGTTTTATACAATATGCAAATTAATAAAAAAAAACTAAAATAATAATAATCTGATTTTTTTGTTTTAGATGACATTAAGGAAATTAAGGGTAAGAGTGTCCATTCTTGATTAAAAGCCCTGTTTTTGTTGTCTACTCTTCTCTCTTTAGAGCGGCAGAGCCCTGAAGCTCAACCCTGCCCCTGCACAAAGTGGAGCGGCTTATTGAGCACTGGTGTATTCGAAGTTTATTAATATTAAATGTATCGCATGTCCAAAGTGCACCAAATTCATTACTGCACTCCCTTTGTTCCCCTGCCAGACACCCGCCAAGTGTGGAGTTGATCCAATGAATGGTTCAAGAGATATGCTAAGGACATACAGACAGAGATTCCTTCCTTTAGTAGATAGATGTTTTGTGCATGAATGCTAGGTGTAGGGGAGACCGGGAGCAACTGTAACAATTAGTGGTTTTGATGTCATTACTCAAAAACCTCTTAAACTATTTGGATATAATTTTTATGTAGGTAACTTCATCTGTGTTACAGTCATCAAATGTTTTACAAGCAATGTTAGATTGTAACTGCATATGGGGGCAGGTGTAACAATACATAATACCTTCATATACATACCAAGGACCACAATAAACTCCCAAGAATATAGATAAAGTTAAAACAATTTAATATTCATTGAAACATTAATTCCAGTTTAACTTAAACAGTATAATTAATCATGATTATACAAATATAAAATCTATTTCTAATGAATAAGCAAAATTTTATCTATTTCACATCGTATCTTCAGTTGTATAAGGCTTAATGTCTTTGAATTACCTGTGTAAGAAATATGCTGGACAAATAAAGTTTCCTTCCTTTGACTCCTCCATGCTAATACTTCTGGCAGCACACAAGTGTAGATTTTCCAATGAAAGAGTCTTGTTGCATCTAAGGCTATGAGATCTTAGGCAGACATCCAGCTGGAGACATCAGTGAGCCAAACAAAGCCGTGCACTGAAATTTGAGTGTAGAATTCTGCTCAACAGTCAGACCAGCACTGGTTAAATCCAGCTGTTATCCTTGTGATCGGGCAGTGCCATGTTAGCAATGGCACTGAGTCCCTGAGGTTGCTGCGACTAATGACTCTGGTTCAAAAGGAGCAACACTTTCATGTCTCCTTTGATTAGTCAGGTTTGCCGTGACTCAGAGCTAGAAAACACTTTGGAAACAGACAGAGTGTAATGGATTTGTGACCTGGATTGTAATGTCGTTTTGCTTTGGCTTGAAAAAATGTCTGCAAAGATTCTTCAAAGTCACACCGGATTGCTCGAGAGATATGTGGCCATCCCAGCACGAGTAAGCATTTTGTCTCTGGTGGAAATACTGATCACATCTGTTTTCTCATCCTTTCTTCCAGCATTATTTTTGAAACTTCATTCCCCAATGATCACGTTTTGGCATCCCAATAAGCTTCCCAACATGAATTATTAGATTATTTTATTTTTTTGGGACCGGCCTCTCTCACTTACTCTCTCTTTCCTGCCTCGTTCTCGACACTCAATTTCTCTCACACCTTCCAGTGCTCTACAATATCAATTACACTATCACACTCCATTGGGGGGGGGGGGGGGGGAGTTTGTATACACCATTTATTTGTGTCTCTTCAAATAAATCCATAATTTCTCTTCCAGAGAAAGTGATCTGCCAAAGTCAATGCTCAACCCCTTGGGAGAGAAGCACAGATGAACAGAATACTAAAACTGACCAGGTTTGTGTTACATTGTGTGTTGACCAAACCCTGCACTCACAGTGCCATCACAGTGCACAATAGGTGTTGCATGAGCAGTTTTGTAGTGTAGCTGGATGCATTTGTGTTAAAAAAGTTAATATGAGTGCAAAGGTACTTTACTGATCCCAAACACAGAAACAAGGCTGAAAAAGTGACTTTTAAAGGCAGAAATTTCAGCAGTTCATGTGTACTCAAGTGCTCATTGAGTCGACAACATCAGAAACCAACAGAAAAATAACTATTTGGTTTGGAAATTTAAAAAGCTTACTGATTTCTCTCATTAGTGCCCTGCTCAAGGGTAACATAAGTGAAGTACTTAAGGGAGAAAGTGCATTATTTATTCTGTTTCTCTTGAAACCTCTACTGCCAAAGGTAGAGGTCTGTGTCTGCCTGTTCGTCTGTCTCTATTACCATCAGGACCAAAGGTCCATAAATGCAGAGCATCAGCCTCATGCTATATATGAGTTGAATACTGTTGTGGATTAATGTCTGCACTGTTAATCCACACGTCAGTCGCACATTAGCATATTGCTATGTGTTCATTTGAGAAATAAGACAAATCTCTTCAGCAAACATAAAGCAAGTACATATTCTAAAAACATGGCAAGACATGCAGCAGGTTCAAAGAATGTAGCCTTATACTCATTTGAGGTGACTGGGAGGTTGTATGTAAAATGGAAGAAATTATATATCATAAAGCAAAAAGCGCAGAATAGACTTGCAGACTGAGGCTCAATTGGTTGAACAGACAATTCATATGGAGCTCAATTTCATTTGGGGTCACTTATGTTAAGAATGACTATAATTGTGGTAAGATTTTTGTACTGTTATTCAAAGCCTCGTGCAGCTTTGGATAACAGCACCATAATTATGTGCTATTTAATGCTGTGGATGAAGTAGAATAATAGAATCAATCAAAAATTCTTCATATATTGTATAAATAATTACAGTTACCAAACCAACTTCTAACAGACATGCAGTCTGTTTATAATTTCAAATGTTATCAGTGTCATGCAGAAATTAATTTACATAATTTATTGAAGAGTGAAACTCCACAGTATTCAAATAAATTGATTGTTCCACATGATGCTGCCAATTTTGTCCCTTATAAGTGTGAAAATAGTATAGAATATTCAGCTTGGTCATGTTACATTTTAGCCTGATCGGATTCATTTCTGCTGAGCACTTACAGTTCACATACAGAACTATAGCCATGATTGGGTAACTTCTCTTTTCTGTCCCTCATGTGTTGAAATAATCGCTCATCATCATCATCAAGACCTCTTAGAATTTAAAAGTTCATCAATTATTTTTACACAAGATTACTCCTTTTTAGAATTATTGCCACCTTGATAAGGACAAAGTAGGTACTATAATAACTCAAGGCCTTACATAGTCTTTAATTTTCTTATAAGTACATGACAGCGTATTCATTCAATACTACTGGAGAATGGAATTTCACAGAGAATAAATGGAGATTGAATTATTCGTTATTACATTTTATCCCAAGATTACCTGAACTAGCAGAACAAATACAATATTTAATAGTGTCCGATTCATTCTCCTCTGGGTGCTGATATTGCACTGATATTAGAGACTACATAATGTGTTAGATTCAGGCTACACCACTATAATTGGCTCTCCTTGTAATGAAAATGCCAAAGGGATAAAAAAGTCTCAAAGGAAAACAGGAGAGTTAACTTTTAGCATTAATGTATTTGTGCCATTATTCAGTATGTGTATGTGTGTGTGTGTGTGTGTGTGTGTGTGTGTGTGTGTGTGTATCTGATTCCTCCTGATCTAACTCATAATGGCCATTTGGAGATATATGAAGCCCAAATGCTGTTTCTTTGACCTCTTGACTCAAGATGCATTTGTCTCACAGCACTTTTTTGGCAATTATCTTGACCACTGGAGTGCTGTTCATGACTTTCTCACTTTATTTTATATCTCCTGTGTTGACTCGTTTCCTTGGCCATATGTCCCTCTGTTTTTCTCTACTTTGTTTTCTGTCTCCTTTGTGTATAGATTTTCATCTTGTGCCCTCCTTTTGCACATGTCCAGACTCCAAAGATGGCCACAGTTAATCACAGAGCTGACTATGTTGTTTCATTCTCTCTATGTCTCATTTCCCCTTATCTTAATTTTGTATATATGCAGTGATGTACAGTAGCTGAGTGTGGTTTTTCTACAAGTGTTGCACCTAAGTGTTGACTTATGTCAGTGTCAAGATAAAGTACTCACACACTAAATTATATCCCAAGTGTGTACACATTGAGAAAATACAAATAGGGAAATCTCATATTTAAATGCAGTCAGCTTAGGAAGGTATTCTAGAAACTTCAATAATTCAGTTCTGTCAAAAAACAGGAAAAAGACTGGCTCGAGTGTTTGAAGTAAACCACCAAGGTCATAAAAAAAAAGAATCTGTTCCATTTAGAAATGCAAAAAAAAGAAATTGAGCAGTTCACATAAAGCCTCAGACTAAAGCAGATGGTTCTCTTCCTCTTTCCAGCTGCTTGGTATGACACTGAAAAAGTAAATGGAAACAACCACATAAAATCATAAAAAGCTGCAACTATGTTATATTGTGTTTCTACCTAGGTGAGCTAACCTCATAGCAAGATGGTTTCAAGGCTCATAGTGTCTTTTTTTGTGTGTCGTGCCAAAATGCCCAACATGGCAGGAAATTAAGTGAGCTGCATCCAGGTTTTTTTGTGACAGTCTCAAAAAGACATACAAAAAACGTTTTAGATTTTTTACATGCAATGTCATCTACAGTAGGCATATCTATAGTGAAATAAAGAAACAATTGGCTTTGGAACTAGATGTTTGCCGCAGGACAACTTCCACTCTAAAGGAAATGTGTATACATGTGCACGACTATAGAAGGAAAAAAACTGCTAACCTTTCATTATGCCCCAATTCACTTCAACTACTTTCTTTTGTCACCTTCTTCGAGCAGCAAAGAGCTGCAGTGAAGACAAAGACTTCACACTAATCGGTCACTACGTTTGAATGATACTATTGGCTCATAGGGTTGTCAACAGAAATGGGTGAACCAACAGACATAGAGAGAGAGAAAGAAAGACTGAGACAAGAATGATGATGGTCAGAGCGCAATATGGTGAGAACACAGGGAACTACAGACCCTGTTAATTGTGCTTAATTGCCTTGAAGATTATGTTTATAGATTTTTTGCTGCTATTAAATATGGAGGGAGCCAGCCGCTTTCATTGTCAACGCTGAAGCCAATATTATTGTCTTCTGAGAGCAGGAACAGACAGTTCTTTTGAAAAAGGTACAGGGACAGATTTTAAAATTGTGCTAAATGGATGACATGCGTGCACTCTGATGATAACAGTAATCTTGCAGGTGTGCTACAGAGGTGTATAAGTGGCCATAACAGCCCACATACTAATGTGCTAGTTGGAGATTAAACACTGACTAGTCTGACTTCCCAGATGTACACCGTGGGTATAAGCCTGCCATTGGCGTGCTATTTCAGGCGGCATTCTCCTCCCCTTGTGTCTTACAGTTTTCAAAATCCCTGTCGATGCAGGAAACAACAACAATAACCTCCGAGCTAGCAACCTACATGCTGGAAATAGCAAGTTATGTTTGTCTTTTTTATCAGTAAAAGTTGTATCACAAAGTCAACATACATCTTTTCGTGTTTTATGTGACATTTTCTTTTGCAGGGATTTAGCCATTTTAATGCGAGGACTCAAGTTCCTCTTGATACTATTTTTTGCAAGGGCACTGTCGCTGCATCCTGGGCTTAGTGCTGCCCAAGACAATTGTGACTGGTTTAAAGAAATACAAACAAGCCAGAGCATTTTTTTTCCTCTGTAGCAGATTTGATACTGTGTGCAGCCAGACCCTACTCCAGCTTTGGCACATCACTGTAGGCCTGGCTATGCGAGAGTAAGCACTGACAATGTGAACCTTCCTGTGGATCACCAGCAAAAAACAGAACTTTTTCAGGGATCAGATCAAGTTAAATCACAGACGACTTTCAGTTTAGAAAGCAGTGGGGATATTTGGCAAAAACATGTTCCCTATTGTTTCTTATGGCTTACCATTCAGGTTCTAACAGACCTTCTGATCTAAAACTTATTCTCCAGTTGAATGGATGACAAATACTACAAGCCCTTTTCACAGAAGATTTTGAAATGTCATAGTAGAAAAGCACAGGTGTAAATGATAAAACTAATGATGGCTGAACTCCATTTAGCTGCTCTATTCAAGTGTGTGGAGTACTTGAATAGAGCAGAGCTATTGTTAATTTTATTAGTAAGACCTGTGCTTTTCATTCTATCGTAATTCAAAATGTCCATGAAAATGTCATCTTTTTTCGTGGAACTCCCTCAAGTTTTTGCAAGTTCTAGTCTATTTCTATATATTCTGTGTATTTTGCATTATGGGCAACTAGTTTTGCCATACTGTACCATGACTTCTCATTTTTCTGACTTGGAGGCAGCCATCAGCTTCTATTCAAAATCAACTTGTAGAAACTAGAAACTTTTTTGCCTTAGTTAATATATCACATCATGTGTTTTTTAAAATGTTTAAGTATGCGTGACTGGACCTAGTCTAGTAAACTGACTAAAACACAAGAAAGATACTAAATACTGTGTTTGGTCATTTAACATTTTCTAAATATTTAACATTTTGTGGGTGGAAAGAACTATGGAAGACTATCTTCTTAACCTCTCACTCAGATTTTTTACCTGGAGATCTAAAAACTCCTGGGGACCCTTGAACTTTCGGAACTATTAATTATGCAAGTCTGATATGTATAAAATTGCTGTTTGTATTTTTTTCACATCTATAAACCTCTTATTTCATTTGAACACAGGGTGCACAGTAGTGAGGGAACAATTTTAGAACTGGAAGAAAACTGAAGAATTCTTTCACAAAGGACTTTTTTGTATCCTCGCTACAGTATGTAATATACTACATAACCTCTCCCTCGTTCCTCCTCTCTCTCTCTCTCTCTCTATCTTTACTACACCCCATCAAATCCCTCATAAGCTTTGATCAAAGAAAGACCTCAGCCCATATATTTGACAGCTGGCATACATAGTGAATTACCATCAGCTCACACAAGTTGTCATTTCCCTAACAGTCTACACAAATTCAGCTCGACTTTGACACGATTTTGTCGTCGCTGACAAATTTCCAGCATCAGGCCCAATTATGAACATTGGGAACAATGAACTGGTGTTATAGTGTGACATAATTGAAGAATGACACAATAACTCCGATGAAAAGTCTGAATTTTTTGTATTTTCCTGCCTAGTTTGACATCTCCTATGATGTGTTACTTTACGTTGACCAATAGGATGAGAGAGTCCTCTCTGATGCACATATGTTAACACCAGCACAGAAAGTCAAAGTCAAATGCAGCTCAGCTTGGCCAGACAGCTGCTGGACAGTTTTGACTGTCGGTGTTTATATATGTGCGCCAGAGCGCGCTTCAGTCATAGTGATTTTCAAACCACCTAAAATTAAAACATATCTTTGTATCTTCATTTACCAGAGCATACATTTCCCAAAACCCAATCATTTTCTGTAAACAAGACCTTCTGTTTACATACAGCAAACCTGGTAGCTAGCTGCATTTATGTAATGTTCTTGACATGTTAATGCATTCCTTATTGTCCTCTTTATGACACCCAGGAACTGGTCCACAATTGATTTTTCTTTCTTTTCTTTTCGGAACACAAGACTGCTGGTATCACACATAGTGCTTCTGTAGCCATAATTGACAATTTCTTGACCCTCCTCCCTGATAACCTATGAACTTGTGCAAGATCGCGAACGATGATTGGTCGGGGTTGCCAGTCTTCTAACCAAGACACAGCAAGAATTTATAGCACTATGATTGCTTAATGTTACAGGACAACTAAACAGGTGAACCCAAGTACGAATACAGACAGGCCAAAGACAGGATTGGAGTGAAAACAGTATTTATTTTCAGGACTGCAGGGTTGAGGTAGCCAAGTGAGGCCCAGGGAATGGTTCAGAGTAGAGCAAGGCAGAGACCCCAAAGGTAAAGTATGGAGCTTGGTGGGTCCAGGTTAGGAGAACAGAGTAGACAAGATGAGATGAGGTCTAGGAGACAGGGGCCGGAGGGCAAAGCACACAGAACTGCAGGGGAGAGGGAAATAGGTTCAGGCTATGCACAAAGCAACGGGTAGCTAGCAAAAGGCTGCAGTATGAACAAATGGCTGGAAGTGTAGTACTGACTGAACAGAGGCTACAATCTGGTGGATGTGGCAGAGCTGAGAATGTATAGGCGGGGTTGATTGCAGGATTAGGTGCAGCTGGCGGGGCTCTGCTCTGACTCCAGCACACCTGTCTCCACTCAGACAATCACAGACACCCACTCACACAGGGAGAAGAGGGAGCCACTGGGAAGTGACATTTAGAAAGAAACATAATTTGAAGTGGAGGGAGTGTCAGGGGAGACAGCAGGAGCAGATGTAACACCTAATCTGACACAGAGACCATCGAGAAAGACAAAAATATCGTGTAGTCTGATCCCGGCATAATTTATTACCAAGCTATAATCCCAGAAGGCAATTGAATTGAGACTGATGTCTTGTTAATGGTCATTCAGATATCACTCTCTGTTAAGGACTGCTAAGGGGGGATATCCACCCTGCAGACCCAATCAGATACACAGGTGGAGGGTTTATGATCCTGTTTGAGGGGAACACCTGCTGGCTTGAGGACAGTTTATAAAACCTGTCACCTAAAAAAAGATTAGACCACTAAATGCAAAGTCATTATCAAGAAATTGTATTCCTGGAGATGTAGCAATGCAATCCTTAATTGCCTAAGGGAAACCATATAGTTATATATCTTAAAATAAAACTTTGAGCATTTAACCGGAACACTTACTGTAACCCAGAAATCCAAGTGGACCTATTTCAAAGCCTCCTTTGGTAAAGCAGCTGCTCTGAGCTGTGGTCAGAACGTTGTTGGTGCCTTTTATGGCAGCAGCAGTAGCATGGAGAAACCTGTGGAGAAAGCCATCAGGCTGAAACTCAGGAGCAAAAGAAGTCTTGACATATCAGACAGCTACCTGCAGACCAGAGGGACCCCAGCTTGTGTGGTTGCAGAAGCAAAAGCCTGTGTGTGGGAGCATTTTGGAGACTGTGGACAAAAGAATTTCAGTTTGCATCAAAAAGTTTCTTGAAACCATCAGCTCACTTAAGATGGGGAGGTAGGGAAGTCTAGTATCATAAAGGGTGGGGAATAAAGGAATCAGGTGGTGGAAAAAAGACTGAGGATCTCCTGACCCTGATTGCCATTCTCTGTGTGGAGATGCAGCCAATAGGCTGTATGAAAGCTTTGCCCACATTTTTGACAGCGAGTTAAGCATAGGAATGTATTTGGCTCTGACAAGACCAAGTATGCCAAGTCTTGTTATTTAATCTGTAAGCAGTTTGCACTGCCAAAGTGTCTACTTTGGCGGCGTTAGTATTTTTGCACTTTATTGCTCTTTGCTGATGCCATAGTCTTGTTGGTATGCACGCAAACAGTTTGCATTCAAGTGTGGTTGGGATGAGGATCAGCACCTCCAACTGTGAGACCATAGGGAATATAGTGGAATGCCCCCTTTGGGTTGGGAGAAAGTGGTTGGTCCAGGTGAAGGTTTTCAAGCATATACAGGTCTTGTTCTTGTCAGGGTATGTAGTATGGAGTGTGAGATCAACAGACACATTAGTGCTGCATCCACAGTCACTGTACCCTTATCTGTTCCATTCTTAAATGGAGGGAACATCCATTCCTCTTCATAATGACAGTACAATGTAGCGACAGTATTAAGAAACAGAGTGTCATCTGGGCAGGATGAGGAATAGGATGAGGAACTCTGAGTTTATAGAGCTAGTGCTCTTTCACATTGAAAGGAGCCAGGTGAGGTGGTTCAGGCATCTAATCAGGACTATTTTGTGCTTGCAACTGGGATACCTGGGAAAGACCCACTGGAGGAACTGCAGTACATTTCCAATCTAGACAGCACATGCATCAAGAGGGTGAATCTGAAGGATGTGTTGGGGTAAATCTTTACCTGAAATGAAAGAGATAAACAACAGCTGGACCAAAATTTGGTAAACAATGCTGAATTGAAAAAAAACATTATTGACAACATACAGGCCATGCTTGTGTATAACTAATGTATGCATTGTACTACATAAATTCAGAGAATCCGAGATGTACAGTATTTTTTTCTTTTTCATCGTGGGTTGTTTATTTAGGGAAGTGTCGTTATTAATGTTTCATTTATTTAGACCCACAACTCCGTTACCATATCTCATCTGGATTACCAAGTACATATTTCAAGCTTTCATCACATTCAGTTTCAGCCTGTCTTCACAAGAAAATAGGTCGTAATTTCAGGCCACGTATAAAACTCGTTTCAAGTGATCATTTTAACCCAAATCATGATCTTTCCTAAGCCCTAACCAAGTGGTTTTTGTGCGTAAATCTAACCAGACCTCAACCACAGCGTTGTCACATTATAAAACATAATTATTTTTTAACAGAGATTGGTAAGCAGTATATTATGATCCTATGGGTCATTCTGGAGTGCATTAATATGGCTGCTAGATGGCGTAAACGTAACTATAGGTTGTTTTTTGCCGGCTGAATTTTAGACCTATACTATCATTTAATTATTAGGATGTGTTGTTCAGTTTATGACTATTTCAATGGATTGTCCTTCAGTTTCCTAGCTTTTTCCGCCTGAGAATGGCATTTTAGTAGGTGAAATATTTACCTCATCTAAATATGCAAACAGACAGATGTAATGAGAAAAGGTGGTGCTTAATTATGGGCCCATTTAACAAGGAAACAACTAACCACTTATTTTAACTTAAAGGCCCTGCTCATCCCGACAGGGGTTTTCAGTTATTCTGACTGATTAGACCTCTACTCAGGTTGAAGGTATGCAAAACTATGCTGGGTGTACATGAGGTCACCAGATTCACTGAACTAATTAGAATGGTAAAGGTGTAATTTGTCCCACCCCAACAGGTGCAAGATAACTAACAGGAGAGGAAGGGAGATGCCACTCAAACAGTGTGTAGCCTACACACTCTCACAGACTTGAGAAGAGGTCTGGTCAGCCAAAATAAATGAAAACACCTGTGTGGGTAATAGGTGTGCAGGACCTTTACCACCAACAGACAGCACAAACACAACACAACTAGAAGAAAACACAGCTGACCACATACACATTTACAATTTTTGCACATTTCAGCACATATAACACACTCCACAGGACTGATTTACAAAAGATTAATTTGTGCAACTTGATAATAGCAGCCGGCTCTCTGAAATACTAAAGCAAGCGATTGGTTTCTTCATCAGCAAGTGAAAGAGGGACAGTAGTTCAGTCATGCTGTGGTCACAAAGCAATTTGGCTATTGGAGAGAGCTTAAAGCTGAAACAACCGATTATCTGCAAGAGAACACTTGACTCCCTCTGCCGAGTTATTCTCATGGGCGAAAGAGTACAAGCTGTGCCAAGATTTGCACAAAAGCTGTTCTCCATTCTGAAAAGCCACATGGCTTACCTCAAATTATCCTCAAGTTTAATATACCCTTTTCTAATTGACGGTATCAATTAATACAGCTCTGAAAATATAAAGCATTTAGCTCTTGAGGTATTTTACACATTTTGTTTTACAGAAGATAGTCTTTAATTGAAAATACAAAAAAAATCTGGTAATGACAAATTTGGTAATGAAACAAGCCAAGCCACCATGGCAACAGGACTACAACTATTCTTGTAAAAGAGCTGAATACACACATTCATGAAGACAAACTGACATCGGTGCGTAGGAAGGAGTGTGAGATTGCAGCGGGATAAACATGGAGTGAGGTGGGGGTGATTTTGTGGGGATGGTTAGGAAAGGAGAGGGAGCAGGGGGAAAGAGAATGAGCAAGTAAGGGCATCAAGGAGAATAGATAAAAGCAGATTTAAATATGGTCTGATAATGTTGCTGTCTCTTTTTGGTTCACTAAAAAACAATATGAATATGTTTTTGGTGGGACAAGGTAGAAATGTTAGTAAATGGAAAGAGCAGCAGCAGTCCACTCAGTCAGTGAGGTGCACCTACACCTTATTAACCTCTGCCTACGTGTGTGTGATTTGGGAAACACTGTGGGAGGAACCTTGTCAATCTCTGTGCCAGAGAAGCAGGATGTGTGTCAGCGTAGAAAGGCTCTCTCTGTAGACTCTGAAACAAACTGTTGCATATATGTACTGCACTTCTCAAAGGGAACTATTGATTTCTGTTGGACGTATTCCCAAAAGGGGAGCCACGAGTGCATGTGCTTTTTTTATATTGTGTGCATGGCTTTATTGGTGAAAAGGGAACAGATTGATCCTTCTGTTTCTTGTCAGAGGCTAAATGTTACACAGTCTCACGGTTCTAGGATATTACTGTTGGGTTAGGCTAAGTGTAGCATTTTATTTTTTTAAAAGCACAAATTTGACTTCCAAGTCCAAGTGAAAATTCAGACAGGGAATTCTCCTTTTAAAGCTCTTATGCACCCAGTTTGGCAGTAAATAAGTGTCTGAACAGAATACAAATATGGTTGTCTCATATGTAAGTAACATTTAAATCCTTGATTTGTTTTCCATTAGAAAAGATGTTAAAGGAGTTTTGGTGTGCTTGCAACCTGCCTCTCACACAACAGAAGCTCAGTATTAGACAACTATTACTTGTGCAGATTGCAGTCAGTGTCAGTAATTCATCATTGTGAGTTGTCCAATTACAGTTTGCAGTAGTCGTCCTCATTAAACATTTGTGTGTCTTCCATGAAGACTTTGAGAAAATGTTTCACTACCAAAATATGATAGACATCAACTATCCAATAGGATCAGATAGTCAGTCAGCTGATGTAAAAGGCCCAAGGGAAGGGAAGTCCTGAAATTCATTATGTGAAAAAGGCAACGTGACCAAAGAAAGCTATTCTATATTAGAACAGAAAAACAGGTGGAGGAAACACCTGTGTGGCTTAATTAATGGCACGAACTTGAGCACAAAGCTCATTTCAAACTGTGAAGATGCTTTGTCATGCTTCTGTTCCCTTTTCCTGAGATGACTGAGGAGGAACGCTCTCTTTAGGGAAGTGTTGACTTGGTACTCTTGGTCCCCACAATTCCCTCAAGTTGAATTCCAACCAAATGTTATACTGGATTATTTCACTAATTAGGTTCCTTTGGGAGGTGGTTGGTGATCGTTTGCATGAGTGTCAAAGGGCTGGACTTTGACAGCGAAGACTGGGATTCACTTTGAAATTATGGATTCAAGTCTCAGTGACATAGTATGGCAGCGGGGCCTAGTAGAAGAGTTAGTGAGTTTTTTTCCCCGAAACTTATGGCCAGACTGTACACTTAAAAGCTCTTAGACAAAAGGTCCCAGTAGAAAGGAGACTTGGTTGCATGGTCATTTGCAAACTATAATTGTCATAGGTGCCAACATGTTCTGGTTTAATCTTTGTCCTTTGCCAGGACTGTGTCCCCCGTTCTTCCAGAGAGACAGAAGCAGGGGGTTAAGGGACACACAACAGATTGTCAACTTTTTACAAAACAGTGAAGATGAATCAAAGTTGATTGAGGTCGGTTGTTTCATACATGTAAGGCATTATTGTACTTTTATGTGTCATTTTGTGTCCTGTTATTGTTTTGCTTGCTTGCATGTATATGTGTGTGTGTGTGTGTCTGCTTTATGTCTTTGTGTTATAGGTGCAGCTCACTGATGACTGACTGGGGGCACCTGTGTGAAGATGTGAGCTGGGTTTACATAGGTTGCTCCTTCCTCTTCCCGCATTCTCTCTTAACTCCCTGACACAAGAGCCAGTTTTTTGTTTATTCTCTTACTTTATCCTTTTTGTAAATAAATGTATTCATCTAACCCGGTGTCATGTCCCTCCTTATGTTGCAGCTTTCGAGATGGTAATAACATAATGGGGGCTTGTGCAAAGCTCAGCTTGGAATGGGTGAGTTAATCTTTGTACCTGAAAACTTTATTTTCTATTTTGTTTCTGTTAGTTAGAGGGTTCATGCTGATGTTGCCACATGAGGTAGATTTTTTCATTTTAGAGCTTTCCTGGTTAAGTAAGCCTGCAAGTGTTGGTGTGACCATTACCACTTCATTGTTTTTGTGTGGTTACCCTGGGATGCCCCCTGGCGTGCCCGAGAAAACCGATGAAGACTAGTCGCGTTCTAGTTAGATAGAATTGCAGTCTCTTATGTAGAGAGGAAACCAAGTAAGTTCTCGATTAGGTTAGTTAGAAATGTCAACTTCTAATCTAGCAATAGCATGTGGTGGCATTCGCTGGCCTTTGGTCACACACACCATATTCTGTGTGAATGTAGGGAGTCGGAGCCATTTTATTTTGTTATGCGCAGTAATTCCTGTTAAATGCTAGGCTGTAGTTTTGTTCTTCTAGAACATTTGTAACCCTGATTAGTCTGGCAGTTTAAGTAAGAATTGCCAGTGCTCATGCTTTCATTTAGTCTGTGTGAGCTTTGTGTTTGTGTAGTCACATGCTTTTTGCAGGGACTACATTTTGTGTGACCTACTTTCTTCTCAGTGGGGGAAGATTAGTAGCGTTTAGTGCTTGAGTTGCACTGTCTCATGTAAGGGTGGCAGTTTTAATGCTATTTCTATACTGTGTGGCCTGAAATAGTTGTGGAAAATGCTACTGGTATCAGCCGAGTGCTTTGTAAGTTTTTATTGCTTACTTTTGGTTTTGTGTAGGCCTACGGTAATGTTAACTGTGCTTTTGTTTCATAACACTTTAGTTCTGTGTGGTAGTGTTACCTTGTGTTGCACTGGTTTGTTTGTAGTTTGTTAACTGTGCTTAAGTTTGTAGCGCTTGTTCTGTGTGGTAGTGTTACTTTGTCTTGTGCTGGTTTGTAGCAGCCTAGTTAGGAGCTTATTTTGTGATCTGCCTCCAGTAGTACTTTCCTGTGACTTTTGCTGTAAAAGTGTGTTCTACATCAAGTTTTTGTTGTACCAAAGCACAGCTCATGTCCATTGCATAGTATTACCATATTGAAATTACTCCAACTTCTTGTGAGAAAGACGAACTTAGAACTAAGATAGCCACTGTACTCGCTGAGCAGGAAGTTCTGCCCGGGGAGTCTAGCCAGTCTGATGAAGAGTCAGACTTAAGTGAGTCTGTTTAGTTGCTTGGCATGTTTACACATTTTGTTTTACAGAAGATAGTCTTTAATTGAAAATACAAGAAAAATCTGTTAATGACAAATTTGGCAAGACAGAGCAGGTAAAGTTGCAGACTCAAGATGATCAGTCTGTACACTTATGAAAATTGGACCTGCAGTTCAAGATAAAACAGCTAGAGATTGAGGCAAGGGATAGAGAAGAGCTGAGGAAGCTGGAAATGGAGAGGTTGTGGTAAGTACATGAAGAGAAAATGAAGGAATCAGAGTTTAGGTCAAGATCTGAAACTGACACTGCTAGTTCTCATACATCTTCTGTCTCCCCTCCTTGATTTGATGTTGGTAGGAACATAAGTTTAGTTCCTCATTTCTCTGAGAAGGATGTGGAAACATACTTTTCCCATTTTGAGTGTGTGGCCACCACTTTGGAATGGCCTAAAAACGTCTGGACATTATTGTTGCAGTGTGTACTGATAGGTAAAGCTGAAGAGGTGTATTCCTCATTAACACTCACTCAAAACTCTGATGAGGTTGTTAAAGCAGCCACCTTGCATGACTATGAGTTGGTCCCAGAGGCCTACAGGCAGCATTTCAGAGGTTGTCATAAGGTTGAGAAGCAGATATTTGTGGAATTTTCCTTAGAGAAGGAAATCCTGTTTAATAGGTGGTGCACATCTCAAAAAGTTGAGACCAGAGAGAAACTTCAACAGTTGATTCTTCTGGAGGAGTTCAAAGATTATGTCCCTGAGGTGGCTGCCACCTATCTCAATAAGCAGAGAATGTCTAAGGTTGAGGAGGCTGCTGTGCTTGCTGATGAGTGTGTCTTGGCTCATAAAATAATTTTAGTGACAAATCTTGTGAGACTAAGTGTTATGCTTCCCCTTGCACTCCTCGCTTTAAAACTAGTAGCAATGGTCCTCATTCTTCAGTTTTCGCTGCAAAGGCTGCTAGTTCTAGCAATGGAAACTTTGAGAGAATTTGTTTATTTAATTGTTTTTTTGTAAAAAGCCTGGTCACATGATAGCTGACTGTCATGCTCTCAGTAAAAAGCTAAAAAAGTAGATAGCTTCAGTACCATGTCAGTTGCCTAGTGTAGAAAATGGTCTCAGTCAGTCCATTCAAGACAGGCATGAGCGCATGACCCCTTTGCGCCGTTCCATATGGATGAATTCAGTAACCATTTCTGAGTTGGAGAAGCCTGTCCCAATTTGTATTCTGGCTCTGTATTTCTATCCAACTGGCTCTATATTTGATGATAACCAGGGTGATCTATCATCCCAGTTGCCTGCAGTGTTTCCTGCTTGTGTTGCAACTCACATAAGTTTGAAGATGTGGTGAACCTTTCAGAAATGTCTATGGCTCCACCCAGGGGCATAATTATGGGGGATCCTTATCTGGTTAAGAAAAAACTGAGTGAAACAGATGATATTATTTGCACTCCAGATAGGGGACGCAAGACTCTTGTGTGCCATGTGAACACGCTGAAGCTTTATGTTGCAAGGTCTAGTGAAACAGATATATCCACTTCAGCTTAGTTGTTTCCTGTAGCTTTAGCCTTAGTGTTGCCTTCTTATTTTCCCCAGGAAAATGACTTAGTGATGCAAGATTCTCCTATTCTGTGTGATCGATTGCAGAATTCCCAAGTGTTAATTGATTTGGAAAGCAATGTGTTTCATCACTCTGGCTCCTGTACGAGTGACATCATTGGGTTGATTGAAAATCATTGTGCACTATTTTCAGATATACCTACCCAAACCACTGTCTTGCAACATGAAATTGATGTTGGTGATTGTCTTCCTATTAAGCAGCATGCTTACCATTTGAGCCCCTCAATAAGACCTCAAATGCAGAAAGAGGTTGAGTATTTACAAAAGCATGGCGACTTGTTGTTCCTAGTTCAAGCTCCTGGAACTTTCTGTGTTTGTTAGTACCAAAGTCCAATGGGACACCACACTTTTGTACTGATTTCAGGAAAGCAAACAGTGTTACGAAGCCAGATTCATTTTCTCTTCCTCATGTGGAAGATTGCACAGATAGAGTTGGAGCTGCTCGCTATGTCACAAAGTTAGACTTGTTCAAGGGCACTGGCAATTGGTAGTCTAATCCACTGATTTCATGTGGAAACCCTGTCCACTGTGCTTCTGTGTTTGCAAGAGGCCTCTCTAACCTTGAACCTTGCAAAATGTGAGTTTCCTAAGGCTACCATCATCTATCTAGGCAAGCAGGTTGGTCAGGGCCAAGTGTGTACCGTAGATGCTAAGGTAACCGCCATCGCTAAGTTTCTTGTTCCCACTACTAAGCAGGAGCTGCATCATTTTTCAGTCATTTTCTAAGTTTAGCTGGTTACTACTGAGGGTTTTGTCATAACTTTGCTTCCATTGTGTCCCCTTTGACAGATCTCCTTAGCCCCACTAAAAGTTTGATTTGGGAAACAAAGTGCGAGTAGGCTTTTCAGACTGTCAAAACTCTTCTCTGTAGCTCCCCAGTGCTGTCAGCTCCAGACTTTGCAGTACCATTCAAGTTGGAGGTTGACACAAGTGGTACTGGAGCTGGTGCTGTATTGCTACAGGAAGATTCCTTTGATCATCCGGTTTGTTACTTGTTCTCTGCAGCCCAGTGTAAGTATAGCACAATCAAAAAAGAAGCCCTAGCAATGCTCTGGGCCCTCTGGCATTTCGAGGCTTACTCTGCAGCCGGTAGTTTTTACAGATCACAACCCTCATGTGTTCTGATGCTGATGCCTTCTCATGTGTTCCTTAGGATGACACCAGTATGGCTGTCATTGGCGTTGTGACAATGTTGTGGCTGATGCCTTCTCATGTGGTCCTTAAGATGACACCAGTATGGCTGTCATCTTCTTCATCAGCTTCTTAAGAAGACATAATAAGCTTCTATTCACATTATTGACATTTTTGCCTCCCAACTGAAAGAAACAGAGATTCAAACTCTGTGCTAGCTGATGTGCACGTTGGTCGATAAACATACTCCATGATGAAGGTTAAGATATCGTAACCCTAGTTCTGTAAGCACAGGCTGAGCCCTGTACTGGACTCTATGGGTAATACTCTCCTCCAATCACACACACACAATCTCCCACTGAAATTTGCATGTACGTAGCCGGCCAAACAGGACGCGCCTACCGATTACATGTGTCTCAAACAGTATATAAGGCAGCGTCTTGCTGCCGCTTACATCCAGCAACCACTTCAGTTTGTATCACTGATGGAATATTGTCATGTAGACGTGTTCAGGCTGGGACTCTTATCAAACATGTTAAGTTTGGTGCAGACTGGAGCATGTACAATAAAGTTATAGCAACTTCCTCTGTCATGGTGAAACATCAAATCTCAACGGTGCGAGGATGAGAATTTTCTGCAGGGTGAGACATGTCTGTCTTGCTCACACCTGTGGCATCAAAATTATGCATGTTTTGGGCCTATTCACTTGAATTTCAATTAGTAAACTGAAAACTCTTGATGAGTGTGAGATTTGTGTGTAAAACAAATCTACATGTGTACTGTCAGGTGTGCAGAGACAATAAGTAACTGCAGCTGGACACAGAAAAATACTCATGTATTTGAATAGAAAGTGTGAGTGAACCGCTAGGTGCTTGGACCTTACTAAAGGAAAAACTGCAGTACAGAGCTACACATTTTAGTTTTGATTTTATTTTTCTGCAGCACTTGATCACTAAACTGTCACTCTCACTCAATGAGCTCCATTCAACTCCCAACTTTCGGGGCTTATCAAATCTAAACCGTTATCAAATCTAAACAGTTATTACAAAGTTTTTAATAACTTTTGTTCAGCACAGTGTCATAAGTTATGTATTAAAGTTTGAAGCAGATACCATTAACGCCCTTGGAGGAGATAGCGTTTCATGAGGGTCCAAAATTGGCGCAAAGTCGTACTTTCATGGGCATATTGCGGACTTCCTGTTGGATTTAGGTCAGGGGTGTCAGTGTATGATTTGTAGGTCTTGATGAGACGAATAATTGAGTTTTGGTTCGATCTCTCTACGACATTCCTACGGGCCGTGGCGGCCATATTACATAAATGGGTGGCACTCTCAAGCACATTTTGGCACTTTGGGGGTTAATTTTTACATTTTATCAAATTTTTCACCAGACCTGATGTTCTTTCCAAATTTGGTTGTTTGGTTTGTTTAGGGGGTCAAATTTAGGGTTTAAATGGCATATTAATAAAGAAAGAATAAGAAAGAAACAAACACACGAAATACAATAGGCTCTTCACCCTCAAGCCCTAATTAAACCCACCTGGGATGTGGGAGAGACCGTCAAACTTTCAAGACCTGCAAGGGGATGAACGCAAGGAACCATCTGCCCTCTGATTGGACAGATTGGACTACGTTCGACCAGTCAAATTCAGATGTAAAAACAGGGTCAAAATTTGTACTTGTAACTTGCAGTTTGTAGTTGTAACTTCAGTGTTGCATATACAGGTAGGAAATTTGTGTGTCCATCTATTATGTAACTTAACTGTCGCACACAAAAGTAGGAAATTTGTGTGTCTGTCTCTCTCTGTCTGTTGAAAAAATTCCTGCACAAATTTTAATTACACTTACACAAAATATTTCCACAGCTACAAAAAATGTTTACACATGTGCAAATTATATCTTTGTGCACAAAACTTTCAAACACGCGTCAAGCGGTGTATTAGATGCAGTGACGCCCAACACTCCCAGGTTGTTAGTTACTACTGCAAGCTGCACCCCCAGCTAGAAAATTTTCTCTAAATATTCCAGGGTGTCCCTATCCTGCACCAACAGAGGCTGCAGCTTCCTGTTTGCTGTCCAGCCAGCTGAGTGAGGAATCAGTCAGGCAGCAGTGGCTGCAGTGGCAGGAAACCAGATGGAGCGGGGGACTCGTCATCGACACAGGGATCTACACTGTGTGCACAATTATTAGGCAAGTTGTATTTTTGAGGATTAATTTTATTATTGAACAACTACAGTGCTCTCGGTCAATCCAAAATGTTAATAAACCCTCAAACCTGAATATTTAAGAAAGAAAAAGTGAGGTTTTGGCTTTCTTAGGAGAATATCTATGAGTGCACAATTATTGGGCAACTATTAGTGTGCAGAATTATTATGCAACTCATTTGCATTATTATGCATCTCACTTGTTTATTTTCATCTGTTAAAGTGAGAATAATAAACAAACAACTTAAAATTTACAAATAAACATTTCTGACATTTCAAAAAAAAAAAAAAAAAAATCAGTGACCAATATAGCCACCCTTCTTTTCAATAACAGTCACAAGCCACGGAGTCACAGCCTACCAGACACTGTTCAGAGAGGTGTACTGTTTTCCTTCACTGTAAATCTCCCGTTTAAGAAGGGCCCACAGGTTCTCAATAGGGTTTAGGTCAGGTGAGAAAGGGGGCCATATCATTATTCTTTCATCTTTAAGGCCTTTACTGGCTAGCCACGCAGTGGAGTACTTCGATGCATGTGATAGAGCATTGTCCTGCATAAAAATCATGGTCTTCTTGAAAGATGTAGACTTTTTCCTGTATCACTGCTTGAAGAAAGTGTCTTCTAAGAACTGGCAGTAGGTTTGGGAATTGATTTTGAGTCCATCTTCAACCCGAAAAGGTCCAACTAGTTCATCTTTAATAATACCAGCCCGTACCAGTACCCCACCTCCACCTTGCTGGCGTCTGAGTCGAAGTGGAGCTCTGTGCCCGTTACTGATCCAGCCACGGGCCCATCCATCTGGTCCGTCAAGAGCCACTCTCATCTCATCAGTCCATAAAACCTTTGAAAAATCTGTCTTCAGGTATTTCTTGGCCCAGTCTTGACGTTGCATGTTTGTATGTTAAATGGAGAACTTGTTGGCTTTTTTGGCAATGTAAAATGAAAAACAACATTCTGCAGTATGCCTACAAAATTGGGCTGAAAATATCCAAACATTTGCATTTTCCTAAGCCTTAATAGCCTTACACAATTTTCTTACAGAGGAGGTGGTAAACTGGCTGTTAAATGTGCTGGTTCTTGATGTACAGCAGGTGTTAGGAAGGCAGCCTTTTACCATCTGTATAAGATGTAAGAAATCACGGTGCTGTGCATTAGCTGGACAGCACTATTCCTGATGTCTCATTGGCCTTAACCATACTCATGTTATTCTTAGTTTATTGTTTAACCATTAAAGAAGATTTAAAAGCTTTATTTCTCACTTTTCACATGGTAATTGATATTGGTGCTACTGCATATCTATCACATGCATTGATGCCATAGGGATGTACATGGAGTCGATGGAGCAGTTTAGTGTGCACTGTTCTTTGCTCAGGGACAAGAAAAGAAATGTTCCATTATTAAACAAGAAGTGAAAACAAATCAAACAAATACCTTACACTATCTCAGCTTTAATAATTTGAAACACATTAAATGTAATGCTTTTCTGACTTTTTAATTGTCTGCAGCGCTGTGCACTGTATATGTGTATTTGTGTGTATTCACTACCAGGGGGAACAATAGAGAATTGAAATACAGAGGGAACAACAAGTATTCACTGATTTGTTTTCCATGTTGATGAATGAAAATAATGAAAAAAAGTTTAGAATATATTGTACTATAAATACTATATACACTATGTTGCCAAAAGTATTGACTCACCTGCCTTGACTCGCATATGAACTTAAGTGACATCCCATTCTTAATCCATAGGGTTTAATATTACGTTGGTCCACCCTTTGCAGCTATAACAGCTTCAACTCTTCTGGGAAGGCTTTCCACAAGTTTTAGGAGTGTGTTTATGGGAATTTTTGACCATTCTTCCAGAAGCGCATTTGTGATGTCAAACACTGATGTTGGACGAGGTGGCCTGGCCCTCAGTCTCCGCTCTAATTCATCCCAAAGATGTTCTATCGGGTTGAGGTCAGGACTCTGTGCAGGCTAGTCAAGTTCATCCACACCAAACTCTCTCATCCATGTCTTTATGGACCTTGCTTTGTGCACTGGTGCACATCATGTTGGAACAGGAAGGGGCCATCCCGAAACTGTTCCCACAAAGTTGGGAGCATGGAATTGTCCAAAATCTCTTGGTATGCTGAAGCATTCAGAGTTCCTTTCACTGGAACTAAGGGGCCAAGCCCAGCTCCTGAAAAAAACCCACACCATTCTCCCTCCGCCACCAAACTTTACACTTGGCACAATGCAGTCAGACAAGTACCGTTCTCCTGGCAACTGCCAAACCCAGACTCGTCCATCAGATCACCAGATGGTGAAGTGCGATTCATCACTCTAGAGAACGCGTCTCCACTGCTCTAGAGTCCAGTGGCGGCGTGCTTTACACCACCGCATCAGATGCTTTGCATTGCACTTGGTGATGTATGGCTTGGATGCAGCTGCTCGGCCATGGAAATCCATTCCATGACTGTCGCTACGCACTGTTCTTGAGCTAATCTGAAGTTGAGTCATGAAGTTTGGAGGTCTGTAGCGATTGACTCTGCAGAAAGTTGGCGACCTCTGCGCACTATGCACCTCAGGATCCGCTGACCCTGCTCCGTCATTTTACGTGGCCCACCACTTCGTGGGTTAGTTGCTGTCGTTCCAAATCACTTCGACTTTGTTATAATACCACTGACAGTTGACTGTGGAATATTTAGGAATTAGAATTTAGAAATGTCCTGACTGGACTTGTTGCACAGGTGGCATCCTATCACAGTACCCTGTTGGAATTCACTGAGCTCCTGAGAGCTCCTTTCACAAATGTTTGTAGAGACAGTCTGCATGCCTTAGTGCTTGATTTTATACACCTGTGGCCATGGAAGTGATTGGAACACCTGAATTCAATTATTTGGTTGGATGAGTGAATACTTTTGGCAATATAGTGTATTATAGGCTTACTGTATGTTATATGCTTTTATATTTGTATAACTCTAAAATGGGAGTTTGTGAAACATTTGTGAAATGGGTTCATTTGCTTGCTTGGCTCTGGACTGGCGTGCATCACGAAAGAAAGGAGAGATAGTGAGAGAAAGTAAGACGAGTGGAAAAATGTGGTGCAGCTTTCATTTATTAGTTCAATCTTCAAAGAATTGATTCCCCAAGGAGAACTTGCAGGGAACTAATAGCTGTGAGCTTGCTCTAAAAATGATGCCAGTGTATGAATACATACACAACAGCCCGGTGTGAGAGAAGACAGGAAGTGGGAAATTAAACAACTAGTGAAGGTACTACTACTATTAATATGTTGTGGCAAAGAAAATCAGAGGATTTGCTGCAGCTTGTAATGATATCCTCCCATGTGCATGTGCATGTACTACATGTAAACCCATGGTCTTGGTGTGATCATATATTCTTGTGTTCATAAAGCAGTGCCGGAATTTTTCTTTCTTTCTTTCTTTTTATAGGATGGACAGATGAGATTTTGGTGTTTAGTTAATTTTGTTAATTACCTTTATTGATCAGTTAATCAGAAGATATTTAGGAGACAGAATATTTATTGACAGAAAGGTTCAAGGATGTAAAAAAGATTGGTCACTTCCTTTTTAGTGTGAGTTTGATTGAGGGGTAAACACAGTAAATGTTTCCTTTCTGTTAATTAAGCTTTTGAGCAGTCTTTGTCTATTAATATAATAACAACATCCTCCTACCAACTCTGTGTGCCTCCACTAAATGAAAGAGATGTCAAGATACAGTAACAGACTATATTGGCGATGAGAGTTCTTTTTTGCCAAGTAAATGATACTAATTTCCAAGCATATTAAATCAATTAGGGATGGCAAATCTCTCTCATGATGATGTTTATCAACAGTGAAGTTACACCGAAGCCTGCAATTAAACTGGGTAACAATTATTCTTATGCTCTCATGTGGGGGAACCTGAGGAATATGAAATGAATTTGCAATTAAACATCACATTTAAAAAAGTATCTCTACTAAAATGTTATATAATGGCTTCAAACAGTTAAAGTTGACCAGATGAACCCCTAAGAAAGAGGTTATGGGTGTTTTCACACAAGTGTTTCTGTTTATTACAATGTGTAACAGTTTGGGTCAGTGTTTGTAGGTTAAGGTAGCTTGGAGAGCGTAGAGGAAGAACATAAGCAAAAACTCGCATCCACACAAGTACTGAGATTCCACAAAGCTTGTTCATTATTACCCATCAACCTTACCAAGTTCGGTTGTACAGTTACTATTTTATCATACATGAACAAAACAGAGGCCACATGTAACCTAAACATTACACTTGAGTTGAGAGACAAAAGGAAGTAGGAGCTCAACAATATGCATCCATCCATAGCATGTGCACCACCCAACTAACTCAAGGAATACAAGGCGCTGTCTGATGACGTTTCTGCTCTTGTATCTAGGTAACACAGTATACACATGTCTTAAAGGTACATTTTCGACTGCTACATATGGTAACATTTTGTGAGGGGACTAGTTTAAATAGACTGAGCTGTGGGTGATAACAGGTATGATGTCGAGATGAGCTCAGATGAGTGACTTTAAGACAGGCGGCTATGGCTCAGAAGTTAGAGCGAGTCGTCCACTAATCAGATGGTCAGTGGCTCGGTCCCCGGCTCCTCCAGTCTGCATGTCGAAGTGTCCTTGGGCAAGATACTGGAACCCAAATGGTGTGTGTGAATTGGTTAGCATGGAAACATTGTGAGGTGCTTTGGATAAGAAGCACTTATGCTTCTGATGAACAGGTTGGCACCTTGCATGGCAGCCTCTGCCATCAGTGTATGAGTGTGTGTGTCAATGGGTGAATGTTGGCATGTATTACAAAGTGCTTTGAGTGGTTGATAAGACTAGAAAGGCACTTTTAAATTGCAGTCCTAATTCATAATGAGACATCACAGTGATCAAAAGCCAAAACAACTGGAAAGACTGGCAGGGTGTACCCATCTTTACAGCATTTCAAATTCTCATTCGATTGAATAGGATTTCAGTTTCTCTGTTATATCTCAGTTGTTTCAAATGTATATAGCTATAGTTGAAATGCATATTTGCACCTGTCAAGATGTGGTGCTAGCTCTTCTTCCTCTTCAAAACAAATAGAACCTGATGAGGAGGATGATTAGAAGTGGTGTAAAACGTCATCTGAAGTTTAAAAAGCAGAAGATGCTACATTTTACACCTTAAATTATTATTTTCAAACTATGGACATGTACTTTTCATATTGTAGTGGATCTATAATGTAGAGTACTAGAGTGCCAGCCTATGTTCTCTGTATGTTTCCAGGGGTTTCTGATGTTAACAGAGAGAGACTTTGTTGTCTTCTCTTCGCCTGGAGGCATCGCTTTAGCAGTTTGCTGCTGCAGTTGACAACTATATTTTGGAGAGCCAATTGATTTTTCATTTTTTATGACAAGTTGTCAGAGCCAGAGTGTAGGCTACTTGTAAGAGCCACTATACATCACTGAGGAAGTATAACATGGGGAGGCAGAAAGAGCCACTGATACCAACAGGTGGAACAGACAGACAGACAGACAGACAGACAGACAGTTGTATTTGTGCTGCAGTTGCCCTGAGCTAACTGTGTTGGACTCCGCATGTTGAATTGTGTTTCACAATTGTTAAAGGATATGGCTGGTGATTTTCTATATTTTGTATTTGTCAACAAATTTCATGTGCAGAGGAGAACCAACAATTGAGTTGATGTATTGTGTGTGCATCCAAAGCCTGATATATTTCATTCCTCTGTGCCATAGACCTCTGTTGTTGTCCAAAAACTATTAAAAACAATGAGCCACACCATTGCACTGGGTGACATGTTCCTCCACCACCAAGAATATGGGTAGTTTGTTTAGAAACGGCTCCAAAGACTAATAACAGCGATCACATTTTCAGTCTCCCGATGGTAATTCCTTCTCATAAAGGTGGAGTGTGTAGGATTTAGTGGCATCTAGGTTGCAGATTGCAACCAACTGAATACCCCTCCCCTTCCCCTTCCAAGCATGTAGGAGAACCTATGGTGGCCACAAAACTCGCAAAAACAGGCCCTCTCTAGAGCCAGTGTTTGATTTGTTTGTTCTGGGCTACTGTAGTAACATAGCAGTGTAACATGATGGGCTCCATGGAAGAGGACCCGCTCCCTTTGTAGATATAAAGGGCTCATTCTTAGGTAACAAAAACACAACAATTCTTATTTTCAGGTGATTATACACCAAGTAAAACATACTTATGAATATTATATTCCATTTCTGCCAAGTTTGTTCCACTAGATGCCACTAAATTCTACACACTGCCCCTTTAGTACTTGTAAGTAGGATCAATTTATTGTTGCTTCGGCTCTACACATGAGATTTATTGACGATATGAAAAATATTGAAAATTACCAGCCTTGTCCTTTAACTGAGGAGGTGGTTTTCAAATATAATTTGAATTTGAGTGATTTTTTTTTCTCATCCAAACATCAAATAGACATCATTCCATTACTGGGAACTGTTAACAGTAAACCTAAAGCCTATTGTGTTTGCTTTAAGTAGGTGGACATAATAAAAACCTAAAGCAGCCACATATACGCACCCACACAAGTTGGTTGGAAGGTTTGACACACAATTCATGCTGGTACTGTGGGCCAGAGTGGGAGAATATACAGTTTCAGGACTGCCAAAGTTTTTGTTTTTTTTATTGGACTATATGTAAAAATGTTCCTCCAAAAATGTTTAGGTGGTAGTTAGGAATGCATCGATCTGACTTTTTCAGTCCAGATAACAATACCTGGGGATACCGAGTACCGATCTGTTACCTGTGTGTAATTAATAACAAATGAATGCTGTTATAAAGTAGATAATAGATTTTGTTAACTTCTATGTTACATTGGATTTAATTAGCAGAGGTGTTTTGATGTTACATTTTAGACCACACGTGACTGGTTTCCCCCAGCAAGATTAGTTACATTAGCCGGTCTTATTGAGGCTACACAGGCACCTTGGGACAGCTGCTATTTACTAAAGATAGCGTATAAGTTAGCATACACTTTGTACAGTCTATTAAGCCTTGTGCTTTACAATGCTGAAACAACAGCAGCAACCCAGCTCCGAGAGGAGAAAAGCATCTAATGGCGCTACAGGCCACCCCAGTGTGTCTTCCTTTCTAGATAATGGATCAGCCGAGATCGGCCCCATTGTCACCAATATCCAATCCAGCTATTTGAGTCATTATCAGACCTGATATCCAATATTAGTATCGGATCAGTGCATCCATCAATTGACATGATGAAATTGATGACAGTAGTGACCAGGATGCACTCATCTCCTTTAGTCAGTAATGATATGGCTCAGGAACACAAAGTAGAAATTATGTCTCTTGTGAACTTAACTTCCCTCTGCCTTCTATATGGTCAGCAAACTATTTACATTTAGTCCGTAGGCTGATCAAAGGCCTCAAAGTTGAGATGGTTTTAATGAGAGATTCCGGCAGCCAATTATTCAGAATGACCTAATTGCACTGGATATTTCTGCCACCCACACACACACACACCTCCTCTTTCCTTTTCCCTCTGTTGCTGTTTCATTCCTTGCCTGTCGTCGTTCATCTGTCTGTCTCTCTCTTCTCTCCTTTGCCCTCTGTGACTTTCACATTATGTTTTCCTGCCTTGTCTCTCATTGCAACAAGCATTCATTGTGTGTGTAAGTATGCATTTGTGCAAGACAGAATGAAACATTGATTGATCTGATCGAAAAAGCACAGATGCATGTCAAGGAATAACAAGCATGCATCCTATTGATTCCAAGCCGGTTTAATTGGTTCATTGTAAGAAAGTAAACTAGAGGTATGTTGCAGCCACATGTAATACAAATAACTTTTACTATATAGCCCCTCATTTTAGTTTTGAGTGAAAGTTGCATGGAGCAGCATTTTGATGAAATCTCACTTTCTCAGTTCAGTACATTTCCGAATGATGCAGGATAAGAGGACAACGAGGGAGTATTAAAAGAAGAGAGATTTAGTCTGCAACAGTGACTCAGTGCTTTGTGAATAAGAGCTGCATTTTTCAGTGCAGGACATCAAACAATACTTTCACAAATGTTGATCTGAATTAGCCTGTAACAACACAAATGAAAAAGTAATTTTCATTTCAATATAATTCAAGTCCCCATAAACTCCAACAACAACATAAGAATTTTTTCTTTTAATTTTCTGTTTCAGTTTCTTACTGCCCCCATGCTACATCCTGCTTAATTTATCTAAAGTTTACATTAAACCAAAACTTTTCTTTTCTTTTAAAAGAAACTAAATTATGTCATTTAGTCTGTGTTTGTGTTCAGAATGCATTTTCTGGTTAAAAGGTGTGAAAAATGTAGAAATGACTGACATTATTCAAAAGACATGTGACATTACCCGCAATTCTTCATACAGTGAAACCAGACTTCATTCCTCAGTAAAAAATTATCATTTATAGTTCCCTCCAGCAGCTTTTGCCCACAGGATGCCCCGAGGGACACAATGGTAGCCTTCTCCAAGTCCACAAAGCACATGTAGACTCGATGTACAAACTCCCATGACCCCTCAAGTATCCTTGCAAGGGTGAAGAGCCTGTCCACTGTTCCACGACCAGGACGGAATCCGCATTGTTCCTCCTGAATCCGAGGTTTGACAATTGGCCTGAGCCTCCTCTCCAGCACCCTGGTATAAGCTTTCCCCAGGAGGCTGTGTAGTGTGATCCCCTGATAGTTGGAGCACACCCTCCAGTCCCCTTTTTTGAAAATGGGAACCATCACCATGGTCAGCCATGTCAGCCCAGCACTGTCCAGAATCTTCAGCATCTCAGGGCCAATCCCATCCGCACCTGGCACCTGAACTTTCTGACTACCTCAGAGACCTCTGCCAGGGATATGAGTGAGGCTTCCCCCAAATTGTCCAACTCTGCCTCCTCCACAGAGGGCATGTCAGTCAGGTTTGGGAGATCCTCAAAGTGTTCCTTCCACCACCCAACAATGTCCCAAGTCAAGGTCAGCAGTTCTCCACCCCTGCTGAAAACAGCCTGAGCTAAGCTCTTCTTCCCCTTCCTGAGTCGCCTGACCGTGTGCCAGAACTTCTGAAAGTCCTTCTCCATGGCCTCCTTGAACTCCTCCAACACCCGCGTTTTTGCTTCAGAAACCACCTGAGCTGCCACCCTTTTGGCCCTTCAGTGCCCATCTGCTGGTTCAGGAGACCCCTGGGCCAGCCAGACCTGAAAGGCCTCCTTCTTCAGCTTGTTCTCGGGTTGCTGCCATGACAGGCACCGATGACCTTCCGGCCACAACTCTGAGCAGCCACCTCCACAACAGAGTCCTGAACATGGCCCACTTGGATTCCATGTCCCCAACCTCCCTGGGGATACAGGAGAAATTCCTTCGGAGATGAGAGTTGAAGACCTCATGGAAAGGGGCTTCTGCCAGATGTTCCCAGTCCACCCTCACTAATTCATTTAGGTCTCCCAGGTCTGATTGATTATTTTGTTTTATTTATTATTTTCAAGCCTTCTTACAAAAGTTTCCCTAACATTTCCCACTACTTATATAAGTCTTAATGCAGTTGATGAAGAAGTCATGGAGCTCACAGTGTCTTTTCTTATGTGGTTCTTCTACAGAGCCACACATCATTGCCTTTTACTACAGATAATTACTCCCATTGCTGCCCTTTACTCTGGTCTCAGAGTGACGAATGCATCTGTCCTTCTACAGACAACATCTCGGTTTGGTTTCTTATTCTGCAGTATTGCCACTGTAATTCTTAAATCATGGGACTGCTGCTCTGTAACAAGAAAGATGCATCTATAAAAAGTGACATGGGAAATGGCTTTGTGAGCAGCAGGATGAAAAACATCAAAAAGAGAGAGAGTATGTTTTGTGTTTGGGAGCAGCTCTCTCCCTCTTCGCCTATTCACTGTATAAATACACATGTTAGATATGTAAATGATCTCCATATGTATGCAAAGCTCAGTCCAACCATTTGTTTTAACTGCTTGTGCTGTCATGATAGGAGCATAAAGGCAAGTGCTTCCCCACCCCTTATCATTTACATTTGTGCTAGCTGATGCTGCAGTGACAGCATATGATTGTGTATGGGGAGTTGTGTGTGCATCAGTATATGCATGCGCAAAAGTATGTGTGTGTGAGCATGTAACAGTATGTGTGTGTGTGCTCCTTGTTAAGAAAGACATGCGTCTGGCAGTTGCGTATATGGAGGGTTTTGTGGGGAATGATGTGATATATATTAGAACACAAATCTCTCACGTTGGAGTCATTTTTCAAGCATCAAATGTTAGATAGGCCACCTTTCCATATTCTTTCCCCCCTATAAATCATGGTTGCAGAACCCTTTATGTCAGTGAAGTACAGCTATGTGTAGGGGTCCATATGTGCATGTGTGTGCATATATATATATACATAATCATTTTGAAATCCTTGTTTTTTCTGGAAATTTAAGGAAAACAGAAAGATTATAGCAAAAACTGCAGAAAGCAGTAAGTAAAGTTAAACGTGCAGTACACAAGATCCACTCAATACAATTGAACGCTGCTTTTTTTGTTTATTACCAGAATTCAGTATGTTCATCATCTGATGCTCAGCATCTGTTTTGAACTGATGCCAGTTAACTGTGCCTCAGGCTAGACAGTGTTGCATCATAGACAACTAATCAAGAAGATGTACAGTATGTGTTGAGAGGACCAGTTGAGTTGGAGGGAATACATTTTCCTGAGTTGAAAAGTTGCTAAATTAGGAAGAAAACCAAAGAAATGTCAATGTGAAGGGCTTTTTGGCATAGATGAAACCCTTTTACCTTGCATGATATAATATCCATTGTGTCATGGGTAGACATGTAGCATTGCATGATAATTTGTCAATCTACACTGAATTGCCTCACCTGCTCCGCATTTCCTCAATTACTCTCCAGATGTTTCTCAAAGCTCTAGAGTATTTAAGGCATCATTTCCAGCCACTCTTCGTTAAGCCGCTCTGATTTCCTAACCATACATTTTTTTTGCAACAAGGTTAGAGTTTCCAGCAAGTTATAGTGACTGCTGTTATAATGAATTCTAACTTAGTCTTCCAGCTTCCACAGTGCTACAGTACACTCTGCAGTTACTTGCCATTCCTTTCCCGTGCCCTACCTCTTGTTTGCCATCAGTCAGCATCCACAGCCTTCTGCAGCAGTCTGTCTGCTGTCTTATGTTTGCAGTTCATCTTACCCTAAAGGCTGCTGATTGTCTGTTACGCACCAGCCCCTCAACTTTTCTGACTTTTCAGTAAAACTGTGTCTTCACTATTGTGTTCAAATTTGGGTCCAGATTCTGAAAGCATTTGTCAGATCTTGTCGGTGACTATATGAGCAGGTTATGACAAAGATTTTAAAAAACTGTCAAATGCCTAAATTAAAGATTGTGTTTAACTGTTGTATTCATGAGAACTGTTGGGTTAACATTTGTCCTCTCAAATCATGCCTGTTACCTAATTTCCCATATATAGCCCCATTTGTTCTGGACAGGTATTACCTTGCCACCTGCGATTTGTAATAATTGTGTTCTTAATCACATGCAAATCTGTCACATCTGTACTCTGTGAAGTAAGGATTCCTCTGCAACCTGCCAAATACATTTGGCCTAAAATAAACCATCCACACTTTAATTTGAGTATTATGAAGCTGAGGGAGCTTTGATGGTTCTTTAGCTGCAGAGAGTTAATCTAATATGTCTACTCAGCAATGAAGATGCAGAAGATAAATGACAGCAGGGCAGCATTTTAGTTAAGCACATTTTATCTTTCAGCAGGCTCAATATAAGATCATTACGACTCAATTATATAATCTTAGGGATTGGGTCATGTGAGTGTGACATAGACTAGACATAGATGTGAAACACAGCTGTGGGGGGTGATTTTCTGAATCACATACAGTCCTCAAATGATTCTAGTTCAGCAAGAAAAGCTCTTAACTCAAACAAGCATGAGGCAGCTTGAACTTTCAAAACTTAATTTGGACTCTGGATTTTTTCTTCTCATGAATTACAAGTTATCTATAAATACTAAAATAACTATAAGTAATGAATGATTTACTCTGACTTAGTGGGTTACTTTTTAATTCATGAGCCTATGTAATTCATTAAGTCCATTACTGTAAATGTGTTTCCACAAGCCTTATTATATGTGCCTGAGAAGTAAGATCTGAGTTCCAGTCCATGAGGTTTAAGGTCTTTTGTGGATACTCTGTACAACCAAAAGATTAATTACAGTGGAGAAAAAAGACAGTGTTTCTACCCCTTTGCTAATTATATGATCCATTATTGGACTCAAATGAGCAGCCTACATGACAATCCCATTCATTATCATTCTTTTCAAATGGACTAATTACATGATGGCTTTTCCACTTTTCCCCCTCACTGGGGTCCTTCAGAGCATATTTCAAAGTTCTTTAATTTATTCTTCACATACTGCTGCTGCAACGTTACTTTAATTGATTGACAGAATGATCGATTGCACTTCACATTAGATGCTGGATCCATGTACGATATGTCATTGCAGATACTGGGACTGCGTCTGCAGTCACTGGCCAATAACTAATCCTGTTGTATATACCATATATATATATATATATATATATATATATATATATATTGAGTGATATTAAGAAATCCTACCAGTGGCTGGAAAGGGCTGGACTTAAGGACAGCCCAGAAGCACTAATCATGGTAGCACAAGGACAGGCACTCAGTACAAGATCAGTAGAGGCGGGGATCTACCACACCAGACAGGACCCCAGGTACAGGCTGTGCAAAGATGCTCTTGAGACAGTTCAGCACATAATAGCAGGGTGTAAGATGCAGGCAGGAACAGCGTACATGGAACGCCATAACCAAGTGGCTGGCATAGTGTACAGGAACATCTGCACTGAGTATGGGTTGGAGGTCCCAAGGTCACAATGGAAGACACCTCCTAAGGTGGTTGAGAAGCACCAAGATCCTGTGGGACTTCCAGATCCAGACTGACAAGCTGGTGATGGCTAACCAAATGGACATTGTGTTGATCGACAAACAACAGAAGAAGGCAGTGGTGATAGATGTAGCGACCCCAAGTGACAGCAACATCAAGAAGAAGGAATATGAGAAGATCGCAAAATACCAAGGGCTGAAAGAGGAGCTAGAAAAGATGTGGGGAGTAAAGGCAACAGTGGTGCCAGTGGTAATTGGAGCACTGGGGACCCACAAACTGGGAGAGTGGCTCCAGCAGATTCCGGGTACAACATCTGAGGTCTCTGTCCTGAAGAGTGCAGTCTTAGGAAAAGCTAAGATACTGCGCAGAACCCTCAAACTCCCAGGCCTCTGGTAGAGGACACACCACCACCCCCCATGGGAGGGGGTTGAGAGGGAGATTTTTATATATATATATATATATATATATATATATATATATATATATATATATATATATATATATATATATATATATATATATATATATATATATATATATATATATATATGGTATTAATTTACTTTAAGTCTCCCTTTTAGCATGTATAAGCAGTATATAAACATTTAATAAATGGTTAATATAATATAATTGTTGACAAATACATAAATTAATACTTATGTCTGCTAACAACAACATTATAGTGTGTTATTAACCATTTATCATACATACTATGTGTCTGTGTTATTAAATAGAACAGTTAAAAGGCTTTTAACCCAACAGCTATGACATATTAATACTTGTAGTGTGCATTCAGAAGGGGAATCAAACTAGTTTCACATGTCCAATGGCTCTGTAGTTCAAATATAGTACTTGTTTGTTGGGCTAAATTTTATATGAAACTCAATCAGTTTGTTGGGGAAGAACAGATTTTACAGAATAAAAGGATCCATTTTTTTACACACACTCTGCTTTAACAAACAAAAGCACGCCATAGCATATAAATGCCAGGTGGCTTTGTCATTCCTGTTCTATAATTCAGTTCCATGAATCTGTAACCTGATATCAGTCATGATGGAAATTACCAATTTTCTCTCAATGCAGAAACCAGAGGAATTCAACATCTTTCTGTGACAGACAGACCCCATTCTCTCCCCATTTTCATATATTCATATTCTAAAATGAATTGTTGCTGGGTCTGTTAGGAAGCAGGAAATATGTATGAATTACACTTGATAGCTAATAAACCTCCTCAAAACAGTATGCACACAAACACAAATAAAGGAGAGAAGGAGGGGAGTGAGAGAGGAAGAGGAGGCAGGAAGAAAAAAAAGACATATGACTGAAAGACAGAAAGAGATCAGTGAGGAAGACAAATTCCATTATCCACTCCTCTGGCAGAAAATAACATCACATCATTTTTGCAAATAGAGGAAGAGCACTTGCTAGTGTTGCGCTGTTCATTAGCATTTTCTTCCCACAGCCAAGGAGCATCAAAATGGACCAGTAAGTCACAATCTAAGTTCCCCTGTGGCATGACATACAGTAAAACACTACAGTAAACCTACAAGGGGTGTGCCCGAATACAAATACATTATTCGGCAAAGCACAAATAGTGGGTTTCATACGAATATTTGTTTCATACAAATATTTAAAAAATTATTTGTTGGGGGTTTTCCCCAGAGATAAAGCTGAGCTACTAACACATGCAAAGTGCTTCCAAGGGACTCTCCATAACCTGTTGTTCCACTTCTCCTTTCAATGAAGTTAGGTTGTAAAAAATAGGCAATTACTGAAAAGTGCAAAGCAATAATTGCCTTTGAAGTTCCTCCCTACATGTTATGCGGTGTGCTGTCTCTGTGTTATGGGTGTATAAATAGGAAGAGGTCTGTCTGCAATGAGGCGATAAGTAAACTTTTAGTTCAGTAGTCAGCGCAGTTGTCTATGATTTGGGAGACTCCAGTTCAAGACCTGGTGTGGGGACCTCTTTTGTACGGTAGTTTATTCATGAACACTCATTGTAACACTTTTTTCTAAAATTAAAAGTGTAATAAAAACAAAAACAGGACTTTTAAGCTTATTTCCACTTTTATTCGAATACAAATACAGATACAAATATTTTTTCTGCCTCAACAAATACAGATACAAATACAAATACCAGGCCCTCTGCACATCCCTAAAACCTACAGAGAAATGTCAGATTAGACTCCATCATTTACTTTCCCAAAATGAAACACTGCAATATATTCACAGAGACAAAACAAAAAGAGAAATAGTTTTATGTGTATTGAAATGAACCTACTTCAATTTCAGAACATCAATAGTGGAAAAGTGCATGACTATTATCTTCTTCTTTTTCATATTGTGATTATAAATATGCCACTTTTTTGTCAAAATCAACGTGACTATCTGTGTGCCATTCTCTCCCAGTGTAACTGACACATAATACATAATAACAAAATACTGCAATAGACAGTAAATGTTGCAATTGTGAAATGTTCAAACATAATGTCCAAATGTTTAAAAAATGAATCTAGGTGATGCAAGTTATATATTTTGAGCTACGACTGCATATCTTGCATTTAGAACAAAACTGAAGTTACAAAATGTGACTCAGCAGTTTTAATTATAGGCACACAGACTGACACTCAGCTGGAGCCCCAAATATACAGGCAGCTCTCTCTCCCCCCCCTTCTGTGACCACTTCTACTGCTACTAACACCAATTAAGTGATTCTTCAATTACTTAGAGTATATATTAATTCTGTTTGCTCAGCAGCGAACATGATGCTGAAAGATTACAATGCAGCAAAGTCTCTCGCTGTTGTACTGAACATTCAAATGTCTTTCAGTGTATCTCTCTGTCAAATTAAATAGACTTTATTGGTATGGATGCAAAAACTATGCAAAAACCAAACTGCATATCACTGAATCCTATGAACATGAAGAATAAAGAAATAACTAGAAGAAAACAATTGTCTGTTTCTCTCAGGCATTCAAACACAGGAGTTCAAATGTCTGGACCTCCCCACACTTGCAGACTCAAAATCTGGAGTGATGAGGGCTGTTCATTTCTCATGCAGACTGTTCAAGTCACATGCAGCTTGAAGACAGTCTGCTTTGGGTGGAGATTTTACCCATGCTTTGAGCATCACCTAAATTCAAAGCACTTAGGATCATCATAATGATTATCATCATTGACAAAATGTTTCAGGCTGCACTAAGTGGTCAACCAATGTAAGTTGTGCACAATCCAAAAGCCTCCTAGAAACACCCTAATAATCATGGTGAACATCTTCACAACCAAATAGCGATGCACATAACACTTTAGCTAATACTAGCAACTTGAACATATGAGAAAGTATCTACTAACATTCTTGAAACCATGTAGCAGCCCAACAATGCCCTTGCAAGCACTTAGCGACACTGTTTTTGTTGGTGACATATCACACAGTTGCTGCGATGAATCTGGATGTAGGTTAAACCCAAAAGACAGAAAAGCAAACAGAAAAAGGAAGAGAGTAAAAGAGAGATAGATTTACAGTTTGTAAGACAGAGTAAAGTTGAAAGAGTGAGGGGAAGAGGGAAAAGATACAAAAAAAATAAATACAGAAAAACACAGAAAAATATACAGAAAGATAGAAGAAGGAGAAAAAAGCTAGAGAAAGTGTGCTATAGGAAGAGTAAAAAGAAAAGAGAGAAAAGGGAAAAGAACGAAAGAAAGAATCAAAGGCCAGTATCTTCAGAGTAGCTGAGCAGCAGGTTGAGACAGAGGCAGCCTTCTGAGACTAAATGTGTTCTCCAGCTCTGGCGCCCTCACTGCCCGCTGTGTCAGCCCACACAATGTCTGCCTGGTCAACCATGACATTCTTCTCTGGACACACATAAATACACATACACACACACTTGCACAGAAAGACTTCACTGCTCCTTTGACTTACTCTGCGTTACCTCCATCTTTCACCATGATGAAAACGAGTGTAGGCTTTTGTTCAGACCCAGGGGAATAGGCATTCCTCTCCTTCACCCCTCTTTCCTCTCTTTTTTCTCTCTTTCCCTTGTTAAATAAATCCACAGTAAGTGGATACAGTCACGATCTTTCTGATTCTTTTATTTCTCTCTCTTTTGCGGTCTGTATTGCCCTCACCTATTTCATCTTCCTCACCTCCAACCACTGCCTCCTTAATTGAACCTTCCAGACACAACTTGCGATTACAATCATATTTTCAACCCTTAAACTAAGACAAAACTGAATGCACTGACACCAACATATTGTTATACCAAGCTCAACTTGGACCCAGAGGTGTGATTTTGGATGCACATTGCATGAACAAACTGGAGCAAACCCAGACCAAAGCTGGGTCATGATTGAATTTGGGACCCTTTTAATGTGAGGTGACAATGTTAACCACTGGGAGAGCACAAATATGATCAAAATGGTTGTTCTTTGTGTTATTTACACAATGAATGTACATAAACATATCATAGCTAGAGATGTATAAGTGATTTTCACGCTGCACTTACCCCAGGGCTAAAATCATTCTTAGAGCCCTCTTAGCTCCAGGCTAAGGTGGCTGTCACACTGGCACAATCCTGGTACATTCCAAAGTGGGCTAACCCTGACTTTGTCTAGGGCTTTCTGGCCCTGCTCCAGAACAGGGTTAGTCCAAGTTTGCAGGGTTATCCCCTGCAAATTGACTAAACATGGGGCTACAAGGTGCCTGTGTGAAACAGGGTAAACAATGGAGTAGTCACATGTCATTCTACAATGTAAACATAAGTTGTGTGTTCCAGTGGATATTTAATCCAGGCCTAGTAGAAGTGCAGTGGGAATTGTATAGTCCTGGGCTTAGGTTAACAATGTGTGTGTGAAAAGGGGCTAAATTATCTCACGGTCAACTCTTAGCCGTGGGCTAAGAATATGCAGTGTGAAAAGCCCTATAGTGTAGAAATTGTCCAGTTGACAAGGTTTTAATGCAATTCATTCATTTAACCCACAAGTCAAGACTATTCAGTTTATTGCTTTCTTTAGCATCCTTAGCCGCTGAGTATGTATGAGTTCTTGTACATCCAAGGGTAATTTAAAAGGGTAATTTATGGTAGGTCACTTGACACTTTTGATAAGTGTCACTTGACAGAAATAATGTATTTTCAACAGAAAAAAGTGTCACTCGACACTTTCCATTTAAGTTGCGCACCTGGACAATTTCATTACGTCACGGACACAGTCATATTTGTTGCACAATGTGATTGGGTAGTATTACTAATGTTGCCATGGAGATTGTAGTTTTCACTGAACTTCCTTATTGATATTTTGGTCTGCAACTTTAGATAACTTGTGAGGTCCTTTTTTAATTAGTTTAACCTTTCGCTGAAGCATAAATTGAAAACGTTGTGTGACTTTTTAATTTCTGTCGAGCAACACTTCTCAAAAGTATTGAGCAACCTACTATAAATAAGCCTTAAGTGAGTGCCAGGTGGAGTTTTAAATGTTCAGGGTGAGTGCATTTTTCAAAATGAAAAACATTTTTGGAAAATGTGCTGTGTGAGTTTGTGTCCAAATTCATCGCATCAGGACATATTATTCAGTCCCTAAAGACCTAGCCAGATGGAACCATAGGAATTGCAGGTTTGTGTCTCTCTTTACAGAGAGTCTCTCATGGCCACAATTTGACTTCAAATAGATCAACAAAAACTTAGCAGCCAGGTCTACACTATATCTGATACCCTGTGTTTGTAAGTGTGCATTCAAATGTGTGTGCACTGTGTGTGTCCTGTATGTGTGATGCTGGCTGTAGCTATGTGCTTCATTTCGAGGTGAAATTATGCAGTCTGTATCCCCATATGAGTCCGCCCTGCCCCAGAAAAACAATGTGAAAAGGCCAGTGCATATCAGCAGTTTGGTAAACAACCTCCTAATTAGACTCATTGATTGCACACACCTGGCTCAGTCAACTGTGAGATAATTGTGTCTGAAGGGCCAGCCAACATTCTGTCAATCCACAAGCTTTCATTCATACTGTAGCCTCGGATATGATGCAATGTCTGTAAGAGAAAGAGAGAGTACATCTCAAGTCTCTTAATTGCACCCATGTTTCCCTCACTTGCATCCTTTCCTTGCGTCTCTCCACTGAGGATGCGTGGAGACCATGTGAGGAGCGAGGAAACAAGGAAATATGTTTTTAGAGAAATGAGACATCTTTTCGTCAGAAGCGTCATGTGAAGCGACATCTGTTTCTGATGACGGCAGCAGCTGATCACAGCTGGATCAGTTGTCAGTCAGCTTTAACAGCTGTAGAAACTTTTGATGGAGTTTGTGTCTGCACACATGTGCTCTGTGCTAATACTAATAAAGGTGCACAGTTATCACCGCAAGAACAGCTGTTTTCTCTCTGTAGCCTGTTACCTGTTTGTCAAACACCTGCACATGAATAAAAACCTGCATTCTGTGTACTGTGTCCTGCTCAGAGGCACATGAACCATTTCTACTGGCAGAGTGCGTTTATATTATTTATTAATTATTTGTCTGTATTTATAGATATTCTAACTGTGAATTAATTATTTAATAACCCAAAATATGGTTTGGGTGTCTTTTGAACACTGGAAATTATTTATTAGGCTAAATGTTTCGGGGAAAATGGAAATTATATAACTCATATCAAACCTGACACTCAGGAATTTTCAGCCTCACATTTTTTTGGGTGCGGTCACCCACACCATTTTGTATTTTGGTGACTGGCTGCTCTAAATTCATGCACCACACGTGTTGTAGAGTATGAAGTGTGTGGTTATATCAGGTTCCATAGTCACAAAAAATCCCAAAGATAAAAATAGCTCCTAAGTGGTTATGTTAGGAGAAATTTCTAAAAAATAAGGGATGTGTCACTCCTATCTATCTATCTATCTATCTATCTATCTATCTATCTATCTATCTATCTATCTATCTATCTATCTATCTATCTATCTATCTATCTATTTGTCATCCTGATTTTCCATTTTTTAGATCTTGGATTAGCATGAAACTTCATTGAAAAAAAAAAAAAGATTACTCATTAACTAATGTCAAGTAACCAACAGACACATCATAAGATTTAAACTAGCCATGGTAGGGCTACCAAGTCCTCAAAATTAAACCATAATTAATCCACTTGTCATTGCCCTCCAACACAACACATACAAGTGTTTTTTGGTCTGATATCCCTATCAGTGGGATGCCACTGTTTGTCAGTGTCTTGCAAAGCTGTTAGATATTAGTTTTCCCTATTAGTCATGAGTCATTCGGTAATTCACAGAGCCACTAGAGGTAATGTAAACATTGTCATTTTAGGCATCTGAACAAACAACAAATACTGTCATTTTTCTTGCAATGATAGTCTCAGGATCATTGATTTATTCTGGTCATGGATGCTAACAGCTCGTGCACTCAGATCATATTTTGCCACAACACACATGCAAGACAACAGGCACACCTCTAGATAATGTAAAAAGTTGTTTAGTTTTACAGGTGTTCATGCATCATAATAATAATACAAGCTAAATAAGATTAGCTTTGACTTATTTGCATAGAGACAGGACTCCTGGCCAGACGAAGATATTAGTTTGAATCTTAGGCCCTCCCATTAATATCCAGAAAACGTAGAAAAGGTCAAGTCTGCATATTTGGATATACTTGTCGACGGTATTTGGCTTGAGTCATCACTCTTGCTTTCCCATCAGGGTTCCATGTTTCAAGTTAGTCATCGCAGTACCCTGAAAAAAAGGCTGTAAATATAGTAATAATAAGATGTTTTTTTTGTTAAAACTATATAGGCTACAAAAGTCTAATATGTGCAGGCATGCCTAGAAATGTGTGCATATGTGTGTAAGTAAATGTCTGTGCACTTCCTGTATATGCATTTGATTTTACAGTGCATCCATTTTAAACATGAATCAATTAAAGTATGCGTGTGTGCATTACTGTACTGTGTGTGTGTGTGTGTGTGTGAGATATATATATATATATATATATATATATATATATAGAGAGAGAGAGAGAGAGAGAGAGAGAGAGAGAGAGAGAGAGGGAGAGAAACTCAGGCAATTGGATCATTCTTGTTAGCTAGACAACTAGCTATAGCTCCAGCCCTGAAAGCCCTTGCAGTGGTGTAGAGAGTGTCACAGCAGGGGACAATTACCTGTATGAAACAAGTCACTATTATATTCAGATTGATGAATGCTGTTGGAAACAACAGTACTTTGGTTCTCTGTCTCTCATAGAGAGAGTCTCTCATAGAGACAGAGAACCAAAGTATTCAACCACCAAAGTATTTTGTCATAGAATATATAGTGTGGCTGCTCTCCAAATCCTCTCAGACATTTTTGCAATGCCTACAGAAAGTCTACTGGCCTGTCTTCTCTGTTTCTGGCCAGTTCAGGAATTATGGGTATTTAGGCTACCCATAGCTGCAAGGTAAAGTACAGACATTTGCTTATATATGTAAATTACAGTGCAAATGTTTCAGTTTTCCAAAAAATATTCAGCTTACCCTTAGGTTGGTATGAAGGACTTTACAAGGACATTAACTCAGAAAACATTCTTATTATTAAGATGTTGTCCATTTATGTTAAAAGAACATTAGCAAAATCTTGAGGAAATAACTTAAAGCATATTCAACAACTTTCTGTCTCTCTCTCTCCCCTCAAAGCCTAATTGTTGTACCATTGTCTTTAGATTTATATACAGTAGGTGTGTCATGAGTGCCTCCCTCTTGCTCTTTGCTTCAGGAACCATGGACAGCCTACAATATGTTCAATGGAGTGAGTGGGAGTGGCTTATTGCGATCAATATTGTTACTTTAGAGGTTGTTGTGTGCACATCTGTGTGTATTTTACAAATGGCTTGATTCCACAGGTACTGATCTGTTCCTCCCTCCTATAATACAAGGGCGGAAGAGCACAAACACAGTGCTTGCGGCCCTTTCTTATCTATCTAACCTGACCTCATCTACCATAACTTTTTTCCTCTTCTCTCTTCTGCTTTGTGTACTTTTATTTTTATTTCTAATTCTTTGTATTTATATTTCCCCCTGCTCAGACATTTTTAATCAAACAAGTTAACTTAAGATATTTAGTATATTTGCTGCAAATATGAGTGTTTCCTCTGTCTTATTGTGTCGCTCATGTGTTTAAGTTACGTCTGCAATATTACACTGCTTCCGCCATCTATAATGCATTGCCCCCACAGTCTCCTCCTCCTCTCGGCCATCTCATTATGAAAGCTAAATTAACCATGGCGCATACCTTCAGAGCATGCAGCGGTTTTACAGCGCCATCGGTCTCGCCTCACAAATACTCCATCGTGTAATTGAATATCAAGTCTACCGGGGCCCTTCTTGCCCACTGACCAGCGGCATGGAAATAATTGCACAGATGCATCTGTGCAAACAGACACATGCATTTTATCAGTTTTCTAATGCTCTTATTTACAGGGTAGCTTGTGTGCAGTGTCTTGCTCAAGGGCATCACATATACATGTTGCTGCTGCTAGGTCTGGTGTTTCTAGCTGCAAGGCTACAATGCTGCCAGTACACACTGCATGTAGATAAGCACTTTAGCAGTGGGTGAGACAGAAAGAGTCTTTCAGTTTAGTTTAGTTTATTTAACATAATTAGAAGGAGGACATCAAATTACGCACAACTACACAGAAGGATAACATAATAAAGTCCAAGACTGACTACTAAGGTGGACAAACAGGCTTGCCGGGGAGGTTCAACACCTGGATTTACCAGCACTCCATACTACCCTGGATCTTGTGGCCTCTGCTGTTGTATGCAGTGCCCATGACAACAGTTGGGTCCCTGGAGAGGAAGATCAGCAGCTACTTGCGAAGATGGCAAGGCCTACACACGGTCTGAGCAGTGCTGCTCTGTATGGCACCAGTAACATCCTGCAGCGCTTGATCAGTGACTTCACTGAAGAGTTCATGGAAGCTCTCCAGTACAGAGAATCCAATGATCAAAAAGTGGCATCTGCCGAGACAGCAGGATGGTGGGGACGGGACAACAAAGGACTAAATCGGAAAGTGCCCTGCAATGAAAGATCACCTGGTCCAACATCTATCAAGTAGACTTTCATCACATCGGGTTCATAGTCCAAGCTGTGTACAATGCCCTACCAAGTCCAGCAAACCTTCACGTCTGGAGCAAAAGTGAGACTGCTTCCTGCCCTCATTGTTCTGGAATCCTTGGAACACCGTCATAGCAGCTGCTCAAAAGCACTTGGAGATGGGCGCTATCACTGGCGCCATGATCAAGTGCTTAAGGCAGTAACTGATTGTATTCAAGGTCATCAACACCAGCAAGTGCCACCACCAGCCAAAGACCATCATGTTCCTCAGAGCCAGAGAGAAGCCCCACCTACAACCCAGAGCAAAGCCTGGTCTCCTCACTACTGCAACCGACTGGCAACTGAAAGTTGACCTGGGCAAACAGCTGAAGTTCCCAGTCCAGATAACATCAAAATGGCTTTGACCAGACATGATCATTATTTCAGAGTCCATCATGGTGATCATGCTGGAACTCACAGTGCCCTGGGAAGAATGTATGAATGAAGCCAATGAGAGGACACACACCAAGTACTCGTAGCTTGTGGAAGAGTGCAGAGGGCAAGACTGGTGAACTCACTGTGAGCCTGTGGAGTTGGGCTTCCAAGGTTTTGCAAGGCATTCACTCTGCAAAGCATTTATGCTACTGGGAATCACTGGAGAGGCAAAGAGGAAGGCCATCAGATCTGCTACTGAAGCTGCAGAGAGAGCCACTAGGTGGCTTTGGATTGGGAGGGCAGATCCGTTGGCGAATGCTGCTGGGATACAAGACCCCGGCTGGGTCACCTGGGTGAGGCTGTCTGATGTTAAAAGACCTGAAACACCCAATGACCCCAGGTTCCATCACTGATGATGCATGTATCTTTCATCTCAATTGCTGTCCTTGAAGTAAAGATAGCAAACATGCAGGAGTCTAGGTGACTGGATGAAATCATACAACAGCAAAACTAACACAACTAACACAACTAGCACAATCATCATCAATAGAATTACTTCAAGTCAGACATCCCAACAATAAAATAAAACCTTCATCTAAGATGGTACACTTACACTTTCCCTTTCCTTTTAAGTCATTGTGTGATCTTCTTTTTAAAACCGTGGTGGTTGCCAAGGTAACTTATTCCAATTCCTTGCACCACAAAATGTAAAGGAACAGATAAACTTGTTGGTATTTAATCTCGGCAACCACAGTCTGCTGGACATAAATTCCTCCAACTCTACAAAAGTAGTCTTTGAGATATACTCAAATGATCTGTTGTTATAAATATTGGGAACCACACTGAGTTGTAGTTTTACAGCTCTGTCACTCAAGAGTAACTATCTGAGCTGCTTGAACTGCTCTTTGCCAATATGCACCCTTGGGTTCAAGCCCAACACAACCTGACTAACATGTTCTGAAAGATCTGTAGTTTGACTTTAAGTGTTTCCTGAGACCTTAAAACCATAAACAGATCAGATAGTCAGAGTAAAATAACTCAAGACAAGTGAATTGTCCAACAGTCCTCATTAATTGATTAAATTAGCTTTTCTAGTCAAAAATCTGGTTCTGTTGTTCACTTTCCCCACAGTCCTTAATACCATGCTCTCTACACCCAGATTACTGTCTGATGAACATCCTACATACAGTAACTACCAGAGTGTCTGGCAGGAAAAAAATCTCACTATCTAGGACACTACTGGTCAAACCTGGGTTTTGACCCATTAAGTATGTTCTAATTTGGCCCTATCAAGAAACAACGTACTGTCTATGAGCCAATTCTTAGTCTCGCTGAATTCCTCAAATCAAATTTTTACATTTTTCAAGTTTTTGAGTGGTGCAGTTCTTATACATTGTCTACAACAGATGCAATTCAGCATCCAAATACACTATATTATGGTTGTCCTGTGCAAAAAAATCTTTTCATTTTTAGAATTTAGAATTAATTTTGTTTTTGACTTGGAATTAACCCAAAAGTTATTGTCCACAGCCAAAGTCATGATCAGAAAGCTTTATCGGACATTGTATCTGTTCCAGGTGGTGTATGTGTGTGTGCTGCACCTCCTTCCTATGTGTCTTTGTGTATATGTGGTGTGAGTTTGTGTTGGTCTTTCATATGAGTCTGTGTCTCCTTACCTGTGTATGCTTGTATCGGTGTTATTTTGTGTAACCACACTGTCTTTATCAACTCTCAACAAAGAAACAAAATGCCCGTTCGTTTATTTCATGTCAGATTTGAATGGATATTGAAGATATGGAGAGCCTGAAATGACAAGCTCAAAGCTGAATCTGCCTGGGTAATGATGCCTCAGTATGCAGAAATACTGGCAGTTCGTATTAGCTTTGCAGATGTATTTTCAATCCCAGAATATGCATCCATATTAAATGTCAAACATGCACATCTATATGCATTACTGCACTTTAGCCCAGCTGTAATGACGAAGAGGCGACTATGAGTCTGTAAGAGCTTAGCAGCATAAAAAAGCCTGTTTCAACATTGTGGTACTCTCAATTCAGGTTTGTTTACTTTATATTCCTGAGGTTTTTTTCTGTGATTTCACACTTTATTCTAAAAGGCTTTATAATATCACAAAAAATCTATTTTGCCATCAGCTGTTGATTCTCATCCACAGTTTCTGAATGTGGTCCACAAATCCCCAGATACCTCTAAGCCTTACTGATGCTGCATGCTGCCCCCTACATTCAGCCTCTAGTAATACAGTCTGCACAGCCAGCTGTGGTGTAATTAATTTCTCATTAGTGTAGGCAATAATGACTATCTCACAATCTTGCTTGCCCTTTCTCTGTCTCTCCCTCTGTCTCTCTCTGTCTTGCTGGTTGTGTATCTTTCTTTGTCCCTCCCTCCCCCCATCTCACCACCGCCGCCAGTGCCCTGCTGGAGGGAAGTCTTCAAATCCCTGAAAAAAAGAAAGCAAACAAACAACAATTAGCTTCCTATTGACATGGAGAGTGGTAGACTCATCTTCTGCAAATTACCCCTCGCTGAGGAATGGACAAATGAGACTTTCACTTTAGGTGTTCTTTAATGAGCCATCTACACTGAAGGTAATAATTTACTTGCACATACCAGCATAGTCCCCACTGAAACTAAAGACACATGCACAGGATAAAGCAACATCAACAACAATATAGACAGCTAGATCGAACAGAGGAAGTTCAATCTATGCAATTATCATAACTGAAGATGTTTTAAACTATAAGCCAATTCAGCTTGTCTTTTTTGGACAAAGTGTCTCACACAAAATCTTTCTCTGCATCTCAAATTCAGATATTTTGGTATTATAGGATTAAAATGTTGCTGAAGCTGTACAGTTGGAATCTGTCTCTGTTCTACATTTTTATATTATAATCCCCTTTTTCCTTGTATCAGTAGTAGTGTGTGCACGCCCACACCACACCACCACCAAGTTATTTTTTTTTAATTTAAGATATAATATTGAGAATAATATTCAACACCTTCACATTAAAAATTTGATAAGATGAAAAATTTAAACGTGTAAATCACAAACAGGATTTGTCCTGTCTGGTGCAAAGCCAGCAGTTATTTGAAACTTCTGATTGTGGCCTTTTCTCACAAAAGAACTAGAATATTCTCATTGTGTTAGAGATAACGATTTTTTTTCCGACAATCTTAGTATTTTTTCAACATTTAGGGAAATACATAACTCTAATATTGTAGCATTTGGAGCACAAGAGCATGAAATTCAGTTCATCATGTGTCTCATGTGCTAATGTGTCCTTCGCACTCTCATTGCACCACCTCCATCTACTGCATCTTTTATCTCTCTTTCCTTTACCCTCACTCCTTCCCCTAATCCATACTGGTGTGCGCCCCCCTGTCCCTCACTCAAACTGCACTAATGTGTCAGATAAAAGTTGGACTTTGAGCGCAGCTCTGCTCCTCGCTTCTCAGCCAATAGATTTACCATTTCATCAGGCTGCACCAAGGTCCAATTTCGGATCAGCTCTGAGCTTCTTTTTCACTTGTTTTATAATGCATCACTGAAAGTTGATGAGAACATTTTAGGCTTCCTCTTGAATACCAAGCAGCATTACAATGAAGCCACTCATCACACAAAATCTTTGACCTTGAATATTCAACGTTTGTGCATCATTTTTTAGTTTTTAATTTAACTTGTAAATTAATATTTTGGTTGTGAATTGGATTATATATTAAGGCTTTTAGAGGTCCATTGCAATACAGATGGAAATCTTGAATGAGCAGCATTGTCTCACTTAACATGACAGTCTTGAGCTGGCAGTATATGCTCCAGTTAAGTGCAGAAAAATGGCTGTTTTAGGACCAAAACGGATGGCCACATTTAACCTCAACTGTCTTTTTTTTTCACATTGGACACTTTACTGTATATTTTTTATCGTTTATTATACTACTTCAAGATCTTTACAAGAAAATTCCTAACAGATTTACTTGTGTTTTTGTTTCCAAAGATGGGTGCAGTCTAAAGCATTCCAACCCAGCCAAGTCTGAATGATATATGACACAATTAAAAGTAGTACTAGCATGCAGTCTTGTCTCACAAAGTTGAGGAAGCTAAATAATTTAACAGATGTCTTATTATGAATCATTTATCGATTAAATGCAGACCCATTCCCGTTTAACATAATGGAACCTTTGATATTACAGGGAGATACTTTCGATCACTGTGTGCTCTCCCTAATTGGGTAAACAATGGCAGGGCTTATTACAAGAAAGATCATCCTATTAGAGGGCCAAAGAGCTGAGCTGAGACCTATACTGAATTTTTTATTTTCTGGCGGCAAAGTCTGAACACAGCTATTAAAATCACTTCCAAAATCTGAACACAGCTATTAAAATCATACAATAAAATGTTGCATGGATGGGGTATTCATTTTGGAGAAGCACAGACAAGGATACAATGCCAAAGTGCACACAAATACTAATAAACAACTTCAGTGTAGAGGAAGTGTTAGAAGTGTTAGGTCTGTAATTGCACACTGTGTTCATGTTTCAGAGGAGCGAAACTAAATTAATCCATATGAATACTGTAAATGAGAATATTATGCATTGGAGAATGCTTGCACACACACCCCTATCTCTCTGCTGGATATGTGTATCTGCAAATCTTTGGGTGCATTTTAAAATGGTGGATGTTTGTGTGGGTAAGTGCATTTGTCTGTCTGTATGTGTGTGCTAATCTGTATCCACACATATGGGATTTGCCCAAATCGAGAATCTATCCAGCTCTCACATTTGACAGGAAATATAAAGCATTGCTGGCTCAGAATTATAAGGGAGAGCAAGAAAAAAAAGACAAAAAAGAATATGTTGAAATCTTCCGCCCATTCCACTTTTAAGATTGCTCTTACTTTAAGTTATTATTAGTATTAAATGTTTAGTCTTCTTTAAGAACAGCTACAGTGAATATCATCATTTAGCATATCAGCATTCTACTTGCAGCAGCTTTTTACTACAGTCATTGAAATACTGTAAGACAACTGAAAATTACTAGAGCATTACTATTGTTGTATAGGAAGATTGTCAACTGCATAGAAATGTTAAGGAATTAAAAATGTTGAGAGTTCAGGTCTCTGTCAACTCTTAGGAAAAAAGTAATTATGTACTCTTTCAGCTGAAGAGGTGAAAATTTAGATAAACATGAAGGACCACCATTCCCAGAAAGTAAATCAGTTCATCTGTCATCATGAATTTAATTCAGAATTCATGTCTTTTATTATGCCCAAATGATATTAGCCAATCGTTCCTTGCCCCATGACAACACTGACATCACAAAGTTTCCTTCAAATGCATATCCACTTTTTTGAAATCTCTTCCTAACAAAATAGTGAGGAGAAAATCTTAAGTCCAGTATCACTAGTGACAAACAAAGTACTGTACAAAACTGTTCAAAACAAGTATTCTACTAAGACTGATTAACAGTGCTTTACTGTACCAAAGTTATGTTTTGCTTTTGTTTTGTCAGGCAGTCTATAATTAGTTGCTTGCCCTAAGATGAAATACCATTTTCATCATCTTGAGAACAAATGTTTTCTCCTCAGATAATGCTGAGCGAGGTTTCTTGTGCTAACACTAGACCCTCAGGAATACATTGTATTGACCAGAGACTCCCATCAGAGAAAAATGCTGCCAGTTGTGGTACCTACTTGAATAAATAATTGTCTGTAGCTGAAGAGTGCCTACAGCTCTGGCAAGAAATCATCTTTACTTTCCTTTTTTTCCCCTTCACATCAGGACCCTCACTAATAGATGGATGCAGCCTTGAACTCTTCCACATAAACAAAAAGATATTAAGACAGGCTCATGAATGCAGATGTATACATTTACATACATTCATGTTCATAGAGACATATGTCAATGCAAAGCAAAGATAAATGTGAGCTCAGCTGTCAAAGCATGCATCAGTCAGTCAGAATGGCCCTTACAGGCGGCCGTCAGTCACAGTATGTTGAGCCGTCACTTTATTTGGCTGCTTTGCTTTGCATTCTACCAAGCTCACAGCACAAACTTAAGCAGGTAAAGTTATTCATCCAACAACCTCTGCAATCAGTCAATTCTCTGTTATGGAGTAAATCTCACAACTAATCGTTTTATCAGCTGTGCTTGATGTGAATTTGCAAACATTAGAGAATATGGCGGATTCTGCTCTGAGTTGATCTCTAAGACATGTTCTCACAATACCCAACAACTCTGCTTTGCTGTCAGGTAGCTAATAAACAAATAAATGATGCATTAAATGAGTTTGTGGGGAGAAAAGAGAGAGAGAGAGAGCCAGGGGTAAAGGAGAGACGAAGACAGACAGCAGCTGAGTGTAGTCTCCAGCATGCTTGAGCAGTATAGGTTAAAACCCTGGGAGGGGTTGGAGAGAGTGGCAGGATGTGTGGTTGATCGATTGAGGTTTTATCTCCAGGAAACTTAACAGAATAAGAGAGAGGAGTCCTCTGACCACAGATACAGCTATGAGACTCCAGAGTGCAGAACTACCATACAGTGTAATACACATTCTTTCAAATAGAAAGCTGAAGAATTGATTTAAAAAACCAAAGTGCCCTGAACTTTCTACCCAAACTTTAAGAGTACTTCTTTTTACCAACGTAAGCAACATGCAGTGGACTATACAGTCATGAAGCCATTTTTTATTTTTATTTGACATTTTCCCTTTCTAGCAGTTTCACCATGGCAAGGCTCCATGGACAGTGGGTGTGTAACTGTAAAAGTTCTCAGAGGATGTATGCTCTCGAGAATATGGGCAACGACTTCCTTCTTTATTGTTGACACTCCAAATATAGTTTTAAAAAATGTGTATACTCCACTGCCTTTCTGGGCAGTTCAAACATTGCTGCATTATCCTATATCACTTGTCTCTGGGTCTTTAATATAGATAACAATACATCTATACATCATACATATAGATAACAATACATGTGATAACATCTCTATAATGTGGTAAAAATGTTAAGCACATGAGAACTTTTTGCATAACAGTTTTTGACTGCTTTTACAAATTAATTATTTCTAATTTTCAAGAAACACAATTTTTTATGCTATATATGGTTGCCATTTTTTCAGCAATAGCCTTTTAATGTTTTTACATTACCTCTTTATATAGTTATAGAAGTTACTGGTGTAGTCTGCCATTCCCACACAGGATTCATAATGCCTACACAAGCATAAGGGATTCACAGGAAATGATACATGCATGTAATCCAGCATTCCTGTTTTTCATTATTTATTCTTTCTCATTGATATCAGACTGACTGTTTATTGTTCACTCTCCTAAAGCCAAATCAGAGCAGTAATTAGTCACTGCTAACGGATTATTTCCTATCGCTGCTTGTTAACATTTAAAGTATTCAACTAGTGAAAAGCAGCATGATTTTTATTGAAAAGCAGTCACAGGAAACATAATGTATTTGCCATCAGTGACATTTTTGATGGATCTATCTTGTTGTCTATAAAACAAGATATGGTCATTTTTGACATGTTGTGACATCGGATCAGTTTAATATATTACAAAAAGTCATTGAACAAGAAAGATGACAGGCTGCACACCTCTAGCTCGAGTCTTTTAATCGTGCTCTGCTGTTGTGAAAACTACATGCACCATGTGCAACATGAAATCAGATCATGGGTGGATTTCCACTGCCTTCCTGTCATCTTTCATTTATCATTAAGCTTTATTTAACAAATATATTAATATTTCTGATTTATTTAAGAGAGACATTCGAAAATAATTTAAGTCTTGGCAGTATTGGTGAGGGGGAAGCCAGTGAGAGATGTCCTACTGGTAACACCAACTACCTGGGGGAAGATGAGTTAATGTTAACTTCAGTGTGGGTTAAATTAAAAAATAATCTTGTGTTAAAATGTAGAGAGAGCATTTATAAATATTGATAATAAGAATTATTGTTAGTTGCAACCCTAGAGGGTTTGTATATCTAAGGGATCTTCACTCATTTTTGTCTCTCATGTTTTATCATTAAATGTGTACATAGGAATTCTCCCCCTTTAAGAGACATTTCTATAAAGAACTGCAAAAGCTTTGATGAGATTTTTCTTTTTTTATAGCAAAGCATTGAATTTATAAGTGCCATTGTTCATTATCTTATGAAAATACATGTATACCCTACCTACTACCTACTGTAATTAATACACTCAACAATTTCATTAAGGGTTTAATTAAGATACTGCACACTGATTGAGTACCTTTCAAGAGCACGTAGTTGCTATTGCAACTTAATCTCCTCTATGATTGAGCTGAAAACACAGCTGTTGACTGTAATAGAAAACTAGACATGCACTTAAGCACACACACACAAACTCATATTGCCAAGTATACGCATATTCACAGCAAATACTCACACACACGTGTAAGTATTTGCTAACTATATTCTCAGCACGATTCTGCAAACACTCATTAATCACCTGTGTTCCTGGTTTCAGTGATTTCCCGATCCTCTGCACTGTCATACACTTCTTGCCAAGAACGAAATTAAAGAGAAGAGACAAAAAATAGGAATCTTTTCAACAAGGGCATAGTTGAAAATTATAGTCTCTTGCATCCCTGCAGACACTGAATAACATGTTCATTGCTGCAAATAAGGCAATAAATGAAAGAAGAATATAGAGCAGAGGATGCTGAGAAGCAGGTATATTGAAATCAAAGTGACTGTTTGATTTGTTGAGTTACATTTACAATTTGATTTGGTTTCAGATAAGGAAAGGGCTTGAGAATAGAATGAATTGAACATCGCTAGTATCTGTTTCTCTAGCATCTAGCAATTTCTTGCTTCCTTTCACTGTCCTTACTTTAAGTCACTTGTGCCTTGTAATACACATCTATTCAATGTCGCCACAGAAAAGGTCTGGCACAATGATGGATTCTGCTGAAGAGAACAGTACAAATATTTATTCACCATACAGAGGCAAATCAATCTTTGTCCGTCTTGTTTAAATGAGAAGAAATAGTAATCTAAGTCAAGACAAACATGTTCCATGCAGGATAAAAGCTTACGACAGGAATCCTCTACTTTTATGAGGTCATTAAACCGGAAAGGTTACAACCAGTTGAGATATCCATTTCACATTCAGCCATAAAGTAAAAACAGACATTTCTTCTGAGATTCCAGTCACTCCCTCTGAGAAACAGGGCACAGAGGTGACATTATGTATCGGTGTCATTCTGTTACTCGGGGCCCATAACAGTGTAATAACCAGGGACCTAAGAGCCCTCACCACTGATGAAATATAGATTGCATGACTTCGAATGAGAAAACTCGGTCAACATGCACATGTATATAGACAACAAGATGCAGAGCTTGCTCACACTCACACAGAAAATAAACCCCTTCACACATCCTGTAATACATCCTCTGTTGAGTGATTTTGGAAATCACACTGTAATACAATTTCTGTTCTAAGTAGTTCAGTCTCATTCTGTCTGGACTAGCTGATGACCTCCAAACCAGCCCTTTAAAATACAACACATATAATCTGTGTCTGCCACATGATAAATATATTCATCAATCTATTTCTGCAGTTTCTGCAGTATATACACATATATATATATCCCTGGAACAGAGAGTGGTTGTTAAATGCAAATCATGATGTAGGAGCACCGTATTCTAGCTCCTAATGGATGATCTTCCTTTCATCACCACTGACAAAAAGTTCTGTTTTTAGGAAGCCCAGTTTCAAAGACCCCCTGCTTAGATCTTAAAGGTACACCAAAGGCACATGTCAGAGAGAGAGGTACAGAATCACAGCTTGAATTTGCTGTTGACCACAGAGATTCATGCGCACACCAAAGCGCAGTGTCTTCATCTGATACAGGTCTTAAACCACACCAGTGTTAAATGGTAGTATGTGCCCCAAAGGGAACAACAGCAGTCTGAACTGTGGAAATTGCCCCAAGCAAACTCAGATAGCACTGCATCAAGCTCATAGTACGGCCAATTGGTGTGAATGATGTACTATCCAACCGACACAAGGCGCGAGACACACCTGAGCCCAATTCTCTGATTACAAGCCTTGCTACAAATGAATTCATACCATTTTCCAGGTCCCTTGGCTATACCTGACATCTTAAGAGCAAAAAGTCACTTTGAAAAACATGTGCAGCCAACCAGTTGGACTAGACACTCTGCTTACTCTGCTTTTCCTCAGGCATATATTAATTTTTCTTCAGTCTTTCAAGTGGTTAAAGGGACCAACCTCAGTGCATTTGGCAAAAGAAGATTAACCCCAGCTCAGACCAGGAAGAAAATTAGTTTTCTATGCAGAATCTCTTTTCCGGGTTCTTTCTATGTTTGTGAATGCATACCTGGGTTGTTTCCCTCCTGGTTTTACACGCTTTACACTGCACAAAAGATAGCCCTAAACATGGCCAATCTAAGTCAATTCTCTAGTGTGCTTTCACCTTTTCTCCCTTACAAAATCTGGTAAATTGTAGTTCAAAAGAATTCATATTGTTTCACTGTTGTTTTCCCAAATACAAATCAGTTCCATGACGTACAGAAGTCTTATGTTGTCTGCATGTCAAAGAACCCAACATTCTTACTTAGCACCTTATTTGTATCCATTTCATAACAGAAACAATCACCTCATTCGTAAATGTTGGCTGAGAATGTGAATTAATTGAAATAAATAAAGTATAGTCTGTCACCAGCTGGCTCTCTGGTTGGATCCAAAACCAGTCCTGTTCTCAGCAGTAACTCCTCCACTTTTTCAAGCCTCTCCTGCTGTCACTTCAGCTCACCTTGCAGATTTGCTTCTAGCTGGAGTTAACTTAGCAAAAAAAAGAGAAATCAGAGTCAGCTCAGCACCCACAGTGTCTCCAGAGTACCATTTCTAACCTCCAAAATACTGAATACAATGCATCTCTGCCAGATTTCTCTGTCTGTGAGTTTTTCTTCTCCCTATCCCTGTCTCAGTTCTTTGAAGTATATAAAACTGATTACTAACTTGGCAACTTTATTTTCCCAATTGTGTCCTACACTGAGCCTTGAGTTTGTGCATAATATTTATAATACACAATTTCATACTTAAAACCCCAGATGAATCCTAAACCAAAGTTGTATGATGAAGCAGAAAACGTGTCAGCTTCATATTTAATGTATGTCCTATATATTTTTGTTGAAGAAACTATGCAGGTACATCAACAAATTAGCTTAAATAAGCTTGAATACCGGAGAGTCATCCCTGAAACCCACGATCCTCTGAAACCCACCTGAAAAAATGGAAACCTCCATAAAATAATCTCTAAAAGACATGTGTCCAGCTGTTGATTATCAGACTAACTTCAGCCAGGTGTTTTGCCAGCAGCGCTGCTTACCCCAGTGTCTATGATACGTTTTTCCTCACTCATCCCCATCTGATTGTGACCGAGTCATTTCATTTTACTTTTCCCAAATTTTAACTTCTAAATTCTGAGTTGAACTTTTTTCCCCTTTCCACACTGCTGCTCTGATTAATCATTGCAAAATGAACTAACAATTTGCTCAATCTTTGTCACCTGCAGAGCTGAATTGTACAAATCATGATGTATTAATCATGATCAATTTTGTTCCCAGATGAAAGAGTAAACAATTGTCTCATTATATGTGGCCTTTGTTGTGTGATTTAAGATCTTTGTTCTTTCTTGACAGTTGAAAATTTGTTTCATAAAAATGTAACAATTGTGTCCAGTGGATTTTAATGTTCAGTGTGGATGTAAATTATTCCAATGATGACCAATGACCTGGGCTTCAGAAAAATGCATGTTGTGTGAATACTCTTATAGCCATATAAAAGTCCCTTTTTTAGTAAAATGTTACATACTAAAGTTTCAGATTTTTATTCATTTAAAAAATATATATTTTATTAACAATATCTCAAATTGATTCTATGTAGTGGTTTACATCAAAAGATATGTGCATGTGTGTGTGCTTATATCCATATATTTTTGGAGATAAGGGAGCCTTAAAAATGAGCCTGACAGAAAAATTTTGAGAACCACTGGCTTAACATTAGGTGTAAAATTAGGTATATCTGAGTACTAGGCACAAGCTAAACATAGTGGACTGACAGAAGCAATCGTCTAGTCACACAAACCAAAAAAGTTGTAGGGTGTATTCAAAGTTTGTCTTTAGAGGATTTTTTCCCCATCTTCCTATCCATGAAGAGAGCTGTGATACAGAAGCACTGTCTGGCATACACACACACCACAATTCATACCTTATTCCATTACCTCCCAAAAGAGTTGTTACACAGATAATGAAGTGAGCAGTCTCAGGGATAACTAGTGGTTCTTCAGTGTAAACGAGTCACTGTCACTTCTGCTTTAGAATTCACTTTATTCTATCAAGGATGTCCTCTAAAGCAGTCTGCAGGCTATAAAGTTGGCAAGCTAGAACAGCTTGCAATTCACTTCACTTCAATTCAATTGGGCCAATTGACAGGAGAGAGAGAGAAAAAAAGAACAACAGAGTAAGAATAGCCACACCAAACACACAAAGAGAGTATTTGCAGAGATAGAAGCTTGGCATTCATCCAAAGTTTTAGTGTATTTCAAGAAATTAAAGGTCTGCAGCCTGTTGCACCAGCTGTGTGTAAGTTCAAATTTAGCCTAGTTATAATGTAAATTATTACTGAGTTGTGATTAATGCCTTACTAAAATAAAAGCGGTTGCACCATGGGATAAGTTATAACATAATTCTAAGTAACAACTAACACATGCCCCTAGGGTAGGTGTAAATCATAAAATGTCACAGAATTATGCTCACTAATGGTAAAAAAGCAGCACAGCAAAATTTTTTCATTAATTGCATGCCATTTTGCAATACAGTAATCCAGTAGAGACCCAGATCTAGTTTACTACAATGTGCTACGATACCAAGTGGCTCATGCCAGCCAGAAAGCTATTGCACACGGTAACCATAATGATGGAACTCTATCTTTGATTGCTGATTGGCTATTTGCCTTAGTTATGACTTTACATCCAAACTAGTTAGGTTATGCCCCAAGTAATCGTGGTGCAACCAGTTTCGGTAGCAGATTTAGTTACAAACTAACTGGTAGTTACTAAACCTCTATGGCAGTCACGTCGATGCAAAACATATGTGAGGAGAGAAAGAGGGAGGATGCAGCCCTGAAGCTGTGTCTGCTGAGAAGTGCGCCCTCTGTCACCCCCATTGACAATCCCTTGCTCAGGCTGTGGGACGGCCACCTCTCACTTTCAGAATCTCCAGTCTGCCCAAAGGGAGAAAGGCCTGTGGCAGAAAAAGTCTTTCCCTCAGGAAGGGACCCGATCTGACCAACTGCCTCCCACCTCCACTCACGTGGTAAGAAGGAAGAAGTGGCTGGCCTGATAGTGGTGAGTGAGGCAGCTCTGTCCCCTCTCTGGCTTTTTGCTCCAGCGGCTCTGTTCACAAGCACACTCATAGAGCTCGGTTCTGTTTGGCACATGGACGACGGGATGTTTGAACCAGCCCAGCACCCCATGAAAAGCAGCAGAGACAGTGTTCAGCAGGTGGAAATCCTCAATGGTCCCAAAGCATGTCTCACAAGCACTTCTAACTGCTACACAGAATTAAAATTGTCCCAACTGTTGTATTCAGGCAATGTGACAAAGTCGCAGTTAAAAATAATGAAAAACAAAATAAAACCATTGTGGCAAAACAGCTTGGTCACTCATTTCCTAGAGAGAGTGAACCCTCTCTTGGGCATAGACAACCCTGCCAAGAGTGTCACGTCTCATGCATGCACAGTGCGAAACAAGTGGCATTACGCCCCTATGCCATGAGAGAGGGCAAGGGGGCTGTCACTCCATGTATGACAGACTGGCCTGTCAGGCCCCTGTCACTGAGAACAGCAATCTGGTCAAAATGCACAAGCTCAGAGTGGGTTATGAGAACATTAAGCAGAGGATATAGGCTTCAATATGCCTTAACGCACCCATAATTCAGGGGAGTAATTCAGTCACAAGCTCTAGGCAAAACCACTCACTTCCTACAGGAGGAGATTTCTTCCCTGCTAGAGAAAAGAGTAATAAGAATCATCCCTCCCAAACACAGTCAGAGTGGCTTTTATTCAAGGGGTGGGGGTGGGGGTGGTGGGAGTGACCAACTTTTTGCGTCTTGGGCAAAGAACCCAGCAGCTCTCACTGGCTTCTGGGGGATATCGCTTTAGCCTATAGTTCTAAGGGCTTGCAACTACCAGAGGGGCCGTGTGCATGTTCTACCAGGGGTTTCACCACCTTGTGGGCCCTTTTCAGAGGGATCTTCTGAATGGAGATCCCTCCCCATCTTTGCCAGGTTCTACAGGCTTGATTTCGCAGTTCCCCCATTAACCCATTTGGTGCTTAGTGTGGCTAAGCCTCAGTAAGGTCCATTTTGGGACAGTTGGTCCCCTGGTAACATCTGCCCAGCAATCCAGAGTATTTCCCAATGTGTGACATGAAACAAATGCTAGGAAAGAGAACTTTAGGTTACCTGCGTGACCCCGGTTCTCTGAGTGGCACGAGTGAGTGTCTCACCAGACCACCCTCCTTGCTCATTCGTAGCGAGGAAGAGGTGAGCATTTTTGAATGACTGGCAGCATAGTGTCATGCCCTTTTATAGGGGAAGGGTCTCCCCCCTCCCTGAAACTGACACGCTTAGTTCCAGCCAATCCTGGCTGGCAGAATGCAATAGGAGTTTCTGATGAGGTAATGCCATAAACACTTTCCCGATGCGTTCTACCCAGAAGATCGGGGTTATGCAAGTAACCTAAAGTTTTTGCCTTCTTCCTTAAGGTTCCCTCATTGGTGACATACTGTTAAAAGATTATAGACCCACTTTGCATGGACACTAAGGAAGCAATTGGTGGTAAAAACCACACAGCAAACCATTTTAATTTGCCCCAAAGCTATCACATACTGAATAACACAAACCCACACAATCATTCAGACCACACACTTGTGCCCCCTAAGCTCTCGAAAACTATTCTTACAACAGCCATTGTCATCCAAACTAACCATCCTTCTGTATCAATCAGCCTGTCTCTTATAATGTAATCTATTGCTGCAGCTGCTTCTACCATCACAGCATCTCTGTCTCTGAGTTTCCATCAGTCTGTCTCTCACTGTCTCTCTCCAACATAGGCTGGAGAGCAGCCCAACAGGGTATAAATTGATGCCTCACCCCCATCTCCTTTGCTGATTGGACTCTGGCTCTTCAAAGATGAGCACCTTCCGAGAAGCTTGGCTTTGGCTGCCAAGGCTGGTGTGGTGGGATTATGGTGATTATTCTGTAGCACTGGCAGCCGGTGGCAACTGATAGCCTGGTTGACTCACTGCCTCATGGTTAGACATGTGGCTATGTTTAGGGAATTGTTTTATGGGTAAATTTTTACCTTTTTTCACTAGAAAGGGACAAAAGTAATTTAGAAGCTCAAATTATTTCTCATAATTCCTCATTTCACTGTTCTAATTGTGAAAAGAAAAACAAATACTATGGGGGAGCAGATGGCAGCTCTCATATTGTCTGAGATTGTATGGTTTCAGAGTTGAAGGAGAAATACACTATTTTAAGGTGGAGTAGCGATGCCATATCCTCAGGAACACAGTTTTATGTTTGGTCAATGCAATCTTGGTTTGTCAGTCATATTGGATGTGGTCTTGATTTTTCAGTATACAGGTCAGATTTTTATACAAACATATATTGATAGGCTCATGTCAGATTTGAATAGTATAGGAACATAAAAATAAATGACCTCACCATTTTCATTGTCTGACCTATCATTTCACATCACCACTGTCTGTCTTTATTATAGTATCTGCTACATTTAATTGATTGTGACACTGAGCCGTTGTTTACACCGGCCCTCTTGGCCTGCTGTTTCCATGAAGCTTGATAAACTGAGGGGGGAACAGCCTACTGTGTCTGCTTGTTAGCTTGTTAGATACTTTCCATGTAGCACATTTAGGGGTCCAAAGAGCTACATCACTGCCTGCTAGTCTTAACTGCAGGAATCCTTTCTATTTACCTTGCAATATTATACAAGTAAGCTATATGTGTGCTGACTTTTCCTTTTTAGTTGCCCTCTGTTTCCCAGACAATCTTGTACTCAACTTAGCAGCTCACCAGCGTTAAAGATGCATGCATATTGCATTTTAGCACACATGGTACATTATTATTGAGCCAGTATTCGGTGTCCTTATCCTTTGCTACTGATTTGATTCAAAATAGTTTAAGCTCTTAGGGCTATTCATGCTTATGCTGGATGCATAACCACATCTGCAAGCATGAAATGTTCTATTCTGAACTACAGGAACCTCTGTGTTATGCTTAAAAAACCTATTGAGTAGCAGCTCTTCTGCCTAGGAATGAGCCATGAATTGTATCTTTCATCACAGTAATAGTAGGCCAACAGATTCCACTTCAGGTTTGTTACACATTTCTAACCACAAAATTTATTATTATATGCCAACACACATATATTATATATTATATACAACACATATTACAATACATTGCAAATAACACAAAATGTAACACATGCATGCTGAGCAAGAAACAGCAGCATAGCTTCAGATTCATGTGAAATATTCAATATGTAATGTTATCTATTTTCTGGTTTGTTTGTTTTTTGTGATGGTTTGTCGTTTTTATCCTGAAAAGGGCAATATGTGCCAAATTGTGATTCGTAAAACAAAAAGAGTTAAATAAGTAAACAAGTCTGATGCATGGCTGGGTGATCACAACAATGTGCAACAGAGATGGAGAAATACTGTAGTTGAACTGAAGTGAAGCTGCAACTTTGCAGTTAGAAAATTGGTTAGAGGATTGGAACCACTTTGCTTTTGACATTCAGGTATATTTAAGGAAACAGATCAATTAAATTGTGATTCATTCATTATTGCAAGATGTGTACTATAAATAGAAGATCAGTTGCAGTCAACATAGGAAGAGATAGAATTGTGTAATAGACACAAAGTGGTAATAGACAACTGAAAGCAGACAAACAGACAGAATCAGACAGAAATGCTGTATCACGGAGGTGAATAATGGAGAAGACAAAAATGTTTCATTAGTCATCAGTCAGACAGAGAAGGAACAATAGCTTTCATATTAACATTCTGCAAGACCAATGGTGGTAAGACCCCATATACTCAGCAGAGGGTTAAAACAAACATAAAGTCTGCTCAGTGAAGGAGTAACTGAGATAATTACAAATGACGCATCACAATAATTTTGAAAGAGCACTGTGGTTGCATGCACATTGAGTTAATCAGCATCAGCTGACATGCAAGCACTGATCACAGTCAGACAAATCACCAATCACATTGAAGACAATGAGCCCGTCTTTATGATCTGACTGGCACTCCCGCACTCTCATAATACTGCCCTGCTGGTAATGCTTTGCTGCTACCTGCTGCACACTGTCTGCGTTGACTGATTTCTCTCTCCACTGCCGCACCTCCTCCAGTTCCTATTAACACACTAAGTGATGGTATCTCTTGCCTTGTGCATTTTGTGTATCCCATATCTCAGTGTTATGTGTCTTTTGGGTTCTGTTCAACGTAGCCCTTGCGGTGTTGCACTCCCCACAGAATCCTGCATGCAGCTTAGATTGACTCTCCAGGAGCAGAGGCTTTTTCGCCAAATAGATAACCATTTATGAGATAAATGGTTCTCTTCCGTCTGATATGTCTCGGACAGAATAACAAATATGCAAGAGACTGCCATATTTTTTCTTGAAGGCTGACAACAAGGAAGTTTCACAAGATTTCAATCTACAAGTCATTTTCTGCACAAGTGTCCAGATGAGTTCTTGTCCCTGGAGACTTCTGAATTATAATTGGTAGATTTGATATGTTTTCAATTATACAAGAGTCAAAACTCTTTTTGAAAAATTTGAGCCATTGGTTTTTACACCAGGTAGTTAAGTTCATGAACAAAAGGGAATAGAGAGAAACAAAATGTAGCTCCATGCATTTTAATTCAGTTATTCCATTTTTCTATTTTGCTTAGACAACCATTTTGACTGATATATATTCAAGTATGTGATGAAATCTGTGGTTCATGTTGCAACAGTGGGGCCTGAGATTGTGATTATTTAGGTCTGTGTTTGCTTAGGGGGGACATTTTGATGTCTGGTCTTTTAAACATAAATGATTAAACCTGCCTTTTGGTTTCAGGACACTGCATGTTTTAGTTGTTTTTCTTCTCTTTGTGCCTGCACCATAAAACATGCACTGTCTAGAATTTTCCAGTTAAATAATATCTGTGAAATTACTTGGTAACATATGCAATGTAGGAATGTGTTGATGTTCCAGGCAGCAGCCTCAAGGATCTGCTTCTTGCATTCAGTTGATGCAGTTTATTTTCCAATTATCTGGGAGTAATAAAAATCACTTGAGAAGGATTTAGAAGAGAAAAAACAAAAAAAAAGATTACCGAAATTACCTTTGCTATAGTTTTTTAGGTAACACTCCATTTATTATGTATTTCCAAAGAGACTCGACTTATAAATTTTCCTGGTGAAAATTGCTGTGGTGTTTATTTTTCTTTTAGGCCATTTCACTCAGCTTTTCAGAGATCTATGGGGGTGGCATCTACCACTGCCATACTACAACAAACTATGTCAGACAAGTGTCAGACAAATGTCAGACAAGTCCTCCAAACTAAACATCAAAATAAATTGCTTATCACTGCCTTCTGAAGCAACCCATATGGTTAAGTTTAGGAAAACATTTGCAGGTATAAAAAAAACAACAATGTTGACTGTTGGAAGGACATGAGATGTGAACAACAGCCAAAATGACATGCTTTCAATTCCCAATCATCCACCCCAACCTCCTCCATAAGCGGTTGTGTGACACTACAACAACATCACGGTACTTCAACTTTGCTTGACTCCTAACAGACAATATTGTCACTGGAAATTAACACAAAATCAATATCAAAACTATTGCAGTAGAGTATGTGCTTATAAAAAGATATTAGGTAAATTAACTTCTTGGATGACAGATCACTTTAACTTTAACTATATATAATTAAAATTTCCCATGAATAAACCTATTGCGCTTTAGAAATGAACTTTAAATATACCCTCCCTATCTCTCTATCTGTTCTCCTGTCACACAAAAGCACACTACTCCATACAGTCGCCTTACAGTACAGTGCTGCACCACACATGCTAATATTTCAATCAGGAAGGACTATATTAGAAGAGAGTCTTTGAAAGTAACTAAATGGATTTATTTCACAATTTGTCCAACAGTAAAGATTGAAGAGATATGCCAGGCTTCTTTAGCGATTAGACACCATTCTGATGTCATCATTTCACAGGGGTAGTCACGAGCTGTACAGGAATATCCCCATGATGGAGTGTAGACATTGGTGGTTGTGATGAGGGAGTGATGAGCTGAAGATCTGGATGGGTATGATGTGGAGCAGGACTTCTGATGAGCTCAGTGGAAGGACCAGTGGACATCTGGTTCTGATGAAACTGGAGGTGAACGGGGCGGAAATGAATCACAGTGATCTGACACTGAAATGGCAGGTGACAGCAGCAGAAAAAGGAACAGTTTTAAAGTTTGACAGCAACAAGACGCAGCGGTTGTGGCAAAATCTGATTGGTTGAACTGAAAGTATCAATACCTCTTTGGTCAGCTGATTAAGCTGAAAGCAGGAAAAGGAAAGGAGATATACTTAGAGAGAGAAAATGTAAATAAATAGAGTAAGCACAATTTGACTTTCGCTAAGTTACATGAAGCCAATCATTTGCAATTTCAGACATCACAGAGGTAAACCAATAGTTTACAAATCATCTGCACAAATTGCATAATTTTTTTACATTCTCTGTGTCTTGTAGTAGCATAGGATTTTTTTTCTTTCGTTATGCAAATGAACACAGAATTTTGCAGTTAAGCCTCCAGAATGGGAATTCAAGGCAGTAAAAGGAGTTAACTTCCTGAATCTTTCACACACGCAGCAGGAGCAGGTGTGCAGCTATATTTAGCTGGGAATTGATAAATTCATTTGAAGTTTCAACAAAATCCAGGGATGTATAATTTGAAAGATTCATCCCAGTTTTAGTCGCTTCTCTTCTTTGACACTACAGACTAAGAATGCTCTTAGTATTCTGGGTGTTTTCATACAGACATGGCTGCAGTGGCCCACAGCAGATAGGTTATTTGGCATCAGGACACATGATGTCAAAGTATCAGTGTAATACAAACACAGTGATATTTGATAGTAGGCTATAACCTCATTTGCTAATACAAGGTGTGACCCCAGCATCCATTATGCATCAAGTACAATTATAGCACAAGGTAGGTAGAAAATCCAACACCCTGTAAGAAGAGAGCATCAAGACAGAACTCACATGTCCTCTTACATTGTGAAACTGTTTTCTATGTGCTCATGACATTGGGAGATTATCAACATTGTCTTATAAAACGGATCATATTTGAAACTTGTGTTTTCACATGTAAAATATCTGAAAATTACATAGTGTAATTGTGTTTCTGATGTGAAAAATTCACGTGATTATTTGCAAGATTTACAAAGACTTTAACTTTATATGAGCCACCTGTTAATGTTGTGCCCTTAAAACAGGGAAAATAGTGAGGGAAGAGGGATGAAGAAACCCGCACACTTCTCTCGTTTTCACTCGTTTGTATTGAGTCTTAATTATGTACAGTACAACCAAATTCACATATTTTCTCAGTCAGAATACACTCAGTCTCAGGACCACAGTTTCCTTAATTGAAATACATTTACCTTTTTAACTTTCATATTGTACCTACACATGAACTGACCTTTTACCATAATAAAATAATGTTTTTAAACCTTACAGACTAACTTAAATGCAGAAAATGGCGGAACAGTCGGATGCTACATTGGGACAATAGCAGTAGCTAGCTTACACGGTGAATGAGTTAGCCCGAAACTCTTTAACAATATAAAAGTACAAAATTCACCTCTTTCGCTCGCAATGAACAACAATGACGAAATAAGTATCAACAATGTGTATCGCTAAGTTTATAGTGCTTTAAGTACGGTAATTACCTTAAAACAGGGAAAATAGTGAGGGAAGAGGGATGAAGAAACCCGCACACTTCTCTCGTTTTCACTCGTTTGTATTGAGTGAGGCAGAGAGCGCGATTCCCCCTACTGGAGTCATGAGGCATTACCAATAGATCGACGCACAATCAACCCAGAAAAAGAATACACATTACCTATTTGTATGGTTTACATTCTGGCTGGATATTCTCCACAGTAATAACCTTAGCAAAATAACCAAATAACAATAAAATTATGTATTAAGGAAATAGAATATATAAGACATATAATTGCATAACTCTGAAAAGAAATAAAATCATGTTTCTGAAGAATCTAATTATTTTCAAATTCTTAACTACCACATACTCCCCCTCAAAATAGATGTTGTCCTCAACATCCAGACATTTGACCTTTAGTGCAATTAAGAGGTTAAACTACATACCATCAATAAACATTCAATGCAACATTACATACTATCACTTTTGCTATACCTTGCCTTATGCTCTACAAGTGTTCTTTTACAGGCTGGAACTTTTTTCATACATTCCTTCATATGGGTTAATACCCAGAGTCCATCAGTGTTCTCTGTTGGTCTGTGGGGCCTAAAGTGTCCATTGCTGGCTTGTAACATAGTTCTGCTATTGCAGCATGTCCAAAGCAACTATACTCTCCTTTGATAAAGGTCCATGAGAGTGAAATGATTAACTGCAATCATGTGATGTTCTTTGGATGTGTAAGGTGAGCTGTAATCACAGTCTAAATGTGTACCAATTGTTCAACAGTCCCTTTGAATGTCAATTCTGTGTTGAACAGTCCATTTGCTTTGTCTAGAGTATAATGTATGTGCATTTACTCAGTTCATTGACCTGTGCTGTGTGTGATCACAATATTTCTACCACCCATGTCCATAGGGTTGCTGGTAGTAGTATGGCTGCACAGTGTGTGTCCATGGCACCTCAAGGTTTGTATGATGTGATAGTGTTCTCAGATTGTAGCAAGCTGGTGAGCCCAGTCGATCATATGTGAAGACCTTAGGTCGCCTGTGCTGTCTAGGCCGCCGAGGCCCCGACTCACTGGTCCTGTTGTGCTCACTTGGGACAGGTGAAGGGATAGCCTCTTCCACAGGTAGGTCCTCAACATAACTGTCCTCTTGGTCCGGTAAGTGCTCCAGTTGGTTTATCACTTCATGTTCTCTCTCTGATTCAGATGACGCATTTTCCTCCAACTGTATTTGTTCAGCAGGTTTATCCGTCCTCTCAGGATTTGACGTCTGAGGTTGACATGGCTGAAATGGCTTCTGAGGTTGCACTGGATAATATTCATCATCGTCCTCCTCTTCCTCTGATTGCTCCACTTCCTCAGTTGTCTCTACAGTTCTTTTCTTTGCTCGTGGCTGGACAGACATTTCGAGTGGCAGATGGTCACACGGTAGGAGAAGGTTGCGGTGTAATATCCTTGATCTCCCTTTTCCCTTCTCATGTCTGAGTTCATAGACAGGGATGTCTTCACTGACTCGACGGACAACTGTATGGACCACATCCTCCCAGTGGTTTCTCAACTTGCCTGGACCACCACGAGGTGTCATGTTCCTGATTAAAACGCGATCACCAGGCTGTAATACTGAGCTTTTCACTTTACTGTCATAAAGTCTTTTGCTCCTTGTGGCCGCTTTATGAGCATTCTCTCTTGTGATCTGGTATGCCTCTTCCATGCCCTGTTTCCACTTTTCCATGTAATGATGATGATTACTGTCTCCTTGTTCTGGGGTCAAGTTAAACAACATGTCAACTGGCAAGCGTGGAGAGCGTCCATATAACAAGTAAAAAGGAGAGAAACCAGTCACCTCACTTTGAGTACAATTGTACGCATAGATAAGTTTGTTCAGTGAGTCTTTCCAGTTGGTCTTTTGTCTTTCTGTGAGTGTCTTTAACATTTGGAGTAGTGTTCGATTAAACCGCTCCACCTGTCCATTCCCTTGGGGGTGATAGGGAGTAGTTCTCGACCCTGCAACTCCACAATAGTTTTTCAGTTGTGCAAACAGCTGATTTTCGAATTCGCCACCCTGATCATGGTGTATTCTTGTCGGGAAGCCAAACCTTAGAGCATAGTCATTAAAGATTTTGTCTGCAGCTGTCTTGCCTGATTTGGAAGTCGTGGCGTACGCCTGGGCGAAGCGTGTAAAATGGTCGATGATGACAAGAATATATTCATAACCACCCTTGCACTTGTCAAGGTGGAGAAAATCAACAGAGACAAGCTCAAACGGGTGAGTTGTGACAATGTTAGTCAGTGGTGCTCTTGTGTCACGGCACGGCTTCTTGTGTTTAAGACACACACATCTTCTCATGACATAATCCTCTATCTCTCGTTGCATATAGGGCCAGTAGAACCGGTCCCGTATCAGTGACGTTGTCCTATCTACACCTTGATGGCCCATTTCATCATGGAGTTCCCTCAACACTGTACTTTTGTGCTTTCCTGGTAGGACCAGCTGTTTTCTGCGAGCTGTTTTTCTGTATAAAACTCCATTCTCACTCATCTCTAATTTGTCCCATTCTCTCAGAAGACAAGTGATCTGTGAGCTGAGTTGTTTCAGTTCTGGACCTGATGGCTTTTGCTCTGATAGTTTACACTGAATCACAGGTCCAATAGTCGGATCATTCCTCTGGTCCTGTTTGATCTGTCCTGTTGTCAGCGGGATGACGGATGTGTCTGTAGTTATGGTTGCACACTTGGCCGAGATACCCATGGACCATGACACACTAGATTCATCCTGATTTTCCACTGCCTGTGAAGTTGCTCCAAGCACATCATATGACATTTCCTCTGAGCACTCTTTCATGAACTTCTCCATATCTATAGGCATCCTAGACAGACTATCTGCATCAATGTTTTCCTTACCAGGGCGATATTTGATCGTGAAATGGAAATCTGCCAATTCCGCTACCCATCGGCACCCTGTTGCATTCAATTTGGCAGTAGACAGTACATAGGTGAGTGGATTATTGTCGCTGTAGACTGTGAAGAATGGCGCATAGTAGAGGTAATCACGAAATTTTTCTGTGACCGCCCACTTGAGGGCTAGGAACTCTAACTTGCCTGAATGCAGATGGTAATTCTTCTCGGCTGCAGTTAAAGTACGAGAGCCATAAGCGATTACACGGAGCTTTCCATTCTGCTTTTGATACAATACTGCACCTAGTCCCTGGTTTGATGCATCAGTATGCAGAATAAACGGCTGCGAGAATTCTGGGAAGCCTAGAACAGGAGGCTGAGCTAGACAGTCTATCAACTCCTCTAATACTGACTGATGCATGTCGGTCCACTGAATAGGTGCACTCGATGGAACTCCTCTGCTGTTTCGTTTTGTTTGCCACTTTCTCCTTTTGTTTTGCAGGGTTTCAGTTTCTGCAGGTCCTTTAAGCAGGTCATACAGAGGGCTGGCGATCCGTGAGAAATCCTTGATATACTGTCTGTAATAACTCAACAGTCCCAACACTGCTCTTAACTCACCAACAGTACCTGGCTGTTTGTTTTTCAGAACCATCACTGCAGCAGTATCGGCTGGATCTATCCTGTTTCCCTCTGCAGACACAATCCTGCCGAGGTACCGTACTTCCGCTTTAAAGAGGTCACACTTCCTGGGTTTTAGTTTTATTCCATGCTCCCTCAGCCGTCGCAGGACCGTCCTGACGTCATTAACATGATCCTCAAATGTTCTGCTAAACACTAGGACATCGTCAAGATAAGGCACACATATTTTGTCCCTTAATCCCTCCAAGCACTCTTCCATGCAGCGCTGAAATGCTGCAGGCGCGTTCATGAGTCCAAATGGGATTCGTACCCATTCATATAGGCCCCAGGGGGTCACGAAGGCTGTTAGATGTTTACTGTCCTTACCCATGAACCCTTGGTGGTATGCCTTACCCTGGTCCAGCAGTGAAAAGAGGGTGTTTCCACCCAGATTGTCCATAATGTCCTGCACTCTGGGGATGGGGTGGCGATCTGGGTGAGTTTTCCTGTTGAGCTCCCTGTAGTCGATGCATAAGCGCAGAGTACCGTCTTTTTTTCTCACACAGACTACTGGGGAGGAATAGGACGAAGTGGATTTTTCCACCCACCCCTGCGCTATCAGATCCTGTAAGTAGTCTTTCATCTCCTGGTACAAGGGCTTTGGGACAGACAGATATGTCCTCGACGCTGGTTCATTATCTTTTAGTGAAATGTTCATTTGCAGATTTTCCACACAGCCTATGTCATCATCAGACCTAGAGAATGACTGTGATTCTTCTCTTAACATCTGACTTATAACTTGTCTTTGCTGTTCATTCAGGTGTGTCAGGTCAACAGGGGGGTCCCATTGCTCATCAGTGGGTGTGTCCTCACTAGAACTCTTAGCCTGGACTTTGTGGACTGAGGCAGTAGGTAGGCAGTCTGATTTGAATATGTTGGCAGGATATACTGATCTAACAGACTGCACTGTTCCAATAGCAGTCCTTCCTGACAATGTGAGGTCATGGCTGGTAGGATTTTGCACACTGACAATTTTTGGGGTCATGCCTGCTTTCACTGACACCAGAGTGTCACAAAACTCGAGTCCTTCAGGCCACTGCGGGTTCTCATGAGGCTCAAAAATCAGAGTCTTATCCTCCTTGAAGGGTGGGGCCTGTACCCGACATTCAATCTGGATAGAGCTGCGTTTAGGCACACTGACTCTCTCATTTGCTGTTCTCACATTGTGCTCACATGGCTGCCCTGCACTCACTGCATTAATAAAGGCTTTGGCTCTATTCTTTCTGAGGTGAGGGAAAGCTATCCTTACTGTTTTCAAAAGCTTTTCTCTGTCCCTGTGCTTTGTCCGGTCCAGCACACTATTCACCACCAGGTACTCAATGACATTAAAGCCAATAATGGGACATGGTTGTTGATTACCTTTTAGCACTAGCATGGGTATCAGTAACTCTTCATCATTAGCAGTAAGTTTAAAGCTTACCTCAAGCCACCCAATGTATGGCATTTCTGTTCCATTGGCTGCTTCAATGTGCAAAGGGTCAAGTGGATCAATTAGCTCTGCTACATCCCTTAGTTTTGCATCAGGTAAGTGGCTCTCTTTCCAGACCTCATCTACAGCACAAATTTGTGAACCTGTGTCCCAAAGTGCCTGAATTCTCTGTTTATGCAGAAAACACCTGATGACACATTTCTTTCCTACTAACTCCCTTACAGTGGGTGTTTTCACCGGTACGTTAATTTTTCTACACTTGGACTTCTCACATGACTGTGCTTCCTGTTTCTTAATGCCTGAACATATGTATGGCTTACAGTGTCTTTTGTGAGCCTGCCAGTGGGTCTCTTGGCATTCTTTTGAACAGTACAGTGTTGTTTTACAAACAGAACAACATTTTAGTTCCTTCCTTTCTTTCTCTTCTTCACAGCTAGCACAACAGGGGGACTTATCTGTACTGCAGGTTGCCCCATGTCCCGTGGGAGCAACCCCTCTTAGTTTAAAGGGATCTCTCTAGCTGGTTTTGTCAGTCTCTGTGCTTTACATCCTGCACGAAAATGCTCACTACTTCCACACCTAAAACAGTGTTGACAGTAGTCCTCACCTGCCTGGATACAAGCAAAACACCTAGGGCGGGGGCGTGGTGCTGGGTAATATCGCTGTGGTGCAAATCTTTGCTGGAACTGTGCTGTTTCCCTCACATGTCCAGTTCCAAGCGCTGGTCGGTACTCCTGCACCATTGCTGGTGGCTGCTGGTGGTAAAACTGCATACAGTTTTGTTCAGCCTTAAAGGAGGAGGGCTGTGGGGTTGCAGGTGCTGACTTTTGGATGGTTTCTCTAATCTGGGAAACTTCAGCTCTCAGATCTTTCAGCAGCGCCATGTCAGAACGCATTTCTTTCATTTCTGAGAGGAGGTCCGGGGGTAGAGTGGCTGTACTTTGCTGGGTAGTACTTTTCTTTTCCACTGGCGATTCACTGGGCTGGACAGTGTTTACATGAGTCACTCGTGATGGGGCTGAATGTTTCTTTTTGTCCTGTCTCTCCTTTTCATTGGCACATGCAATGTTCACCTTCTCCAACAGTAGCTCATCTGATGTATTCGTTTGCAGGAGGTAAGGCTGCAGGTCACTTTTAATATTATCATTCTGCAGACCAGTCAGGACAGTATGCATGAAAAGACTCTGGACTAGTGCCGGGTCGTATTTGAGACTTGATTCAACTTCCTGAGAAGCAAACAGAATTTTCTGTCTCAGGTCCATTGCCCTTATCAGGAAATTTTGGGGTGTTTCTTTACTACTCTGGACTTCAGAGGTGAGTCGTTTATATAACTCTGTGGCACTTCTTTCCTGGTAATGGGACCTGAGGATTCTCCTAAGAGCAGGCAACGTGAGGTTTTCTTTTCCTTCAAGGTAACTCCTTAACTGCAGGCCTGGTGTGATGGCACGGATTACAGCATCAGTGATCTCTGAGTCTGGGTAGCCTTTGCTGAGCCCATTTTCAATTTGCCTAGCCAGACTGGAAAAGGTGAGCCTGTCTTTTTGTCCGGGCTCCCCTATTTGGCCTGATATCTTAAATTCTTTGTGCCACATAGAGCCATTTGGCAGTGCTGAAGCCATGTTCTTCACTGGGATGCTAGAACTCAAAGGTAGGTTCATGCTATTTTTCATCAGATCATGCATTGCACTCTCTTTTTCACGTAATGACAGCCTTAATACCTCTACCTCCTTCTGGAGGCTCTCCTGTTCCTCAATTTGATTTAGAAGTTCACTTGCACTATGTTCTTTGTCCATTTTTATTTTGTCTATGATGTCCTGAGCGTTCAGGAGTTCAGACATACCTTCATCCTCTAGGTTGGCCAACTCTTCCTGTTCAAGGTACCTTATGACATGTGAGACTAACTGACTGCGTGTCTTTCCAGTCACATGCTCTTTCCCTGGTCCTGAGATTTGAAGTGCATCACATACTTTAATCAGCTGCTCTACCGTCAGTTCATACAGTGCTCCTTTAATCTCCAGCTGCAGTTTCTCTAATTCAGATTCCATTTTATCAGAGGAGTTGGCATAAACAGTCAAATGAGGGTTTATCAAGCTTAATTGGTTTTCGCTGCTCCCTAGTGGTCACGTTGCTCACTTCAGGACACAAACCACCAATATTGGTCTGAAAACCACCTCTGCTGCTTTGCTGAGCTCCTTTCTGATGCCTGGGTAGTTTGGGGGGATGATCGACAAGAGGATTTCTCTTACAGGTTAGGGATGGTCCTCCAGCCAAGCATCCCAGCGGTGCCTCCAAATGTTGTGCCCTTAAAACAGGGAAAATAGTGAGGGAAGAGGGATGAAGAAACCCGCACACTTCTCTCGTTTTCACTCGTTTGTATTGAGTCTTAATTATGTACAGTACAACCAAATTCACATATTTTCTCAGTCAGAATACACTCAGTCTCAGGACCACAGTTTCCTTAATTGAAATACATTTACCTTTTTAACTTTCATATTGTACCTACACATGAACTGACCTTTTACCATAATAAAATAATGTTTTTAAACCTTACAGACTAACTTAAATGCAGAAAATGGCGGAACAGTCGGATGCTACATTGGGACAATAGCAGTAGCTAGCTTACACGGTGAATGAGTTAGCCCGAAACTCTTTAACAATATAAAAGTACAAAATTCACCTCTTTCGCTCGCAATGAACAACAATGACGAAATAAGTATCAACAATGTGTATCGCTAAGTTTATAGTGCTTTAAGTACGGTAATTACCTTAAAACAGGGAAAATAGTGAGGGAAGAGGGATGAAGAAACCCGCACACTTCTCTCGTTTTCACTCGTTTGTATTGAGTGAGGCAGAGAGCGCGATTCCCCCTACTGGAGTCATGAGGCATTACCAATAGATCGACGCACAATCAACCCAGAAAAAGAATACACATTACCTATTTGTATGGTTTACATTCTGGCTGGATATTCTCCACAGTAATAACCTTAGCAAAATAACCAAATAACAATAAAATTATGTATTAAGGAAATAGAATATATAAGACATATAATTGCATAACTCTGAAAAGAAATAAAATCATGTTTCTGAAGAATCTAATTATTTTCAAATTCTTAACTACCACATTAACTGGAAATAATTAGAGGCTAAAAATGAAAGTTGTATTGAGACCACAGTAACTCCATTATTACATTTGAATAAACAGACACATATACATGAGAAACATATATATGTGGTGTAAATTGATCCTTGAGCTCAGGATAAAAAGATATTTATATGCTTACTCATACCCTAATATAGTAAGAATGTGGGACAAAATATTCATGCCTACAATAAAAATTACATTACAAGATTATATATCACTAGCAACTGATGTTACTGACCTCATGAATGATATATGCTCATGAATAATATAAATATGTATTTCTATTATAATCTTTGACTCCTCTCTTGCATAGATTATTAATTAAATCTGGAGGGTAAGAGTTTACACTGTTCATTTGAAGAAAAAAAAACATTAGGTTATTGTCAGCCTCTATGAGAGGGATGTTCAGTGTTTGCCCAAAAAAAATGCTACAGCAGGGTCAGTGTTCGCTGTGATGGAGGCTTAGAGCTTGATCTTCCCACTGAGGGACAGTCTCTCTAATCACTACAACATCCTGCTGGGAGGGTGATGTAGTGGAGAAGGGAGAAGGCACGGGGTAATGTCTCTCAGCACTGAGAGCAACCAGATAAAACACTAATACTTAACATTATTATATTTAGCTATACTTATACATATGAAATCGTGCGAGACATCTTTTCCCCCCAGAAATTATCCCTGGGCAATGTGCGGACCATAATTTACACCAAGCTGTGCACTTATGGCAATTTATAAGCTAATTTAGCTGGGTAAGAAATATTCATCTCATCATTATGTGCTGAGAAATAAAAGGAAAGTGATAGAAAGGGAGTGAGTTAAAAAGACACAGACAGGAGGACAGAATGATCAATAACCAAATATAGAAAATTAGAGTACTTGCGGATTAAATGTGGCTCACTTTTCTACACTGTGTAATATTGTTGTCTGAGAGTTTCTGATTAATGCACACAGTCTGCTCCCAGTCTGCTTCCTATGTTGTATATTATGAATGGGTTATAAGCGATCCTATATATATAATGCATCATAAATGATGATGCTGCCTCTGGAGAAAGTGTTTTCCTCTGTATCCATAAGCCATTGTTTGCCTGCTGCCGTGATTAAACAGAGCATTATTTGGTAATGGAAATCTCAAGTAAATTATCATTTTATGGAATGTTCCACAATTTATCACAAGCAGAGAGATATAGTGGCTTCACACATGTGTGAGAGTGTTTGCCCTCACACCAAAGTACAGTAAACAAAAGTCAAGTCAGTGCATTAGTCAGTAGAAGCCTGCAAGATCTGTAATGTATTGTTTTAGAGGACTGTGGAATTGTATGTGGGTTAAGAGCTCTGTGTTACCATTAGATGATCACTGTCAACAACATTGAATTTCTGTCTATTTGTCAAGTCAAATTTAGTGAGTTTGTTTTTACTAAGCATATTTTCCAGGTGTTTCTAAGAAAACTAATACAGGTACAGATAAGTAGACAAAGAAAGGAGCTCCTGAATTTTATTAGACTGAAAATGCATGTTTCATCAAAAGCCGTTTTTTCATTATGTAAGTGCACTGAGAGGAGGTGAAGAGCCCAGAAAGAGGTGGGGATTATGAAAAACGGCTCCTTCTATGTGAAACCTACTGTAAATTAATTTCCTCAGGAACCTGTCTCCCAATGGCCTCAATAAGGATTTTGATGTTAAGCTGCTCTTGTATACCTCTCCTCCTTAAAATCCTTGCTGCTACAGCTTATAAATGATTTGTTATTTGGGGGGATTTTAAATATTTTTATTTGATGAAATATTGAAGTTGCGATTTAGCTGATCATGCACAATTGTTCAATCTTCTACAATGTTGTCATATTATACTGTATTTCTCTATCTTCATCATTTTTTGTGATTACTTTGAGAATGGAAGTTAACAATGTTAACAGGATTTGCATTTGCTTGATTAATCATTAGTTATTTAGGTGATGTCATACTGATAAAGTTTGGGTGCCATAATGCAGCAGGCAGTTACTCTCTGCTCTTTTTCTTTACTGAATCCACTATCCTGCTCCTGGTCTAAATATAGTATTGGATGTAGTACAACTACACAGTGAGTGATCTTCATGCTCCAACGATTATTTCTCTATATTTGTCTCTATGGCCCTTTCCTGACCACTTCAAACGAAAAGTATTTAGTGTAACACTTCTTTGTTTACCTGCTCCCTTATCACTTTAGGCCCTGTGGGACAGAGGAGGCCAAGAACAGTTCTGTGACCCAATTTTCCATCACTTTGGTTCCCTTGTGGAATACTAAGTGAGAATGGAGGCTCAAATGAAAAAGTTAAACGGCTCAGTTTTGACTTCAGTATGGGTGGCAGATTTTTAGGCAGACCAGTCAGCCAGCAAGAGCAAGAGTGAGAAAGTAGAATGAAGACGAGGGAGACTGGAGATTCAGGTTCCTCCTCTCATTCCAGAAATAGCAGGAATTTGATTGCTGATGGGACTTTTGGCCAGGCGGCTGATAAGCCATATAGTCTGCTCTTTAACTGAATGTGAGGCTATCTAACATAATAAGACAAAATAATGGAAATGGCTGCACAAAGATGGGTATAGAGGCAGGGATAGAGGGCTGTAATGGTCTGGGGTGCTTATTCTGGCGTAACTTTGGGCCACTGCACATTAGAGGATGTTGGTCAGTGCTTTCCACTGCGAACACTGATTTTGATTGATCATCTTTGCCTCGGAGCATAAGGATAGTTGTGAAAAATGCCATTTCAGCAGCAACTGCAATATATCCTATGGCTCAGTACAGTTCATATTTGTTTAGAGAGCAGGTAGGCATATGAGAGGAGGCTGTGTTACTTTATTGTTTTGGAAAAGGAAAACCAGGGGCTCCATCAGCACACATCTGCACATAAAAGTGAAACAAAAGCATAACTAAAAAATAACACATTCTGTGTGGTTAACATTGCTATCTGCTGCTTAAACCTTGTGAGGAGAATTTATGGTGGATTAATGTAAACCTGGAAGATGCTGATGTTGCCACAGAAGAAAGGCATAATTGCATGACTCTGATCACTCAGAGCTGGCAATTTGAAAACTAATAAAGCCATTTTGCTATTGAGGTGATAATGTTTAATTTTGTTTTTCCTTTCTGCTAAATCATCCTGAAATGGCATAATACAAAATATTGTGGCTAATTGCAGTTGAACTGAGGTGTAATGACTAAGATGTAATGACTAGGAATTGTTGCATTTGTCTTTATGGTTATGTTTCATTTTGTTTGAAGCTGGGAAACACTCAAACAAACATTTCCAGCCCATTGTAAAATGACATTGAACGTTTAAGAAGTGACTTTCACACATTACAGTTAGAGACGCTGCCTTTATATTTATGATGCAGCTCTGACAACAGCATGTTCAGATTAGTCCAGATTGCAGTCATAAAAATCAAACATGTTTGATATGATAGTGACACTTCTGACTGATATAAGGCTCAGTAAAGAAGTAAGACTTGAATCCATGACTCAAGCACACTGCTGGTGAACATAAGCTGACTGTGTATGAGCTTTACTATTTTGTGTCAACTAGACTTGCTACATTCAGTCTTGCCATTTCAGTCTTCATGGGCAGTTGGGGCTGTTGATGTGCAGAAATAAATGAAGAAATATACAATGCATCCTGCTTTAGTCTGAGCCATATGATAATCCAGTGTTTATAACAACAAAATAAATAAAGCACAAGCTACACTTTAAACCAGCAGTTGTCAGGCACAACAAAAGAAGAGGCATTGAAAATTAAGTAGGCGTTTTATTTCATTCATATACCAAAACTGTCTGGATAAAGCTTTGAATCAAGTTCGAATGGCAATAACCTGAGAATGAAACTATCAATTAAAAAAACATCTTCATAATCACATCATTTAACCACCTAAACTGGCCTACAGTACTGCTGTCATCTATTTAATGGTTCTCCTTTGTCTTCTTATCTCTATCTCATCTTTACCTCTTTCACAAGTAAAAAGTTATTAAAGTGATAGTCCACCCAAAATTGATATATTTATACTCTGTAGGCTTGAAATGTGGTGTAAAAATGTTGTTGCTACGGTCAGTTTGAATTCACATGGCTAAACACTGCTTCTGCATCACGCTACCACCTTTCTCAAAGCAGTAGTGCATTTATCCATGTCATGGTGGGGTGCACGTTAATTATAATCTCATCATTTATGCTGTTACCATTTATTAAACAGTCTCTTTTTGTCTTGCTCACTCTGATCTCTCACTTGGTCTGTATTTCATTTTCTCTTTTTCCATCTCAGACTCTTTTCCTTCTGTTTTGAAACAAAAAAAAATGAAAGCGTCAATTATCCTCATACAGTACATCATGCTGAGATATAAAAGGCTTCATTCTCTCCGGCGAACAGAGAAGGGAGATAGGAATAAGGCAGCTTACCAGTAGATAAAATGAATGCAAAATGTTTGCATCACTTTAATTTAAATGATAACTCCGTTGTAGAACCAAGGTTTTTATCAAGGAGAGGGGCACAGATGCAAAATAATGTGACAACAAAAAAGTGATTATGTGTTTGTGTTATCACAAGCCATGTTCACTGCACACAGTAATTGTATTTTATGATTTTGTGCCTGCTGCACAGTCACAATTCCCCTTTCCAATGATGGCTTATGTTTCCTAGTAGTGCTTCGAAACACCCCACCAAGAACATTTTGGATTAGAGCAATATTGCCGCTGAGACAATTCTGACAAACCGATAGCGCATCGGACACACTCTTACTCATAGCTACACACTCTCATTCTCTCATTCACTCTCTGTATGCCAAGCATGGATGTCAGCCAAATGCTGCTATTTGCTGGAGCAGGACTGGCATTTCTCCAGACCATGGGGGTAGCAGGCCTGGCAACGCAGATCACTGATGGACTCATTGAAGCGGTTGGCCAGCATGGACAGCTTGCTACCGTGACACAGAGAGCATGGAGCGCAGCCTGAACCGCCACAATGCTGGCAGCTGTCGGCCTCCTGGAGACAGAAGAAACACATTAGAGGAGAGAAGAGGAGGAGGAGAAAGAGGAGGTGAAAGAGAGGAACTGTGAGGTGAAGCAAAGGGTAAAAAGGGGAGGAAGAGATGGGAATGGGTGAGAAGGGCAACGAACATAGGAATCGAGCTTGAGTTAAGTTGGGCAAGTTCACAGAGAGGGGAAGTTTTGTCAGCCATGTATATTAGATATCACATCAAATGTATCACACAGCTATATTGAATACTAATATCTGATTGGTCATTAGAGGTTAGTTTGGGATTTGTTACTTTTGAATAAGATACAATACATCTGCTTTGCGTGAGAAACTGTTTTTAAACATTTTAACATATTACTCATTTTTACACACCAACTGTTTCAAAACTGATTAACTTGCAACACCTTAAGCCATGTTCATAAACAGCCAGCATTAACACAGCTATTTAGTTTAACGGGCCTGCCTGCTGGCAAACAATAAACAACATTAACAACACAGAGGATTTTTTCAGATATTATTTTCAATCCAGTGTTGTAGCTGTGTAGCAGGATTATGTTGAACCAGCCAGTCGTTTTTATAGCCAGCAGGTTATTAATGCAAAATTTACAATAACAAGAAGCTGCTTGTAGATTATTGACACCATGAGGATAAACAAGAGATGTGCAATAAGAATACCGTGCATCTAAATCTTTCAAATGACTGGATGCCGTGATTCACAGTGAAAGCTCTGCACAATGAGATCTGTAGATTTTCCTAAACAAACAGGACAATAATTCTGGAAAAATATGATACTTAAGTTAAAAGTGTAATTTTTTGATACTTCAGGTGCTACAAACTAGATGCCATTCAAAGTCAGTAACAGTGTTGGAATAATAATCCACTCAAGACTCTTACACAATTCAAGCAGACCACTTAATGCTCTACAAATAGCATGTTAAAAACACACATAGTTGTGTGTCCACGACTGGATAGCCACATGGCTGCAATTAAGTGATTGATCCACTATATTGTGATGATAAGCTTTAGTAGCGACTGTAGAAAAGGGGGTAAACAGATGCAGAATTTGTGCGCATACATACAAAGTAGAAATCAAAACCATGTGCTAGAAATAAAGACAATGAAAGATGAACTACTTTGAAGTTTGAGAAACAAAGGCAAAACATGATAAAGGAAAGAACGTAACAAAGAGCAGTGAGATTGCTAAATAATGGGGGGAAAAAAAAGCTGAGAATGAACTTTTTTTTCAAGAGGCAGAGGAAAATGAGAAAATAACGAGAGAGGTGAGAAAAGGATAGAGGGAGTGCGAGGAAGAGAACAGTAATCAGCAAAGGAGGTGAGAGGGAGGGAATAATAGTGAGCCGGGTATCCTTGCAGGCTGATAAGTGGCAGGCAAATGCTGCAAGGGCAGAGTAAAACTGTGGACTCATCAGTATCTGTTCACAGTTGACAGATAACACTAGGACAACGGGATGGTGGTTGTTGCAGCGGGAGGGGGAACGAGGAACAGAAAAGAGAAGGGGTAGAAATAAAGTGGACAATACAAGGGAACACGGAGGAGATTGTGAGATGAGAGCAAACACCCCTCTGTTAACAGTTTCAAATAACAACAGTATGGCTGCACATACAATCCTGCAGTCTCTTAAAAGCAAAGAAACAGTCAGGAAAGGATGGCTGAAAACATATGCAGAGAGAGAGAAAGGAGGGGGGGGGGGACATGGTGAGATCGAGAGTACCAAGAAACAGAGATGGGGTAATAAAACTCTACTGCACCACTGAGAATAATTTGGCCAAGCACCATTACCTTGGTGTCTGTGTTGCTGATCTGTTTCTCCTCCTTCTCCTCTCCCTCCTGTGTACAAAGCGCTTTAGCCCTCCTCCTGCTCCCCCTCTCCCTGGCCTTTGGGTATCCCTCCAAGTCCACAGGGGGCACTACATGGTGCCGCAAAGCTTCAGGCTTCCTCGGTGGTGCTCTGATGATGCGCAGATTGCTGGTGTAGATGATTATCTTGCCAAAGTCCAAAACTGAGGACTGAAGGAAACAGCAAATAGAAAATATTGACAACATCTGGTGCATCCAGATGCAAGATTAAGTATTTTAATTATGCTCTGCTTGTGTTAGATATGTCCTACATTTCCCAGATTTCATTCCAGCAACACTGTGAGAGAGTGTGCCCACTTCTAGCTGTTGCCTTTACAGTATGTGTGGGTGAGAAGAGGTTTTCCAGTTGAACGCATGCTGAGGAGTCACACTCCTTGTGCAAAACTAACATGCTTCATATGCTGTGTTCTGGTCTGTTGAGGCATCTGGTGGAGGAGAAAAAGGATTCTAACTCCTCTTTTAACACAGATTTTTCATCTGCATGATTGTCAAACACAATTATCTGGAGCCTGGAGAGATGCCGAGAAGCCCTTTGATACTGGCAAAAATAGGATCTATTGATGTTTATTTATTTATGTCCTCATCCATTCATTGCACTTATTTACTTATTGCATTTCACTACAGTTGGTTATCCATGGGAACAAAACAACCACATTGGTCCAGAGATGAAATGCACATTACTGATAACTATTTTTTTGTTATAGGAATGTACAATAAGAAACCTCCACCAGCAGAAACAGTAACTTCTTTCCAGAAGCTGTTGCTCTGTACTAAATAGCTGGACTGTACTGTTATCAAACTGAACTTTACATTTTACATCCCTCATTTAATCTTTGCACTTGTCACTCAAATTATCAAACTGGACTTTACTTCGTACATGGCATTCCACCTCCGCTGTTATATAATTTAATAATTTATTGCACATGTCACATTTAATTTTTGCACTTGTCACTTTCATATATTTCATACCCTTCATTTCTTCCTCTATAGCACAGTCCATGTTTCTTTTGCACAGTCAATATTTCATTTCAAGTTTTATATCCCATTTCACAACTATTATAATTCTATTCTGTAAATAGATTTTGCTTTTGCTATATTTTCATTCTTTATTCTTCTATGTTGCATTTGTGGGAGCAAACACCAAGACAGATTCTTTGTATGCTTGCATACTTGGCTAATTAAACTGATTTGGATTCTGAATATATGTACTATAAAGGGCAGCATTTTGTCACCAAGGACTCAGTGATAACTTCGCTAATCACTAACAGCATTTCTGACTTTTCCAAATTTACTTTCTGTTAAAACATCAAGAAATGAAACACAGATGAAGAACATTTTGCTTCAGTGAATCTCTCTTATTATAAAACAGACAGAGGAAAGCACTAAAGGCGTATAGCAAGGAAGTCAATAGACCTTGCACAATAGGGGTTCTCCTCTAGCACCACTGTGCCATTCTTTCAATGATGCCCACTAATTCCAGATTGCTGTCATCCACTGATAAATGTGATAAATACTGGCCTTGGTCACCAGGACAAGCATGACTTTGTTTAGAGGATAAAAGAATGAAGCTGACACTGAGCCAGCAGGCAATGTAGCTGACCTCCCTCTCAGCACGCTGCACTAATGAAGCCACTGTCACAGCAGCTCAGTAAAAGTGTATTTCTCCTGTCAGATGAACAATTTTGTTGGTGTTGTTGTTCCTCTTTAATTGTTGTACCATTTTCTCTGAGCAGCAGTTGATGTTTTAATTACCCAAGGATCTGTCTCATTTTCTATTTTAAATCTTGATCACTTATTCTGTTCTAAAGTTGCCTGAATTAATTATCAAATTACTTTGTGTTAGCTGATAATTGTGTACATGTTTATTTTGGTGTTTCTGTTTGGTTTTCAGCATATGTAGACGTGCAATGCTCTGTGGGGTTTAAAAAATAAAAGCCAACTCTTTCTCCGAGAAGCTGTGATACTTTCTTATTATCATTCCTTTTATGTAAGTATGTCCAAAGAGACACTGCATACTGATTATGCTCCAAAATTAGTAATTTACCATTGAAAGAGTGCCACAAACTCCTAATTATAATTTAAGGTGTTAAAAGACTTCTTCTGTAGGTGTTGTTGAGATAGCAAACAATGATTCTAGCATAACATGTATAAATAAGTACACGTTGAACTGACAATGTTTCTTTAGTGCTAAATTGCACTTGAAATTAATACAAAGTACAAATAATCCAAAGAGCCTTACAGGAAAGATAAAATACATGAATCCAATAAACTTCACATGCCACCATGCACATAAACACAGACACACACTGGATCACATCAAGTGGTCAGGCACAGTTCAAATTCAATGATGTTGAAATGTGTTTTACTTTGTTTAAACTTTCAACAGACTAAGAAGACACAACAGAATAAGGAGGGGAAATGCTGAATTCTGGGAAGCTACAGAAAAGGCTCTGACACCATTTGATTTTCCCATCAATTTTTGTGCTCATTTGATTATATGATTTTAAGCTATTAGAGTTCGTGGAGAGGAAATCAAAAAACCATCTTGTTACCCTTTAAATAGAAATAGATGCAGTACATGAACTCAGTTACAGTTTTTATGAACCTCATCTTTTTTAGAGATGTTGAAATTTCAAAATTTCAAAAAAAAAAAAAAAAATCTCTCATTATAACTCAAACAGTGCAGAGAGGCCCATGCCCTGTGTTAGACTGGGCATTGGGGGTGTGCAGGTGTGCAAGGTCAGGGCTGGACCCCTGGTAGATGGGGCACAGAGGGAAAGAGGGCACAATCAGCATAAATCTATCACAGGTGTCAAAATTAGGATATTGCTTCTTTGACCAGATAATAGACCCCTATTGTGAGGAAAAAGATCATTTGTTTGCTATTTGAAAAGGGCAATTCGCACACACATAAATTATCATCAGGATGTTAATGATACTGTTCTGTTTCAGTTTAGTATCACATAAAATAAACCATATGTTGCCATGATGGGCATTTTAATTAACACACAACACGACAATTGAGAGATTATTTTTCCAGTTCATTTGAACTGCACTAACAAATTAATTAAGGCAATTAAGACACATCTTACCACTTCACATTCAGACAGTGAAAACTGACAGTTCTATTGGGGAATCATTTTCTCTCTCTCATTTTGATTAATATTAAACTTCAGCAAGAATCAAAACCATTGAGCTGCATTGCTTACTTTGGCATCTCCATCTGCTTCGTCAGTCTTGCCTGCAGCAGGCTTGTAGCTTCCCATTCCTCTGTACACGTTTATCCTCTGGGCAATGAGCCCTGTTGGAGGATAGACACCTGGATACGGAATAAAATATGTTCATGTCAAGGTAGAGTGTGAACCTGTACCAGAGATTTCAGACTCAACTTCTGGTTTAATCCGCAAACAGCACATACTTTTTACTATTTTTGGCAGTCACGCTAGTCCTCTGAGGACTGCAGTGATCAGTCAACCCCATTCATAATTTATCAGTTACCAGTTTCTACCTACCTGACTGTCACAACCCAGACTAGCTGTGTTAGCCAGCATAGCATCCCAGCTAATAAATTTTGTGTCTTACTGTACTATATGCTAATTATATTTTAAAAATCTTAACAAGTATACTAATATTGCTCAATATTTGAGCATGTCCACAGTTTGATTGATGTCTTGCATGTGCCTCTATGATTCTTTGCTTGCTAACTGCCAAAGTAGTGAGCTATATTTTATTTTAGCTGCCATTCTGACTGCATCAACACTGCAGAAACAATGTGTTTCTTATACAACTGGATGGGAGAACCAACAGTTTCAGCTCAGCATGGGCTACTTCTCCATCAATAAACAAACAATGGCTGGAAAAAATACTGTATTTACTGTATATAGAGCATGCTGATGTTGATGTCAGTATAATGTAATCTTGAGATGTTCACCTTCAACATCACAAAGATTACTGTGATACTTGCTACTTGAGATGTTTGAAATCACACTGGCAGTTTTTGTATGCACACACAGTAAATGTAAACACACTAATGCATAACCATTTTCATTAGTGTAAAGCAAAAACATGCTCAGGCGACCGTGCCCAAAACAATCTCATGCAAACCACTGCACCGCATAGGCTGGAGTACCATATATAAATGTAATGTACAGATTTTGTTGGTCTCCATGGTTACCTGCTTACACGCAAGCCCTAACAAACAAACCTCAATGCAGTCATGCATATTAAGTAAGACAGTCAGTACAGGATGTTACACAATGATAACAACCGACCCTGTTGGTCCCCATGAGCATCCTCAAATCCACAGAGCTGCTCCATCTCAAGGTGACTGGGTGGGATCTTGCGGTGGACGAAGCTGTGAGGGTATTTCTCCTCTGGACTGTCCAGCTCCTGACCGTCCTCATACACGTGCTTCAGGACCCGACCACTGTAGGACGATGCCAGCTTGAACCTGACCTGTGGTTTTGAGTTAAATGAGACATGTTTTTACTCCACTCCTCTAAAGGTTTTTGCTGAGAGGAAGCATTGACATGTTAAGTACTATATGGAGACAAATTTGTATTGCTTGCTAGCATAGAAAAGAGGATTTGTGAGTTGAAAAAAATGCTGTTTGATCTGACAAGAGAAGTGCATACAAACATTTGTAGCATGTCAACATACAAGCTAACATCCAGTCTCATTCTCACCTTCAGTTTGCAGTTTAACAACATCACATGAACTTAGACACAGAAAACTATCTTCAACCTCAACAGCTTCATCTAGTTATGTGCTAAAATGTAAAGTCAATATGCCACTGATAGTAAAACTATTGCATATAACAACCATTTAAACAGAAATCTTGGTACCTAAATTTACTTATGTTGTATTTTCCTCAACAAGGCGCATTTATAAAAGTACTTCAAAACCCATCAAGTTGAACAAATGTGGTCCCATAAATGACTCACCTTTCTGGGCTTGGTGCCTTCATAGCGTTGATTCAGTTTTCTCTGGAGTTCCTCCATGGTGACTGATTGAGGAGGGGACGCAGAGGAAGTGTCAGTCCATCCAAAAAGCTCCTTACCTGGGGCAAATTGACATCAGTTGGACACCGTGGTGCCTGGTGTGATGAAAGGATGCACGGATGGATGGATGAAAGAATGGATTGATATGCAACTCGATGGAAGCACGGGATATGAGAGCCCGACTGAAAAGCTGTGTGTAAGGAGTGGGTGGAAGACTAGATGAGATAAAGCTCTTTCCGTGTTTCCTGCTTCTTGAGTTTGACTGTACCTGCTGTTTTAAGGGACCCACCTTTCTAGCTCCCCATGTTAAATTATTCACAGCTAGATCGTGTGTACAAAAGCGTGGTTGAGAAACCAGAAGCTCCGCCATCAAATAATTATGATCACCAGAATAGAAGGCAGTAGAAGCCTGTGTGCAGCTCTGTGTTTGTGTGTGTAAGGAGAGAAAGAGAGAGTGAGGCTGTGTGTGTGTGTGTGTGTGTATGTGTGTGTGGGAGTTGTTAGATAGTTGTGGGACTGCCAGTCTTTGGACTGGAGCCGAGTGCATCACTGTTGAAAAGTAAACATGAGAATTTATGTCTGCCGTTGTCACACTGAAAACCCTTATCAAAACTCTAATCAAAATATATACTAAGCTTAGAGTTGGATCAGACTGAATTTTTGCATTCCTAGTGTGTTTCTCTGTATCGTTCATATGTGCGTGTGGTTGAATGTGTGTTTCTGTGTGTAACGGATGTGTCTGTGCAAGGTGAATAATATAGTTCTTAGTTGAGTGCTAAAATGTCAGAGTGTTACTTCATTACTCAGTGGAGTCTGAGTCAGTCTCTTTAAAAGTCTAGTCTAAAGAGTCTACTATAGGGAATCTCAGGTGTTTAAAACAAAAAAAGATTATTTCATATACCTAACTGTCTTTTCTCAAGAAGACAGTGCACAGGGACCTTGTCTAGAATCAAAGAAGACTGAAAGATAGATCAAATAGACTTACAGCACAAATGAAAGTCCTTTATGTAACACTGACAAAACAAGAGAAATAAACTTCAGTACGGACAAAAAAACTTATCTGTAACTTGCAATATCTTGTGGATCTACCCTTAATGTTGCCAGCATTTCTGGGGATGATGCTTTCAAGAAATATTTTATGTAAAATTCAGCAAGAGTGATCCAGTATTTGCAACATTTCCTCTTATAGGCACCCAATGTACTAAATGTAAATGACTATATATAAAGTAAAATGAAAAATATTTCAGCTTAGATGGGTAACACAGATTTTATTTTATTTTTACTGAACTAAGTAAAACTGTACAGTTAAGTGAATTAACTTACAGAAAAGCATTTAATTTTATAAAGAAATCCTGGAAAGCACACAATTAAACTGTTCTCCATCCTAATTCTACAGTGTAATTATGTGAAGTGATGAGTCATACAATTCGTGTTTTAACTAAATTACCATTTGCTAAGTGTTTCTCTAATCTAGCGTAATGGCTCTAATTATTTGGTCAATTACTATCCTTATCTTGTATTTAACTTTCAATAACCTACTAGTGTGACAAATAGGAAGTGTTACCATGCATTAGACAGAGTGTAAAGACTCATAGTGTGGTACAGTCATATTAACTTACCTTTAGTAATTATATGCAGAAGCATTAGCCAATTTAAGTTTTAATAAACAATCATTAGATTCATACTTTATAACTCATGACATGAAATTGTGAAATGAGACTTTATCTCATACACTAGCATGCCAGTGAGCAATTTAATGAAGCCAAAGCATGCATTTCATACAGGTGAAATCATCTTTCAGTCTTTTATGATGAAAGTAAAAATAACAAATATGAAAACTGACTTACTGTTCAACCATGGCCACCAATAATTGAGAGAGCAGAGTAGCCTTTTCCTGTTAGACACACAACAGGCCTTTTTAACAGCAGACATTTTGATACTGTAGGAAAAACACAGGTGCTACTAATAGCATTAACTATGGCTCTGTTCTATTCAAGTGTCCCAGTAAGCCATGGATCATTGTCACACTGGAACAATGAGCCAGCATGCATAATACCAGGACCCTGAAACTGAAGCAGCTAAATGGAATTCAGCCATAATTACTTTTATAATTTACACCTGTGCTTTTTATACTGTGACATTATTATACTCAATAAGCTGAATGAGATCAATTTTGACCAAACATTTGTACTTTTACAGTCAAATAACTTTTGTCAGGAAATCTTTCCCTTTGAAATTGAAATGCTTATATGTAAAACACCTTATAGAACGAAAAAGGAGCTCATCGTCTTAGTTTATGAACTTGAAATCATGTTTCAATGGACAGCTCTCTAATTTGGTAGTGCACTGTACTGTCTGGGAAGCAGGGCAATGCTGATAAACCTTGCATTCTCAATAAAACAAAAAATATCCAAAAATTGGGTTAGGCCTTTCATAAGAAATTGTTTTTCTTTTTCATGAAAGAAAGAACCACCCAGATTTTTAAATTTTGTTCTTTGCCATTTCCAGAATTGGCCTGTGTGACTCTAATAGGCAATGATTCATGCTCACACACATCAGCATCCTTTTAAGCACAATTTTATCACTATTTCAGAGACTAATTTAAGATTTTAGTCCAATGTGTATGTGTGTTTACATGTTTTTTCATTTGTGAGTGCCTGTAACATCCAACGCATAAATGCATACATATTTGAATTATTCCATTATATTTGGAAAGTTTTATCTATATTTTGAGACTGCGAATTAGCAACTTTTTCTGCATCTTCCAGTGGCCATTTTGCAGAACAAACATTAATCTAACAAATGGGAGTCATTAACCCCCATGCATGTCGAGATCAATCTTATAATAATCCTTACAGATGACTGGAGAGCTGACAGAGAATGGAGGGTTCAAAAAGAGAGAGAAATAGAGAGAGTGAGTGGGAGAGCAATGCAAATAGACAGAGACCCTCGCTTGTCTTTTCCCTGACCGAAAGTCAGCTTAATCAGATATCAGAACAAGCAAGTATGGTCACTCAAGCGAGAAATTGTTTTGGGTGCATTGTTTAATGCAGTGGTTCTTAAAGTGTGGTCCGGGACCCCAGGGGTCTGTGGGGGGTTCCAGGGGGTCCCCAGCAAAAAATAACACAATGACAGAATGTATGACTATTTTGGTCATGGGTTTCATACATAAAATAAAAATCTTATCAGATTTGGGACCCTTTGACAAAATCTTATCAAATGGGGTCCGTGGTCTAATTTGTGTCAGTTTAGGGGTCCTTGACGTGAAAAAATTTGTGAACCACTGCTCTAAAGGTCATTAGTGGATGGGATGTAAACACAGCTGAGAGGAAGAGGAGGAGTACTCAGACTGTATTTTCTTGCCACAATTGCTCTGCTACAGCTTCATGTCTTACAGAGAAGTTGCTTAAATGTAACACACAAAAATAGTCAATTTTACTTGCAGATGCACAATTTCCCAATCTGGTATTTTTTATGAAAGACAAATATTAAATCCCCAAGCACACGCTCTCTTTTGTACATTTTCCTGAAAAGGTTGAAACTGAAATGTGTGCAGGGGTCTTGTAGCAGCAAACAAACAAAGATAAAAGTGATCTCTGAACAGGGGAGCTGTGGAGAGAGCACTATGAGTTCTCCCTATGATGAATAATGGAAATTAGTGACAGGTTGAAGCACTTGGGTTAGTAATACACTGTGCAGAGAGCCCCAGCCACAGGCTGTCATCTACACAATTATTAGACCAATTATAATGCTTGATGGGAAAGGGGGAAGAGAGATTGGGAAAGACAGTGAGGATGAACAACAAACGTGACACCTCAGGGAACTCATTTGCAAAAATTGCATAATCATAAAGTACATTTCTAGAACTTTGCAGACTTATTATGGAAGGTAGTGTATGGCAATAGAGGACAGGATCTGCAAAGAATTCATTATCAAAGTTAATAAAATCATGACATTTGATTTCCTCCTCATTGTGTAACATTTCTGCTTACATTATTCTCTTCATCAGAAGCCAGTTGCAGATTTATGCATCACTACATTAAAATAAGTTCAACACACACACTAATTCTTAAATAGAAATTAGTTTTTACTAAATATTTACACTTACTAACTGCCAGGTGTAAGTGTTGAGTCACCGACTGAAAAAGTAATAATGTGGTGAGTATATCTAACTACAACTGCAATTATATATATTGGAAAGGTTTTTAATTACATTTCACAAAAACATAACGTGATTAACACATGACCCAATGAAAACACACTTCAAATTACAAAACAGTATGCCAATAACATAACTAAGACAGATTGACAAAATAAGATTATTAGTGATATTTCATACTGTTTTCCACTCTCAAACTGCATGAATAATACAAATTCTGAAACACACATATGAAATATAAATAAAACATAATAACGAGGCAATATACAGTAAGGATAAGCAGTTAGATTTGTTTGGACCCCTAATGTCCAATGTAATGTTACAGCTTTTGATGCTACGTTGACTTCTTGTTTACATAGGAGATTATTTTTGATTGGACACCACAACAGATGTTGCCTAGCAACCATTTTTTTACTAGTTAATGCTGATGTGTAACACCCTCCCAGAATGACTCTTGTGAAAGTTCAAATGATGCACTCTATAGTTTTTTAAACAAGCTAAAAATGCTTCTGGAGTGATTTAGTGAGAGCAGAAAGATGAGGGCACTTTACAAGCCTTTGTTCAGTATACATCACAACAGTTCAACACATGGCTGTGAGCTTCCCACCAGCTGATGGAAACACAACATAAGTACCTCCTCTATGAGAGAGAGAAGACATACAGTACTAATGTAAAATGTCATTCATGAATGACAAAATAAAAAATGTTTCTTCAATATATAAATATATAATACACAAGTATTTAATGATGACATATCAAAATATGTACAAATGCAGATGCCCTTGTTTTTCAATCTATATAATATTTGGTGGTGCTGGACATACATTCTAATCTTCAGCTTTTCCTGGACTGCCATTGTGTTTTTATTGGATTAAGGATTGTCTGTTTACTTGATTTTAATCCAGAATAAACTCCCTCTCCTCAAGTGACATCTGCCACAGCCATTTCTGTCTTTGCAATGCAGCCAGACCCTCTCGAAATAACGACTTTCTCCAAAGCAAAGACAACCATTAGTTGGAGATTGAGGCAGCTGCCTCAATTTTCTTTGTTCCTATTGTTATTTTTGGAAACAAACAACCAAACAAACACAACTCTGGTATTTGGAACTGTTCAAAGCCATCAGGAACACACAGACATCCACATGAAAATCAAACATTCTAGTTTCTGAGGGGAAAAATGTATCTGGATATTGTATCCATCTTCTTGCCTGCATCTTATCACCTAACCAAACATCTTCTGTACAGGCTCAGGCTGCAGTAAGGATCAATATTTTCAGTTGGCCCATAGTTATGAGTCCACCGGGATTTTTCCTGATCCCCTATTGGATTCTTCCCTTTACACAGCTAATCTTTTTTCATTCATTTGATATAGATTTTCATTCTGATTCTCCAGAGACACATTCAGGCCATGCTGTTAATTCCCTTGATGTTTACGTTTTATGGCTTCATGGTAGCAATAAAGCACATGTGTTTGTGGTATTTTTTCATCTCTACAACTGATACCAAAGATTGCAGTTCTAACTGCTGGAATATTGTCCTAGTCTAGGAAGAGTACTGAAGTTGTGCACACCATCAGTTGACCAATCAGCTACCCCTATGATTACCAATCCCAAGTCACTCTCAAACAAATAAACAGGGTGGTCTTTACGAGCTAGTCTCTCTCCTCCAGTCATTCCCACATTCATCATTCTTGCCTGCAGTAGATTGCTTTCTATTTTATCATGTAAGTCTGTGGAGTCAATTCTGTATACTCCTGTTGATTTTATTGTGCTGCTGAATACATTTGGGGTATATCCTAAAGAGCATCAGAAGTTCAAACTGATGTTTCAACAGATTTCAAAATTCGCAATTTCCACTGACTTAACTTTAATAATGAATGAATAGATCGAAAGACTGAATTACACAGGGTAACTTGCAAGGAATGCATCTGCACTGATCTTTTAATCAAACAGTATTTTAGACATTTAAATAAAATTTTGACTGCCTAAATTTGCTACCTGATGAAATTTGAATTATCTAAGTAGTGCAAGGGATACGTAATTTCAGAGATACTTCACTGCCCATTTACACTGTTCCAAAAAATGTCCAGTCTCTCACAACCCTGTCATTGGCATACAGAAATTGTGTGACATTTTAATACTCAGGTTCAAGAATAATGAATTATGCATTTGTCTTTGACATCCTTTATTATGCTAATAAGAAAGGCTTGCCTATCTCAACTTTTTTCCCTGACACATTCTGACATGACAGCTACAAAGGAGTTTGGAATAGAAAGATAAAACTAATCTCTGTCAATACTGAAAGATTAGATATCTATCATTTGGGTTATACAACTCCCTTCTTTCTGTTTGGAAATTGAGCAAAAATGGAGGAGATTTGACAAAATGCGGGTGGAGTTCAGTTGTCATTTGTTGTCATTCAAATTCATTCAGTGTCTTTTGCAGGGTCCTTGCCATTTCACCAATGGATGTAATAAGAGAACTGGATACTGCATGAATGGAATGGCCTAATTTACTGATACAGCCCTTGGAGACTTTTCACCTAATGGAACAAATTCTCATAATACATATGCGTAAAAGTCATTATGGGAAAAAATTTTCATAGTTTTATAGACATTCTTTTTGTAATGATGGGAAAGAGTATTTTGGGGACACTGGATGTCATGTGATCATGCCGTTCCAATGGTGGCCTCTACTGCCAAAATCACCTCACAGCTCAGCACTGTTTATGAGGGGCTTGGTTCCACCAATGTAGCATTAACCACACGTGTTGCATGTAACGTCATGCACAACTTCAGTTTTTGCCCTCAGGAGGGTCCTGTCTTTAAGGTGTACCAGCAGAGATCTTAAGGTGTCTGGCAAGATGTTCTGACAGCCCAGCCATGTAATTGAGTCCCACTGGCTTGCTTCTGGTGATTTGAGCTGGCAGGGTCCGTCTTGGTCTTAAGTCGGGGTAGGATTCTCATCATCATTCAATCTTCGTTGGCCCTTACTACACCTTTTTCTCTCTGCCCTCCTCTTCACTAAAATGATCTTCTGTTCTGAGTAGAAGAATCCTCACCACAGATATTTCATGTCTCTGTGTATATTTTATGTGTCCTGTACACTGTGATATTTGTGCTCATGTCAGGCTTGACATGAACCCTGTGTCTTCTTTTTTCCTGTTGACTTGCAACTTGATTTGTGGGTTGATGTTATTGTTGGATGAAGCTGTCAATACTGGAGCAGTGCAGTAGTTCAGTGAAAGTGTCATCCACACACCAGCACCAGATGGGGTAGGAGCTGTCGACAGGGAAATCTTTTCAAAATGTTATACGTACAAATTGGCTACAATGACCCAATGTTTGTTTCTTTAGTTTGTTTGTAAAAAATCAATGAGCATTTAAAATCTTCATCTTAACAATGTTCTTAAATGTAAAACCTTTTGATAAAGTTGAGTGGCAGAGTTCTGTGTATTAGCAACTTGGATTCATTTTTCAGATAACTAGACAACTACAGTCACTTCACATGAAGATTTTCAAATGGGCCTTGCAACAAAATCCTACTCTTTTATAAATCATAGTGGGAGTATCTGTTGATTTCTGCCAGTTCCCTGCCTCCATTCCCCCACTGCTGTCCTGAATCTCATTTTAGCTGGGATTGCTGTTGGTGGAGACAGTCATGCATCATTTTTTGAGGAGAACTTTTTTCTGAGGATGAAATTAGAGCGAAGTGGAGAGGTCACAGGGGGCCTCTGTAGCATCCCAGCTGCAAGTTTCTGCATGAGCTTAAGGTTTGATGGGAGCTAAACACCACCACCACACAGCTAATTAAAAAATGAGATAGAAATTCAGTCCCAGTGAAATATTAAATATTAACTTGACTGTGACTTGCAACATCTATCATTTGATAGACACTGTAATTAAGATAATGAAGTTTAAATGCATTAGTAGTTCTATTTAAAACATTGCGGCTGTGGAACAGATTTTTTTAAATGACAGTCTAATCTAATTCAGTGTTGAAGGTTTTTGCTTTGTCATCATTTAAGTCACTTTGTAAACTTGGACAACTTATGCACTATGAGAGTTCCATATGTTATGTAATTTATATGTTAATTGCTATTATGATGTATGCTTTTTTGTGTTGAGATGACAAGTCAAACCGCTTTAGAATTACTTCTACTCCTAGTCATCATTTTGCTGTAAGAAAAGTCAGAGGTGATGGTAGTATTTTATCTTAAGAAAAAAGGTATAAGTATTTTAGCATATTGTTTAGTGTCATACAATGTTTATGTAGTGGGTAGTTGAACCTTGTAGTTATCAAGTTGTGTGTGAATTGTCTTGCTTCCTCCCATTTTTAACATAATGTGTGACTGTCAGTAAACACAAATGAATGAAACCAGTGTAAAAGACCTTTGTAAATTAGATGACACAGCCCTAATCTATTATCTGGGGTGCATATCTTCTTTTTTTTATTTTTTTCTGTAACCTTCAGAAAGGATGAGACATTAGTGTCTTCAGATGTAATTTAGGCAAATATGATCTTTCACGTTCATCTGTAGTTCATTGCTCCTTCCTTAACTCTCCTTGGTTCCCCATTATAGTCCCATCCATTTCCAATTGCAGCTTCTCACTTCCTCTCTCCTTCCATCTTTGTCTTTTTATTCTGTTCCTCTTGTACTCCTCCTCCCTCCTGCCTGTCAGCTGCCTGAGGGCAGAGCAAGAGAGTCAAACAGTGCAATTTGAGTTTGGTGCAGAAGGAGAGAGAGAATGTAAAATAGTGGTGGTTTCCATTTGAAATGCCAAAGGTCTTTTTTGTTGTTGTTGTTGTTGTAAACACCAAGCGATCATTACCTCCTTGTCTGCTGAGTCTTGAGGGGACAGTTCACCGTTGTGAACTCCTCATGTCACACTATGAGTAATTCCACCTCTCCCACTGTCAGCAGATTAATTGTAAGTCTCCAAAAAATTTGGCCTCAATGTGCCTTCAGGATAATGACCATTATGGAGGAATTGAAGCCAGTGTTTCTGACTGATCTCTATTCCGTTGTTGCCTGAATATAGGTGCTGCTGATATGAGAGTCAGTCAATACCTTTCCCCTTGGGAGTGCGTCAAAAATAGTACAGCCAAAATAATAAGTAGGTGTCTTTTAAAAGTGAGAGTTTCACCTTCCCTCCTTTTTTTTGACTTTGTGTGCTTTACTCACACAGAGTAAAAGTTCAGAGAGATGGGGAGAAAGAAAGAGGGAGAGTACACTACAGAAATGGGTGGCAAGGGTATGTACTGGCCCCAGGCTCTCATGGTGAGACTTGCCAAGTGTGATACTCTTGAACCCTCAAGGGTAAATAATCAAACTTTCCAAACATGTTGCTATGAACACAAAATGACTACTATAATGAACATCCATTGATGCCAGGGTAAGGTAGGATGTGAGACAGTAGCTAAGGTGGGTTTGAGGCATAAATAACAGTGAGAATGTTATTTAACTGTGTGCAGATTAAAAAAGATTTAAAGAAATGCAGCCTGCACTCATCGTGCACCCTCTTGGTTCATGGATATGGCATTAGATAGTTTCAATTTTAATTTACACATCCTGAATAGTTAGCATGTACACGTTGCATTATAACATCTGGGGAATAGACCTCCATTTGGGTTTAAATTTGGGGCTCAATGAGGCTTGTCTTGTGCACTCGGGTCCAAATGCATTATCATCAGCACAGTGAAACCAAAACTATTATTTCTCCATTTCAATCCATACCATCCAAACATTGAAAATGGATTAGATGAAGATCTATAGCTAGCAGCGAGCATATCCTGTACCTGAGTGATGGAGCTCATATTGCATAATGTATTTAGGGATGATAATAGGTATAACATAATATACATGAACTGTTAATGTGGAGACACAGAGAGACAGATTTACCCTGGCAATCATTTAAACAAAAAGCAGCAAGAATCCTAGCGGTTCTCGAATTTTTTCAAGTCAAGGACCCCTAAACTGACACAAATTAGACCATGGAGCCCCCACTGATAATATCTTTGCTTTTAGATGTTTATTTATTACAGAAAGTGTATGAAACCCATGGCCAAAATAGTCATACATTCTGTCATTGTGTTATTTATGGATGGAATTATAGTGAAAATAAAATTATTCCCCTTTTTGCTGGGGACCCCCTGGAACCCCCTCAAGGACCCCACTTTGAGAACCACTGCTTTAGTGGGATATTGTTGTACATTTATAATAACATGAGCATGCACAATGGGATTATGCCAGGGAAATGACAAAATAACAAGCATCACCTCATATTTATTGTAGCAGAGGCTTCTGAATCTTATCACTGGAGGGTTTTTTCCATTCCAACCTCCTCACAAAACACAAAAAAATATATAATATAATACAAAATATAGGACAATACAAAAATACAGACGTAAACACAATAATAAAAGAGAAGAATGCAACACTATGGAGTTCAGATAACAAATATAATAATTGTTATATACATATTATATTAATTGTTGTGATTCCTGTAAATGTGTGCTGTATGTCAATAATAACAACAGTCTATATGAGACACATTTCTCAATCTTTGACACATCAGAGAAGAAGCAACAGAGAGAAACACTTCTGGAGCTGGTAAGCCTCTGAACTACAATGCTTGACTGGTTATAAGAGCAGCAAAGCAGTGAGGCAAGCAGTTTGCTATTTTTTATAACCCTTTTTCTAAGTAAGTCCTCTGTGTGTTTGTGCACTTTTTTCTTCTTCTCATGGCTAATGATTTTTCTGAAAAACAAAAAGCAGCTTACCATCTCTTGGTTGGCTCTGTTGTCTGCTTGCACATTCTGTCTACTTAGCCTGTCCATCTCCTCCTGAATCCTGTACGATAAGCCAAAAACAAGAAATATCACCACACACGCACAAATACACACACATACACAAAAGAACATCTGAATAAAAAAATTCAGAGACTTTCAACAATGCAGCCAGAGCTGAAGTGAAGCAAGTTTTGGTGTGCCAAAAGGAAAGTGGTACATGAGCAATTAAAAAGCTAAAGGCTGCATGCCAAGTGAGAATATGTTGGCAATAGAAAAATAAAATAATGAAACATTCCATAAAAAATAAGACACCACTACAATAGTGCTACAAGTACTGCTATTGCTAACATACATGTAGGAAGGTATATTACTATATTAACTATAGTAAATTTTACAAACAAACATATCGAGATAGATGTGAAGGCGACAGCCAAAATATTAAGTGAAATGTGCTTAAAAGAAAATCAAAAATCAAAAAATGAACTATAAACATTGGGGAGGGGAATGATGGAACTTTTTTTAGCAGCGCAGAGATGTAAAAGGTTTTCCATCAAAGCAGGAAATCGAAAAATAAAATTCAGTCAGATACACTTACATCAAGGGATTGACCATTTATAGCAAAGGGTTAGATCTGGCGAAAAAGGCTTTGCTCTTGGAGGGATCTCTCAGGGAATCCAAGCAGCAATGAGGATTCTGCTAAGATAAATCCTCCCTTAATAAATACATATGAACACAACCTTAGTTAAATCAACAATATACTGTATATATGGATGAGGTTGGGGTGGTGGAGGGGGCTGCAGAAGCTAACAGTGTTTGTATGAGCTTTTACCAGCAATATAAACAGTGATAGTGTCAGGTTATAATGTATAATTACTGGCCACACAGTTATCAACGAACCAATGGTTGTTAAGTCAATTTGGAACTGCTGATTCCAATCAGCCAATGCAAGCATGAATTCAGTGTTCTGACTGAAGTAATGCTATGCTTCATGAGAAATACCAACACAGTCTCACATCAAAATATGTAATAGCTACGTTGGTCCACAGCGCAAAACGTATTCGTTTCAGATAGGGGTGGAGCCGAATCCGAATAAGGTATTTGGAAAAGCACAAGTGGCGTGTTTTTACAAATATTTATTTTGTACAAATATTTTAGAAGAGAGCCCTCCAAATGCTTTAGCCCTGCCTGGCCCTGTAAGCAAACTGCAATGGCTCCAGGAGAGATTGGGGTTTTGACACCAACTGCTCTTTCACTAGTTTCTCAAAGCATTTCATTATCTGGGACGTAAGGGCAACTGGCCTGAAATCATTAAGGACCTTGGGGTGTTTGACTTTTGCTATAGGAACAACTGTGGCCTGCTTGCATAGTTTAGGCACTGTCCGTTGTTTAAGTGACATTTGAAATATGTTACGGAAGACAGGTCCAAGCTGCTTAACACATGACTTGAGCAGATGACCACCTATCCTATCTTGGTCTAGACCCTTCCTGACTTTGCTACACTGAAAGGTCCTAATCACGCTTTGCTCATCAAAAAAAAAAGGGGGTCAAGTGGGGACAAGTCACCCCACTTTCCAACCTCACAGCTTCAATTTCATTTGCAAAATCCAGAACATCAAACCAGACCCATCAATATCCACCCTCCTATTGCTTTTTGCTGTAGCTCCAATGATTGTGTGCATTCCATCCCACGCAGACCCCGAATTATTTGTACTCAAGTCTCTCTCTAGCATTTTCTTATAGTCTTGTTTTGCCCTCCTTATTTCACATTTGATTTCACGCTGCAGTCTGTGCTTCTCAATTAAATTCCCCACGTGAAATGCCTTGTTGCTCTCATTCATGAGGGCCTTTAGTGGCTTTGTAACCCAGGGTTTATTATTTGGATACACATTAACAGATTTCACTGGAATTACCATGTCTTGATAAAAAGTGACATAGCTACTGATAACATCAGTTAGTTCATCTATATCAGCACAAGAGTCAATAAATACCTTCCTGCAAACATTGGATGGAATCATCAGTCCAAGCTTTAACCTTCCTCGTCTGTGTTTTCTCCCTTCTCAGAATGGTTTTATAAACTGAAACAAGGAGCACCACTTGTGATCAGCTGACCCGAAACATAAATCCAGGGTTTTATTATGGCGCATGGGGCAGGTGACGTACTGATGGAAATTGCACAGCATCTTTTTCAGGGTTCAATGGTTGACGAGCCCAAGTATTATATATGGGGAATCAGGGGAAATAGACTGTAGTGTTTGGATCACCTGTTTGATGGTCTCTGTTGCGTTCACCTCGTTAGCCCTTGGGTGGATGTTCACCACCATAATAAAGAGTTGGGGAAACCCTTGAGGTGGGTACTGGGGTTGTATAACAGTTCAATGTCTTTAGTGTATAGTCTCTCCCTTACAATAACCGATGGCACCAGAGTTCGTTGATGTAGAGGCAAACTTCCCTGCTCTGTGTTTTACCCGTCATCCCAGAGTCATGGTCCAGGCTTATGGGTGTACCAAAGCCATCAATGTTTAAGTCACTGTCAGTGTCTCTGTCAGCCAGCCGACGAAGAAATAATACAGGAATCTCTGTAGTCATGCTGGAAATGCACCATGGCTTGTAGTTCATCCAGTTTGTTTCGAGTTGATTGCACATTAGCCAGCATTATAGTGGGTAGAGAGATCTGAGAGAAGTGTAATTTTTTCAGTCTATGGCACACCCCTCCTTTCTGCCCCTGTCTTCTTATCTTTTGGGACTTGACCCTCTCAAAACAGGATTAGTTGCAGATCACACATAGCGACAAAAAAATAAACTTGTGCAACTTCACATTTCACAATCACAGGCTACAAAATGCCTTTTCTTAACAGAGATAGTGGCATTCGAATTTGGGTTTCGGCCAACTGGCAGCAATTTGAAATGGAATGAAGCTCACCCACGGCAGACCCAAAACAGTAGTTGAACGTGTCAAGTCTGCCCATAACACAATGCTCTTCTGTAGCTGACAAATAGAACTATATTTCTCAGAATTGAAGGAGAAATTTGAGAGCCTTAACATTAACGTATCATGTTGTTGAGTTATCAAGGACACTTTTGTGTTTTTGTGTTGAGAAATGTTAAAGATAACATTAAAAGAAAACCTTAACATGGTGGCAATGAGGAAAATACTGGGCGGGTCCTCCAGTCAGCCATTAACAAAGCTTCAAATTCTGAATTTCAAATTCAACTCATCCCTGGGGCACTCTAAAATCAAGTTTTTTATTGAAAGAACATTATTAAACAGATACATGAAATAACACAAATAATATAACAGCCCAGATAACTACACAACGCAAAGACAATGATTCAAACAACATGCAACTACATGTTTTCAGCAATAGTAGTATGCATAGCAACCACCATAACAAAGAAAGAAAGCCTTAAAAAAATCTTTGTAATAACTGACAATCTAAACATTATATACATTCACTGAACAAAGACCATGAAAATAAAATGCACATTTCTCACAAGAAATGTTATCAAAATGCATTTTAATGCTGAAACTATCTGAAAGTATTGCATTCGCAAACAGAAACTTGACAGTCATGAATAGGCCAAAAAAGTGTGGGCATCTCACAATTTTAGATCCGTTATTGTGAAACTAATGCATTTTGCACTGTGGATCAATGTAGCTATTACACATTTGGATGTGAGACTGAGTTGGAAAGGCAGTAAGAGGTACTGCTGTCATGATGCTATTTTCATCATATGCAAATATATTTTGCTTTCACTTGTTTGGTTAGTTAATGCTCTAAAAGAATTATAGTTATAGCCAAGTTACTTTCGTCAATGAAAAAACAGTAGGTGATGCTAAAACAAAATTTTCACACAGTCAGTGGAGGAGGCAATTTTCTGGGTCTATTGCTGCTAACAAATCTAATATGCAGTTTTGGTTTAACCCTGATTACTGGCTTCTTACCGAATGTTTCACTGTGAGGTTAAACAAGGCCTATCTGAAGACTGTACAAGCATGGACTGATCTGGCCACTGCTATTAGGAACCTTCTGTATGGATAAATATGTGGTAATTATTTTTTTTAATCTCTGTGGTAACATTTTATGCTCCAGTAGCTGTATTGTCTTAGATGGATGTTGAGGCTAACCATTTTGTTGTCTCTTCTTTCCTTGATTCTCCTTCATTTTTCTGAAGCTGTTGTTTTGTAGTGTTACTGCTGTACATGTTGTGTTTGGCTATCACATACAAAATTCATAAAATAAACGATCACAAAAACAAGAAATGCATATATATATTTACTTAAGCATAATAGTAAATATAATCTGGAGTTAATAGGGACAATATTTGTCATTAAAAGGTGAGTAAGCAGCCTATTATTTTAAGGTCTAAATATGATTTAACTGAATTTACCAGTTTTTGGAGCCTGTGCTGCTGCAGATGTAAGTTGGAACTCTCACTGCTCCTTTATACCTCCTGTATACACTCTCCTTAAATACATGGTACACACTGTAGCTACCGCTTATCATCTTTCCAGTCCACTGATAAATTTTGACAGCACTGAGCTGAACTGACTAATGTAACACCATGGCGAATGATGTGTCTTAACTCTTTTCCTGTCCTCACCTCCTCCTCCACCCTGACCCCCATTTCTGCTGTTCTCCTCCCTTCAGTCCCTGATCTTTCTCTCTTCTCCTGCCTCTAAACTTGATTTGCTTGTCACACTGTCACATCCCCCAGGTCTACTCTTTCTCCTTCCCTCTTTACTCTCTGTTCTCTCTCTTTTTCACCCTCAGAAACACACAACTGTGCTGCCTTCCTCTGACTTAGACATTATTTGATGCTCTGAATCTTCTCTTACAAAGCTGGGTCTTCCTGGGCCCAGGCTGAGTATTGCACCAACCCTTCTACAAAAGTAGCTTACATTACACATGGTTGTCTGCATGATTACCGAGCACAGATAGACTATGACACAAAGCCATAGTGACAGAACACGTAGGAAGTGGGGAAAGAAGCAGCAGAGTGGGGGAGAAATGAAGAGAGGGATGGTTGGATAATGAGGCAGAAAGAGTTTGAGGATGGACTGAAGAAGAAATATTGGGTATCCTTGGGCACTTAAAAAGTTTAAATAATTATTAAAGGAAAATCAGCTGCTTTCATTATTTCAAAATAACATAATACATAATCTGCAGAGTTTGACACAATTTCTCAACAGTTATACTGCCAGTTGATGATATTTCTGTCTCTGAAACCACATTAACTTTATAATCAGGCTGAGACAATATTCTGATTATTGCAACTAAGGGCAGAGTGGCCATCAGATGTACCGGGAGGTTTCCCAGTGGACTGTTATACAAACTGGGCTGAAGCTCTTAAACAGTATCTCTTTTACAAGGGAGACCTAGCCAAAACAGCAGCGTAACATAGATACATCATTACATGAGAATATATGTAATTAGTTTGTAACAATCACATATCTCACAATGAAAGAGGGACCTGAGAGACATGAGAAAGATAACATAATTACATTCCTCACAAAACATTTTTCAATGTGATGCTTGAATTGTTGATATTCAGGCAGTGTTTCCAGGAGAAGTTGCTTTTGTAAATTGTAAAATCTATCTACACTCACCAATCACTTTATGAGGGACACCTGTACAATTTAATACAATCCAGTACAACAGCTTTGCCATGAATTCTACCTTTATGAAGCTTATACGTTTTCAGTTTGTATTTTGTTAATGTGGTGGCCAAAATATTTGGCACGCTTTTCAATATAATGCACTCCAGTACATCATGACCACGCACTACGACCTCCGTGATAAATATAAACTAGAATTATCACCTCACAAAAACTGAAAATGTATAAGCTTTGTAAAAGTTGCATTTATGGCAGAGCTGTTGTATTGAATTGCATTAGATTGCACACCTCATAAAGTGCTCACTGAGTGTATATTACAATGCATTACAGTTTTTAAGATAATGGAAAGTCTTAATAATAAAAAAATGAAATATAACTAACTAAAGTTACTAAATATATGTAGTGGAGTTAAAAGTACAATATTTCCTTCTGAAATGTAGAAGAGTAGAAGCACGAGGTAGCATAAAATAGAAATACTGACGTCAACAAGTACCTCAAAACTTTACTTGAGTACAATACTTGAGTAAATATATTTAGTTAAAATCCACTATAGGTTGGCAGAAACATGACTTCAACTCAATCTCACTTCCTGTCTTCATGTGATAATAGGCAAATGTTTAGTAACACATAGGTTATATTGCTTTCTTGAAAGGTATTAGAGAAGAGCTTGAGTGAGTCAACGCAAGTTTTTAAGTTGATTATTCATAAATATCAAGTTCTTCCAATTTTTTTTTCCACGATATTTAACATGAATTTTTAAGTATCATGTATTTCATTATGAACACAAGTTTTTCAGTGACAGCCAATAAAAGAAATATAGTCAGGCATCAAGGGTTCAGCTTTAGCATTTAAAAGTCTTGGTGTCATATTTGACCCATCCTTGTCATTTGAATGCAACATCAGGTCTTTCATCTCCATAATATAGCCCGAATTCGCCCATTTCTTTCATTAGGTGATACAGATATTTTGATCCATGCATTCGTCTTCTCCAGGCTTGATTATTGTAATCCTCTTTTCTCTGGCTCCAGTCATCTATCAATAGCCTGCAACTTATCCAGAACACTGCTGCAAGAATCCTAACCAGAACCAGAAAGTTTGATCACATCACCTCAATTCTGATCTCTCTCCGCTGGCTGCACATACACACCAGAGCTGATTTTAAAAGCACCCACCCAGACCTATTAAGCACTACAAGGGCTAGCAGCTGGTTACATTTCAGATCCCATTTTACCATATACACAACACACCTCCCTTTTTCTTCTTATTCCGACACCTGTTTTCTCCATCCTACAGTATAATGTATAACCATTAATTACCAGTAATCATATGGTTGGTTGTTTGGTTTTTGTTTGTTTGGTTTTTTTAATTTTCTATTTGCAGTCTGTTGGTTTTATTGTCATTGTTCTCAATGTTTTATCTCTACCTATTTTAATTTGCTTCCTCTATCAGTTGTATTGTTTGTTAGTTCTGCTGTTGTTTCCATTGTTTTTTGTAAAGTGTGTTGAGACACTCTTGTGTGATAATGCACAATGCAATGTTGACTTGACTGTAATCAAAAAAAGTATCATAATTAACTTTTCTCTACTATCTTAAGCTATGAAAATGATTTTGCAAAGTGACAAAAGCAAGTATTTCAGATGGAATCTTATTTTTATCATATTGAAATTATTCATTATGTAGCCTAAATATATTTTCTATCAGACGGTTTGTCAGCACCGTGAGAAAACAGTGGCTCAGTGTGTTGTAAAAATGCATTACATTCTGATCATGTCTGAATGCTTATTTCATCCAAACTATTCCCGAGATATGGTTCTGTATATATCAGAGAGAGAGAGAGCAAAGGTGATGGATTATGCCATTATCCAGAAACAGGTTTCTCTGCCAAAATTTGTCATATTCCTGACCTTGGCTGAAATAAATAGTACAACCACCTTGCCATGTCACCAGAACTTTTTTTTTCCTCCAGCATATCTCCTGCTCAATTTTTCTACTGCTGTTAATGCAGTTCTCTTACATACATAGGAAATGATCATTCCTGAAGTATAAGATTTGAAATTCAGTCAAATAAATCAGTATGTAATGTTGAGTACAGTACAAAGTGGTGTAATGAAGCCCAATGGGATCAAGATAATGGACTTTTTACTGAATAAAAGATAACTGGCATGCAGAAAAATCACTCTCCAACTCTTACATGACTTTGTGTCTTGAATTGATTTCTATTAGAAAAGCTATATATATATCCTGTATGTTATTTGTTTTTTGTTTGTTTTGTAGTTTAGAAGTTTTTGAACAGTTGAAACTGTAAGAAAAGCAAACTGCCCCAAAGAAGTGCTTCCATATGCGTTACACTGTGTTCATTACACACCACAGGAAACATAGACTAAGACATAATTGTCTAACTTGCCCTTTTACACAGCAACCTAATTTTATCCTGAACAGCTATAACTACTTAGATTCCATTTTAAAAGGCTAATCAGGGTTAAACTGCTGCAGGGATGTGATCATGTTCAGTGAGGAAGAGAGCCGATAACGATGCTCAAGGACAGTTGTTTTGAAAGGCACTATTTGAAGATATTGATTTTTTTTTCCTTCACAGATGTTAGTACTCATTTGAATGACCTTAGTGTGATGATAAATTCAACACCCAAGCAGAGCGTAGCCATCACCAACTCACAGATTAACACATATTTTACACATTAAAAAAATAATTACTGGTTAAACAGTTAGCCTATCAGCCTGTCCATAATGTTATCACCACTTTTCCTCTGTCAACATACTGAATTTGTATCTGCTGCCATTAAAAAGATTCACTGGCATCACAAACATTCAAATGGCCTACATAAAGATGACATGTTAGTCATCTAACAAGAGTGGCAAGAATGGCAAGAAAAGATTTTGTTTTATCCTTCCACTTCATTTTTTTCCCTTTCTGCCTTCTTATTATCATCCCTCCCTTCCCACTTTATCTAATTCCTTGACCTTTCTTCACCTCCATTTTTTATTCTTCACCCACCTTCTGTCGTTATCTCTCTCAGCTTGCTATCACTATGGCATTGGCATAGTGAGGGGAAAAGGTGGTTCCTTTGTAATAAATAACAGCAAAGGGCATTTTATGGTAGCATTAGTCTAAAGTGCCTGGCAGTACCAGGGCAAAATTCATATTTCTGGCATGGTTGTCTCCATTGGAAAATAGACCTCAAACCCTTTAGTGCCACATTCCTCTCATTCAAATACATTTCTCATGGACAGAGCAGACAGTAGTGTAGTCTTGCAGGACCAGACATATCAACAACAAAAGGCAAATTTAAAATGTATATACTATACATACTCAATAGGCAACCTCTAGTCCAGATTTGAACTGAAGAACAATTTAATCTGGACCGGGAATGAAATTTAACCACAACCTGACCCGGACCTCTTCTGAGTGACACATTGCTATCACGTCACCTCAGCTGTCATCATTCAGCCACCCACTAGTCACCACAGTTAGCGAGGTTGTTGTGGAATGTAGGAGCTCTGGTTGATAAAGGTTGACAGTGAAAAACAAACATTTAAGGATGACTGCACTGAGAAATATGCTTTAATTTTGCCCAAGGCGAAAACAAGACCATTGTGTTTGATTTGCAATGAAGGGTGGGAATGCAAAACGCCACTACGACACCAAGAATGTCTGTTTTGAACAAAACTATCCCAAAAACACTGAGGTAAGAACCACAAATCTGAACCAGTTGAAGTCATGATATCAAGACTCCAGCAGAATAATTGTAAAATCGAATCAACAAAGATGTCACATCTCCTGTTAATGCAGAAATTCTGTTCATGTAGAGAGTTCTGGAGATTTTGTACTGAAATGTCATCATGTAATGCACCCTTACTGGACCTTTGATGTGGTGGAAATGTATTAAATGGACCTCAACATTCATGCGAATTCATCTACAACCACAGTTTCAACTAGCTGTCTCAAAACACATTCTTGTCATAAAATGACACAACATATCACAGTCTATCTATCTATAATTCTGTGTGCTTTTAAATTACAGTGTTGTCAGCAGCATCTCATGCAAACAGCATGTTGCTAATAACAGAGGTTCATGGAATGAAAGAATGACAGCATTGATGTGTCGGAGCAACACTCAATGAACAGGGCTGCACTGAGTGCGTGCCAGCGTGAACAGCTGACAGTTGTGGAATTAAAAAGGTGGATGCTTAAAGGTCAAGACTACACCCCCAAGTAGGAAGTATCAAAATAGACACTGATGCACACAGCACTGTCACACCCTACCCCTCTAACCACAAATCCCACAAGTCATAGTGTGACAAATGCAAATGTTCATAAAATTACCAGTGTACAGCGTTACTAATTTTTCAATAAAGACACTATAGGAACAATTAAGATGTATTGTACAAAGCGGCACTCAGATATAGGTACTATTATCATCACTGGGAGGTAGAGGCATTGAGCTCTACAATGAGGACATACTGTATCAATTCTTTAAATATATTAACATCCTAGAGTTCTCACCTTCCTGTCTGTCATGTGTAAGATCTGAGAGGCTCCGTACACTTTGGCTGTCATTTGGTTTTCCTGCGTTTGATTCACTCCGAGTTTCTTTTTCTATGCCTCTGCCTCTCTGCTTGTCATCTTTCTTTCTCATCCTTGCTTGCTCATACCTTTTTTACACATTGTTCCACCAGATGTCAACTTTGAATTATCAAGCTTTTTTCTCTCCCCCTTTTCAGATTGTCAGTGAAACTCTAAGAAGAGGATGTTGAGCTTATTGGTGGCTATTCATTCTCTTTTCCCCTCTTGTCTCTCTCTTACATAAATATTTCTCTATCTGTCTTTGTCTCTGTCTGTTTCTGTCTTGCTATCCTTTATAGGGTATATCTATAATTTTGGTCTCCCCATTGTTTTTCTGTCCTTTACTTTGTCTCTCTCGTTCCTCCTACCGTTCTCAGCTGTACTAATGAAAGGATGACTGATATAGGCTTTGTCGATTAGATGGAGCCTGCCATCTATTTCCCTGTTTTCTGCAGGGCTTGCCTGGAGCCAGACTCACCTCAACCACAGAAAAAGTTACCATGACAGTTGTTAGTCCATGCTGAGATGGCGCACACATATATGGTACAATGTACTGCAGCCATACATATGCACAACCTAGCTACACACACACTCCCTCTTCTCCCATCCTGTTGTTGCCACTGACAGACGGATGTTTGCAGGTGTCCCAGGGAGTGGGAGTCAGAACAGCACTTTGTAATTGAATCCCTGTTGCCACTGTGTACCTCACTTCCTCTTTCTCACTGTGGCTACAATCTATCCCAGTCAATCTCCGTCTTGAAGTGTGGTTGCTTCGTTGCTGCCTTTGCTTGTCTGTCTAACTATTCTTTCTTTATATGTCTCTTTACCTGGCACTTTTACCACTCTCTCCTCTTCGTTTCCTTCAGAAAATGTCCTCTTACAGACACTACTCATGTGAGCATCCCTGTAGTGAATCACCATTTTCCTCACTGTGTGCATGTGTGAATGGCAAGGCACACATGTTTTTGCTGAGTGCTGTTCTCCACATGTTCATTTATTATGCATGATTGCATACTGTATGTGAGTTGGGTTTCTCTAATGGGTAAAATCATATAGATTTGTGAGACCATTTCTTTGCCTGTGCATGCTCAGGGCATTTGTGGGTCTAGATTTACACGTTTGCATATGTGCACATTTGTGTCATTGTATATGTGTGTGTATCCTCAGTGTTTTGAATGACACCTCAACCAGTCAGTCTCCTCTATGCCTCATCGCTCTTCATTGTTTTCCTGTTCGTTTGACTGACATGTCATCCTCAAAAGATGTTTGCATCGCCTAGGCACTGTAGATTGGACACGCTTGCACGATCCCAGCCTGGGCTGCCTTTGAAGAGAGACAGGCAGTTTGGTTCTGGTTTATTTATAGGCTCCCATACTTGTGCACACTCTGGAGACTATATTTTGATTAGCTGTCTCACACAGGGAGATCAAGGCCTCTAGTTGCACATTATCTTCAACATTTGTTTTAAAAGTGTCTGATTGTTGAGGTGTGTCAAATCAGACACAGGTCAGATCATTTCTGGAAAGCTTTCCATTACAGAAAGAAACTTTCTGGAATTCATGTTAATGTTTGTCAAACACAACTGCAGCACACCACATTGCACTCGGCTAGAACATTCACAATAAAATCCACTGTTTTGCAACTATAGCAAAATCCTGGATGGATGGACCTAAGTCTCTATCTCAAAAAACAATATGGTCATTATATTGTCATTATTGTATATCGATGTTTGGAATATAACACAATAACAAAAGTGACTGACTGGGGTTTAAGTTGTTTGAGCTCAAAACTGTACCACATCAATAAGTGAATAGCTAGACAGATGTGAAATCTGCAGATTTGTGTGTTTCTCAACTGATCATAACTAAAACTATCTGACCATTTCACTGCTGTGTTCACTGTTCATATTAGCCTGCTGATGTAAGCAATCCTTCAATAACAGAAACAATCAAAATATACTTTTTGTACAGTATTAATACCTATGAAAACATCTGACAATTATTTAATAGTAGGTTATAATTTTTGTTTTTAATCTAATTGGATTTAAAAATAACTATGATTATAGTTTGACTCATAGGATGGTTCTGAATTAGTTTCTGTCTCTTTAACACATGTTTCATGAATATTGGGATACAGGATGCCTGATAGCTGCCAATTTGCAAGTAGGCCACTTTAAATTAACACAGAGATGGGCTGGATTGGACACCTTGTTTATAAAGATGCCATCATCATTATTTACTTCATATTAAAACATAATTGCCAAGGGAGATTAATCCAGGTCAGTTACAATATGGTGAATCATACTACTGAGCTTAATTAAAGGTCTGGCATGTTGACACAAATAAGGAAATGAATGCCATGTTAGTGTTTCTGTTTTCTCTCTATTAGGTTTTTAGCCATGCTAGTAGCATTTTCTGAGGATGGCAGTGTCAGTCTGTTGGTCAGTCCACCTCACAGAGCTGCTAGCATGGCTCTTGACCATTAGTTAAGAGAAATGTAAGTATGAAATAAACACTGTTAGATGATCATGATGATCACTAAACTTTATGATCACCAAATTTTATAGACCAGTAAGAAGCAGTGGCTCTGATTTACATTTATTTCAGCCATCCTTTCACAAACAAATCACCAGTGCTGATTCTGGCTAAAATAGTGTTAACTTCCCACCCAAACAGGTGCAACAATACTAATACAGTCAGAGAGATGTTGATCAAGCACATCTTTACACGCCCACAAGGTCATAGAAGAAGACTAATTAGGCAAATAAGTAAAAGTATCTGCATGGGTTGGACCATGGGTGTGTTGAGCCTTTAAAGAGTTGGTTCACACAAATTACAAAAAACAAACAAACAAAAAAACATATTTTCTCACTTACACCCTAGTAGTATCTATCCATGTTGACAGTTTTGCATTTTTTTGGCCGTCAGATATCCGTCTCCAAATTTCTGCCTCTTCTACAAGAAATGCAAGAAAATATGAATGGGATGTCATTTGTGGTGCTCACAGCATTAAAAACTGTAATTTCCTCTTGAAGAACACAGTATATAATTTATGAATATTGTGAGACAGGCGGGTTGACTAAGGGAGACAGGTGAAAAAGAAAGGCATATGCTAACCCGTCAAGTTGTAAGGAAAATTCTCTGGTTATATATCTAAATGACAACTAGCAAGCACACACACACACGCACATACACAGTCATCTAGAGGTCTGTGATAAGGTAATCCATTTACAGGGGGTGGCTAATATCCTGCTATCATGCTGAATGATGGAAACCAGCTTTCATCTTTCAACTCTCTCATTCTCATTTCTCCTTGTAACTCTCTCTCTCACACACACACACACACACACACACACACACATGCGCACGCATGCATGCACAGACACATGCACTATCATTTTCAAGGATTAATCTGCTTACAAGTATACTGTATGTAGGTGGCAAGAAAATTTAACCCCAGACAGATAAGCAGGTAGAGTATAATGTAATTCAATAACAGATTGTCAAACAGTTCCTGTGTTTGAGAAATTCCTGTTCTAGTTTAATTCTGTGCAAGATTCTGTTGAATTACATTAGAATCCTCACTCGTTTCAAATGTTATGCAAAGGTTGAACATTATTGAAACACTCTTTATAACAGAGCACATTAATGCCTGTGCATACAGGAAGACTACCCCAGGTGTTTAAGTAAAGAATCATTTTGAATTGAAAGAAAAAAATCATTTGTGTGGAATATATTGAGATTCAGATTTGGATAGATTCAGTAACATACAGAATCAGCTTCCACTATGCAGTATACACACACTTAGAGGAACCTCTGACATTTTATTATTGAAAGTCTTTGCATTAAGCCCTGGTCCATCTGCCATTGTGCTTGTGTGTGTGTGTGTGTGTGTGTGTGTGTGTGTGTGTGTGTGTGTGTGTGTGTGTGTGTGTGTGTGTGTGTGTATGTCTTAATGAGTTCCACAGAGCTACTTGTTGTTTTGATGTTTTATTCTATTGTTTATTCTATTGGAATCTAGTACATTTGGCACCATGCACATTTCTTCTTTTTGTGTGTGTGCGTGTGTGTAAGCATGCATAGGCACTTTATTTGTTGCTAATTAATGTTTTTGTTTTTTTGTGTGTTGGACATGGAAGCCGATTGACTAATGTTCCAGCTCTAGTCCCAGAGGAAATTCAAATCAACAAACAAGGACCTTATTTGGAAAAAACAAGAATCGGCAGACGGCTGCTTGATCTCTTGGTAATTCTTAGAAAATCCTTGAAGAAGCAGTGAATCTGGTTTCATCACTCTGTATGAATATTTGATTGGAAAAATTCACATCAGCAAATACAAGGCACATCAAGGAATGATTGAATGGGTTGGCTGAACATTGTCAACTAAAGATAAACCAAATGGAAGACACCATATTCAGCATGTAGTACTTCAATTAGTTAAAATTAAAGGGTACTTTTGGTTTTAATCAGACATGAATCTATTAAAGGGGACCTATTATGCTCATTCCCAGCTCTATGTTTTTATTTTTGGACTCTACTAGAGTAGCTTTGCATGATTCACAGTTCAAAAAACTCTTTATTTATCATATATCGGCCATTTATGCAGCCCCTCAGTTCAGCCTCTGTCTCTCAACAGGCAGTTTTAGCTCCTGTCTATTTGAGGCCCTCCTCCTGATGAGCTCACTCTGTTCTGAATAGCCAGCTTTCTGGTAGCCTGCCAAGGGGCAGTCATATCAGAGTTCTGTTAAGTTACTGCTGATGCAAACCCAACATTTTCTGCTTTACTGCTTCAAATTAAAAGCTTTTAAATTACTAAATAATGGGAGACTTTTATCGTGAAGAATTTACAGAAAATTAAATTCAGTGTTCCTCACTGAATTAGCAGAGCTTCCTTAGCAGTGCGAAAAACCAGTAAAAAGTTAGAGATATTTGTTCAGCAGATCAGTTAGAATGCAAGGAGGAATAGTACAAGCAGAAACAGCCACAGTGATGATGATGTTCGATGAAGAGCTGGAGATGACCAGCACACCTCCAACATATAAACAACTTATTTTACTTTGCCATGCTGTGTAATGGAAAAACATTCACAGTGTGCCAGCTCAATTTGAGTCATGGTTCGGTGTGACTACCCTCAAAAAAATGGAAAAATGCCATGATGTTAGCGGAGCAGAGCAGTGAACTCACACACTGTGTGTGGAACAGATGACTATATAAAGAAATCCCTCACATGCCAACGTTGGCTCAGGCTAAAAGTAGAAAAAAACGTTGGAAACCAATTATTCAGAGCTTTCAGAGGCCGGTGCTTTTTGCGCACAAGGATTAGTTCTACATACATTTACCTCATTATTTGACACTTTGGCCACGTTTAATATGACATTGTAACATTATTTATATGACTAAAAATAAGGAAAAGCATAATAGGTCCCACATGTGTCTTTTGTGGTCTGCAGGTAATCTGGCATGTAGTTCTTGGAATCATGGGCATACCCACATCCATAAACTATCATATACAGATTGGGGTTTAATGTATACTTTATGAATAAAAGATTGCACTTTGTGTTGCAGATGAGCATACAGGAAAGCAGGCAGGCAGGTCACTTCCCTGTCGTCAGAATAACCAATGACCTTTTGGGTGAAAACAAGCGCTGTAAAAGTGCCTTGTGGCAACATGTCTAAAAGCTGCTGTGTTGTATTTTGCATGTCAACAATAAAAAAAAAACCCAGTCTACAATTTGCTTTACTTCCCCAAAGAGCAAAGGACAGTAAAAGAAGAGATCTGTGGCTTCAGGCCATCCACAGAGATTATGAAAATGGTAAACTGTGGGATACATCTGTGGCAAACACTTCACATCACAGGTTAGTTAATGATGTTAAAGTCAACAGTTATAATGTTCAAAGTCAAAGTAATGAAAGTTAATGCTGCATTCAATTTCATGTTAGCCTGTAACAGCTAGTTCGCTAGCACTGGCTGCAACAAACTGGCTGCAGCAAGCTGGCTTTTCCCCTGGTTTGTTGAAACATAAGTACCAAGTAAAACGGCTCACTTGCCTGTTCCCTGAAGTGATTCTATGTCATGATTATCGTCATAATAATCCAAATTCAAATTGTCAGTTGTCTAAATGCTGCATTAACCTCTGCTCAGATGAAATTATGACCCAATGTGCTGCAGTAAGTGTACTGTCTCACTTCCTGTCGCCGGTGTTTCTATGTTACTGACAGCATTTTTGCTGCTCTCAACCAAGTTAACTTAGCTACTTTATATTCTTGATTACAGCGGCAAATTACCTGCTGTACATTTAAATTTACACTAGTTCTGCTCAAGCACTCTCTTTTAGTGACTTTCTTGCTAATCCCACAGTTGGTTACATGCTATTCAGATCTGCTAGTTACTTTAGCTTAGCAGTTAGCAATGACACTCATCAACCTCTATTTCTTTCATTTTTTCTTTATAATGACACCGGAAATGACATTACATAATTGTTCGCTTGGCTGGCCATAGGATTCGGCTTATTTTATGCTATTAAATTGGCAAAGACCTCATAATGTGCATTTACCACAAAGCAAATTAGAGGGACTGTTTTCACCCAAAAAGGGGCTGGGGCATGACGCAAGGGCAAAGTACCCTGATGTGCTGCTCTCATCTATGGAAACAAGGATAAGGATGATTATTAAGACAGATAGAGCATGCGACACTATCTACAACCAGTTCACTGTTTCTGAGTGTTTAGTTCCACAGAAAGACTGGAGGTTTTCACTATTTCTTAACCGGGAGCAGTGACATCCTAGACCCTTGTTGTCATTGTGAGTTTGCCAGGCAACCAGCAGAGACGCTGCACAGAGCTGCTGGGCAGACAGATAAGCTGCCAAGAAATTATAGTATGTGACTCCCCCTAAAATCACAAATTGTCGATTTACATTTTTGTCTGTGAACAAATTAAACAAAATAGATATGGGGCAATTACAGAGATTTAGAGATGCTTATATGGCTTATTTTTAAACTTTTGACAGAGTTTCCCTTGGCTTCCAGTCTGTAGAACCTATGCTAAGCTAGGTTCTGATCTAACTCAACAAAAAAGCATGAATGAACACATTCCCTAAAATATCTAACTATTTCTTTAAGTGCGGGTGGAGGCCACTTATTCCTATTGGCTGTTCACATTGACAGGGTAAACACTAAAGGACCTATTTGAAATGACTGAAAGTGCCATATTTTGCATTTGACACACCAATTATGTAATGTTAGAATAAGACCTAATTTGACTGTGAATACGTTTTGTCTGATAGTTACATTTACACACACACACACATCAGTTATTTTGCTGGTGTTTTAGTGTGTGCGTGTGTGTGTGTGTGTGTGTGTGTAAGTGCATTACAATGTGAATGACAGAATGACAATTAATTGTTTATGTCATATGGAGCAATTATTTGCAGAGAGAACACTACAGTACACATCACCAAAACATGTCACTCATATTCCCAACATCTTCATTTGCATTTCCAGTTGAATTAAGATGTATGCTACAGGCTATTATAGTGTAGATTCTTTAATACTGTGACATAATTATCATGCCAGCAGTTGCAGACATGCCAGAGTCAGAGGCATTTGTAGTTTAATCATCAGGATTCTGGAGCTGATATTTTTGTAGTTAAGAAAAGAAATGTTTCTAGACCACATCTGACACTGCTACACGAGTCTGACAGGGGAGGAATGAAGAAGCGAAGGAAGGACGGTAGGAGGGAGGGAGTGTGATGAGGGAAGGAGAAGATGAATTCCAAAGACTTTGTATCATTGGTTCTCACACTCACTCTCTTTTCCTCTCTGCATCATTGCGACTGCTTTCGCAGCACACACCTACACATTTTTCCACACTTACCAAGGCACTGGAGCCTGTTGACATGTAGTAATAACACACAGACACACACACACTTTTGAGGTGCCAGCAGATGAAAGAACACCTACATCAATGGCAGGACTGCGGAAGCGCGTGTGTCGTAGAGATAAAAGCACTATGCAACACATGCCAGCCTGTAACAACCCTTCATGTAATTTCAGCTGTGGGGCACCATACACACACATACAGTACAGGTCACATGATATTAGGTTCATTTGTATGGAAAGACATAAAGGAGATACAGTACAGGAAAACCAATGTGACAGGACTAACAGATTGAAAATAGCCTGTAGGAATTTTTCTCGAGCCAAAGAATGATGATGGGCGACAGCATGACGGAAGCTTGTCTTTGCAAGGCATCAGAAAAGTACAAAATCTTGACTAAGACTCCATTATGATGTAACTAATGGATAATGTGGATTAAATATTTACATGCTCATTTTGTGTGGAAATGATGCACTAAAAATCAAAGGTACATAAATGCGTAGCATGCATAGCATAAATATGCAAAGTGTGAGATTGACAAGCACAAAGCCGGATAGACAAAAAAAATAAATGTAAGAAAATTTCCTGTAAAATTGCAGTAAAATACTGGCGACCACAGCTGCCAGTATTTTACTGTAATTTTACAGGGTTACTACTGTAATTTATTTAAACAGTTAATTACTGTAAAATTTATAACAGTAGAATATGAGGTTTACCGTGTAATACTATAACTAGACTTTCCAGTAATATATTGTATTTCTAGTGTTGCTACTGTAATCTACATGAATTGTTTCTAACTGTAATTTACAGTAAACTACTTAAAAGTTTACTTCATTTGAAAATGTATATAAACTACTGTGAATTGCAGATATGTACTGTAAATAACAATGTCTCTTTAATCTTTGTATTCCAAAATTGAGGTCTACAAATAATCACCTCAGTTTTACATTTAAAAATGCATAACCACTAAAATACCTAACACAGAAGAAGATAAGACAAGAGACATTTTTATGTAATGAAACATTTATTAAAAGGCAGCAATGTATGACAAACTGTAATCTATTTTTAAAAAACATCAAATTAAACAGAATACAGAATAACATGGCTTGCAATGCCTTAAAATGGCTTCTGTTTGAGGGTTGGATATGGATGTCCAGGCTGACTGCTCGCTGCATGAGATATAGACAAGAGTGAAAATCAAGCAGAGAGAGAGGGAGAATGAGAAATTAAAATATTTGAGGGCAGAGAAACATTTCAAACATGAAGGGACACTTATCCAACCTTTATGAAGTGCCACTCAAAATACACCAGGTCTTTGGACCATCTTGCTTGTCCATCTTTCCATGGCTGGCCTTCCTTCCCCTCTCAGATTTAATCCTTAATTTATATGAAAGGCTGAAACAAAATACAACACCACTACTTTAATTAGCCAACCATGCAAAAAAATTAGGCTGTTAATGTTGATATTAGGCGATGTTAACCGACTACTCAAAATGCAGTCAAAACTAGACACAAACAAAACTAGACCTGCAGCTGGTAGCTTGCCAGGATTATACCAAGTTAGCATAAGTTAAAGCTAGCTCACAAATTGAATAACCAGAATCACAGATGTAATTTTAATGAATCAGTATGATTTTATTGACCTTTTTGTTGGATTCAAGGAAAGGAAGATGAATGATGATTGAACATGGATTGTTGCATGTGGCTCACCTCATTACTACTGCAAAAATAAAAATACTGCATTGTACCATTTCTACCAAATTTTATGGTAGCCTGCTGTCATTCTTGGCTCCAAAAAAGCATCAGACTATAGGCTACATTACTGTTAGAATTTGGCTGTATTTTTGAAGTAATTTATTACAATGTATGGATTGATATGGATTAGTTATCAAAATGTGTTGTTATTTTTGAATAAACAATGGAGCCAGAATTCCTGTGAAATCTAATAATACCCTCTAGAATATTTAGACTGACATTCCCATGGACACTATGCTGACTTGCTAGCCAAAATAAGCAAGATGTCACTTTCTGGTCCTGGCTTACATTTTTGACTGGCGGAGTTGTTTTTAAACCTTTATTTTTTCCAAGTCACAGTGAACTTGACCTTTTCCAGCAAGCAGTCTTCTACTGTTGCCCACTGGCTGCACTGAGATATTACAGGATACAAGCCCCATGAGCTTAAAGTGAAGCGTCATTCTGTCAGGGCTGCATGCCATCTCCCCTCCTATGTCACATCAGCCAGCAGGAAATAGAGTGGATAATGAGCAGTACATCCCCTGGGACAACGTTAGGTCTTGTCTACACTGACAATGTCTGCTACACTGTGCTGTATTATGTGGTGCAACAATAAAGGTTTTTTTTTTGCACCATTTTTCCATTTTTCTGGGGGGTCCTGTTTCCTATGCAAATATGATGAATAGATACAGCAAAAATGAAAAGATTTGTGACAATAAATAAACAAAAATGCTGCAAGTTTTCAAACACATAGCCTACTTTTATATTATATCGTGGCAACAAAAGCTTTAGCAACCTTTTGAAATATTGTGTGGGTGGTATTTTCTGTCAAATCAATTCAACAGTTGCAAAACAGTGGCAAACAAATTCTAAAACATGATAAGGAATTACTAATTGCTTAAGTTTATAATGTATATACATTACATGTTATATCCAGAAATACTTTATTATAAAGTTTTATGGAATTAGGGTGATCAACAAGTATTAAAAAGACAAATGTGTGGTTTCTATCAGAAACAGTTCAGCATTTTGGGAGACGCAAACTATTCGTTTAAAGAAGACTATACTGAAATATATGATGTATAAAGGAGCCTTGCAGACAGCTTCAGTCCACTTGGTTTGATATCACACCAATTTTGATCTGTGTCTAGTGGGATATGGGACCATTCTCATAGGCCCCAAAATCTAGGGCTTTAAGGAATGAAAGAAGAAGAAATCTATTTAAAAAACCTTTTAAATGTAAATTATTCTTTACATCTGATGACTGGAGAAGTTATGAAGAACACCTGACACCACTGTGTGGTTTTAAAACCAGAATAGGGGTTTCTGGCACAACTTCACCCACTTCCATGGTGCACGGAGAAGGGAAAGAAGTCAAAGAGGTCAAACCTCCAGCAACACTTGTAGTATATAGAACAACTTTATTGTTTGACCAATGCAATCAGCTTGTTTCATCAGGGTCATCCGGTCACCAGTGTGGTTTTTAAAACCATGCTTGAATTGTTCATTAGTGTGTGTGTGGGTATTATCAGCCCTGGAGAATGGGAACATCTACCTCAATGGATTCCTGAATGGGCCCACCAAGCTCCCCCTAGGGATTAAAGAAGCAAGAGCCTCTGTGCAAAGTGACTGTTATTAAGGTTTTTTCATTGCATAGTGAAAGGGCAAAAAGTCCTTCTGGCAAGCTAAAGGGATGACCTAAACATTCACTTTGAAGTTGTCACAAGAAACCAACATGACACCATCAAAGGGAGTGTTTATCCCCGCAGGTTTTCTGCTGGACGTTTAGTGCTCTGCACTGACATCATGCAATATGGGTCCACCGAGTCTGCAGGGAGAAATCAAAAATGTGACCACAGAGTCACAGTGGAAGGAGGCCCTTTAGGCATCCGTGCCTAAGGACATACCATTTCATCAAATTGTGCATCTTTTTGCAAGAAGAAAAGATCAGGTGTTAAGAAACTAATCTGAAAATGAGCTTTTTTGTGACGCATTAGTCCTGACCTTTCTCATAAATATATTTTTTCTGCAAGAAATCTAAACTATTTGACCTTTTGTGACCTCTGTTACTTGCCTCATGTTGCTTCAGCTCACATATAAATGTGGTCACATCAGACTTGTTTGAAGTTGACACGTACCTCTAATTGGAATTTCACTTAATTCCACATGCCTATGCCTTTGTAATTGTGATTAAGTTACTTTGAAGTTAAATCCTTTCTCTATTTGGTGTTTCTGCTTAGTTACATATAAACTGTATTCAGTTATGATGTACTAATTAATTCTTCATCTTCAGATCAAGTGTCCAAATTTAATATAAGCGACCAATACTTATTTATATTAATATGTAAGTAATGTATTGCTGGTACTGAATTCTACTGCTACCGGTTTGATATTGTTTTCTAAAATAATAACCATATACTTCAGTATGTTCAATGACCAAATTGTACACACAGCCCATATTTGTTTATTTGAATTAACACAAGAGGGAAAAAAAGACATCTGCCATGTTTTCTAGTTCTGGCAGCTACCACTGTTTAGTGACCTCAAAGGACACACAGCTTTTATCAAGAAAAAAATGATCCTCCCTTTTCTTGTCTCGCAAGGAATTTAAGGATAAATTCTTTAGCATAGAAGAAAAGTCCTGCTGAGGAACAAAAACTACAAAAGCAGGCAAATCTCTAGTATTATAATCCCTATGTATGACAGTGGTTTTTGAAGTCAAATCATTCCTACAATGAAATCCCCCTCCTGTCTGTCTTCAGAAAAAAGTCTTCAGAAAAACTGCCTGCTTAGTCTGAGGAGCAGAGCGGTGCCAACAAATTCCAAGCTTCCATCTATATATATATGTGTGTATGTGTGTGTGTGTGTGTGTGTTATGTAAACCCCAGGTGGTGCTTGTTGTCCTGGATAGAAGTATCACCAGGGGGACGACTGCTCCAGCTTAGCAGGTCTCTCTACACTTCTCTTTTTCCTCTATTTCCTACGCTCTTCTTTGTCACAAACACACACCAGCAGAGGTCAGAAAGAGAGGAAGAAGAAGAGAAATGAATAAAAGGGGGCCACGAATAAAAGGTTAAGTGAAGGAAGGAGAAGAGATGAGGTGATTGAAGGAAAGGGGTCATGGAGGGAAGGGAGAGAGGTGAAATACATACAAATATATTCCAGAAATGTCAGTGCATAGTTTGGGAAAACACAGCTTGTTGTTATTCAGTTGTGGTATGTGTGCAACTTGGGAGGGTATGATCTATTTTTCCCAGTGCTGTGTTTTGTATTTTATCTGCTTAGTGGTGATTTCTCTTTACGAGTAACAGCGTGCAATGAGCACAATCACGGGATGAGCCTTTCTAAATACATCTGCATACATCAGTCACATACATACACACACATTTTCACACCCACTCACACACACAAACACACGCCTCACCGAGGGGCTGTTGTTGATAACAGCCTGTTCTCTACACCTGATGCATCTATGGAGATAGTCGTCTTCATGCTGAAACAGCAGGAAAGAACATTCAGCAGAGACGTTTTATGGTCCCTGTCCGACTGCTGACTTAAGATGGGCTTCACTGTTCCAAGTCTTGACCTCTACAACGGCTGTGGAAATCCCAAATCTGACCCTGGATCAGCACTTGAGACTGATTCCACCCCACTGAGCAGCTTCAGGAATAGAAAACAGACAGCAGAGACTCAGATCTGCGACAAGACTGCCCCCCAACGGTTCAGACATGGAGGTGTAACCGGTAGCGATGACGTAAGGCAAGGCTGTGTGTGTGTGTGTGTGTGTGTGTGTGTGTGTGTGTGTGTGTGTGTGAGTGTGGATACAATGTTCATGGTAATGCAATGCAGGTGACAGGAATTTTGACATTTAAAAAAATCATCATCAATATCTCCCTACAGAAACAGTTTCCTTGTTACTCTGGATCATCCACAGATCTCACTGATAGGGACTCATAGGGACTATTTTTTTTTAAATAAAATGTAGTTCAAATGAAACTGTTTAGCAATGTAGTATCCAGTGTAAAAAAGGCACTCATTCTTTAAAGAAATGTTGAATTTTTGGGTAATCTTTTAATGCTCTGAGCACCAAAAATAAAGTATATGTTCATCTTCATTGGATTGGGTTGGAGGCAGAAATATCAAACCCTGCACAAATAGTTACCACTTCAGGTAGGAGGTAGAACATGTTTTTTGTAATTTAGGTGAACTGACTCTTTAAAACTAGAAATTACTTTGACTTAGCACGTATTACATATTGCTTGTTTATCACATAATTCAGGTTAGCCAGAGGAAAGCTGTGGTGAAATGCTTTGTAATGGCAAATAGCAGTTAAGAACTGCAACTAATAGGTCCAAAATTAAAGAAAGTCTGTGTAAATGTAGATATAAAGTTTAAAAGAGTACGGAGTACAGTTTAAGGGTGTATTTGATTTGCAAAGCAAATATATTTCCAATTGACCGACCCAGTCCAGATATGCTGAAGCATTTACATCTGGCCATTGCACAGGGGGGGAAAGATGTTACTACAGTGCCTGAAGGCAGCTCTGCTCGAGGCAGATCTTGCTCACTAACATCCCCCAGTAGACAGAGAGTAGTGGAGCTGAAGAAGGATTTATCCACCCAAGGCTGCTTAGGAGACACTGGAGCCTAATGCAGACATAAGTAAGATATCGCTGACACTATTATCACAGGGACCATTTTGAGTTCAAGTCACAGCCAATGTGAAACTTAGAGAAGTGTTTAAGGATTGTTACTTCAACACATAGGTGAGGACTGGTAGCTATTGTACCTTATATATACTGGGTAGTTTAATAAGTATGATTTGATTCTATGCCAATATACTATAATTTAGTCTACACAAATGTGAACATATTTTTCTTTTTTTATGTTTTTCAGCTGGGATTGGAATTAGTGAATTTGCAAAAAATAAAAAATAAATTGGGACATTTTGGGACATAAATTGGTGGATGAACCCACCCATAATGCAAAACAAAGTTATTTTATAAGCATTTATAGACAGAAATATCATGCACACTATTGTTCTTAATTGTATGTTGCAAGGACTATAATCTGAAATAATTTATCCTTACTGACAAATGTGGATCATCTTTGAACAAGCTGGCATTATTCCATCATTCTGATACTTATTAGTCAACAACAACATGAGCAAATAATCAGATAAGTGTACACTTCTGAAGAATTGCAGGGTTTTAAAAATATTTATTTTCATCCCACGTACATCAGATTAGTTCCATGAAATGTACTGTATGTGTAACATGATTTGATTTTATAATTCACAACTCTCTCTTTTTTGACACCAAACCCATTTTCTCTGCAGCTGCCAGGTGTGTGTGGGGGGGTGACCACATCCGTAAGAGTAACAAATTACATATTTGCCCTTTGAGGACCCATCTGCTTTCTGTATAAATAACATTTTCATATCCACAATGTTCTTGCTGGTTGGCATTTCAAGTTCTGGGAACCACAGCAATCAGGAATTGGATTAATAATATGATTGAATGCCTGAGGTTGAGCCAAGGTATAGAAGGATCAAACAGTGACAGAAATATGGAAATAGGCTTTATTATCTTCAGACTGTACTTGAACTGTTGACTGTAATCAGAGCTACACAGTGGCCTGTATGTTGGGTTTTTCAGACAGGTGGTTCTCCATACCGAATGAACTCGTGGACTTGTTTCAACCCACACTCTGAAATAAATAAAACAACTCTCAAAAGCATTGCTGACCTGACCTAGCATGCTGTTTTTATGTGCTTCTCTGGCTTTACATAAGTAGTATTAAATGTGCCTTGGAAATGAGATTTATTAGTCTGATTTTATAGATATTGTCCCTAATATTGAGTTATGCCCCCATTGCACAATTTGTGCCCCAAGGTCTAGAACGCTTTATGTTTCTTCACTTCATCTTCCCCTCATGTCTGAGAGAGACAGAGTACGCTAATGTGTCTGGTGACCTTTGGCATGCAAGACAAAATCAAAGAGTCAGCTCTCCCATATCACACAAAGATTTCTCACTTACTTCAAAGGTGCCACTTTCTATCGAAGAAGGGACATTGTTCTTTTGCTGCTGAGTATTTCAATAAGTTTTCATTGTTTTGAGAAGCACAAACAAAATTCAATTCACCTCCATTATAGTGAGGTGGCTGCCAAAGTTTCTGGGGTTAATATCTCAAAAACTAGACAAATGAAAGAGCAAAATAGAACATGCCGAGATTGCGGTAGTGGGAAAATATATTGTTTTGGAATTTGTGTGAACTGACCTTTTAAATATATCAAATAAAGATGTTAACATTCTCCAAGGACTCAAAATGTTCAACTAAATTCTATATGTATTAAAGCGGCTTTAATGACTTTGATTATGATGGATTCCGATTAAGGTAAAACTGCTTATGTTACAGTTACAGTAGTGAAGAATTGCCTTTATTGGGTTAAGACTGGAATGCATGTAAACATATTTAGAAAGTTGGCTGTGAAAGTTTCTGGTGTCTGACAGACTCTTATACCAGATGTCTAGTGATGTTGCTGATAGTGATAGCTACTGAAACCAAATAAGCGTGCCTCTAGCCACCTGCTTTTCATCCAATACAAAATGTATCTGATGAGTTTTTTGCCTCTACAAGTGTATTCATAATATCGTTTCTAAGCAGAAGTCCTCCAAGGCAGTGTTAAGTTGGTTCAGACTTTGCAGCTCTGCTTCTTTTTGCTGTTTACGCTATTAATCAAACTTCGTCCTTGCAGTCTTCTTTGAATGTTGTAGGATAGGCTTGATTTATTATCCAGTGTGTCCCCAGGGGCATGAAAGGTAAGTTCAAGCATTATATGGTATTGATTCTTCATACTATTCATGCCAGTGATCTCAGCTGATCCTGTGGTCTGCATTGAATCATAGAAGGACAGGCCTCATTTACTGTCTTCAGTTTCTTCAGGAGCACTCAAGGGCAGTGGACACATGATACGTCTGAGTCTTCATCCTCCGCTTCATCTCTCTCATCATCTGACATACAGCCAGTGGGTAACAGCAGTACACCGTGGTCCAATCCTCACACACACTGCCCTGTGGATAAATATGCACACAAGCAGAAGCACATATGCAGACAAGACAAGAATGCAGCAGGAACACATCAGTGAAAACACATAAAAACAGGAACAGAGATACGGCACATTAACTGAGGCAAGTTAAAGTTTCTGTTATTGTTCTACTTTCTTGGTAGCCATTGGTTTTGCATTGGTTGTAGAGTGAGTTTTTCAAGTTACATTATATATGTGTGATGATGCTAATGTGAGCAGGAACCGGTTTGAAAAGTCTACATGCTTTTGTGTTCAAGGAAGCTTTAACAGCAACAGAAATCTTCATCTCCCACTGATAAATTGGTAAATTTTATATGTGAATACACACACTCACTTGTATCTTGTACCTCTCCCTGATTCCAACTCGCATGGCAAAGGTGGATCCCGGCAGGAAGGGCATACACATACACTCGCCATACTGGTGAGCTAAACTCAGTTCTAAACAGCATGGCAGCAGAGCCCCGAGAATACCTGCAATCACAGGCACAGGTCAGCACAACGTGTGAGAGTTTGTGACAGAAGCAATCATTCCCCTTGAAAATAAACAATTTCATCTCAGTCAAATCCAATTCCATTTTTTTCTCGATTATTTACACAAAATCAATTTTGTAGAAAAATCAAGTTAAAATTTGAAGACTAAGACAGCCTTAAATTCTGATATATGTTTGACAGCCCTGTACTTTTAAGAATTTCTAGCTGTGTGTTCATGTTACATGTGGTCTTGTCTCCACAGATGTCAAACAGGCCAGTGCTCCAGTCTCCTCCCGTCTGTGTGATGGTGGTGATGGTTGTCGTGGTGATGCCGAGGCCAGGCTGTGTGAGTATCGGGTCTCTTGCGGCAGGGGCGTTGTTTAACCTCCAGTTCTCCTCACTTCCTGTGGTGAAGCCCCCCACTTCCTCTTCTTGAATCTTTGATGCTGAAGTGTTGGATAGTCTGGGTCTGAAATTAGATTTGTAATGAATCTATCTTTTAGATACACGGTTGATAAATTCACCAGGTCTTATCAAGCCTCTAGCATGCCACTGATACTCAACTGCAGGCTTAATATTAAAATAAATAGTCTCAGATTCAATTAGTCTACGGATTTAGTCAGGGATTTAATTCATTTCATTCTCTAAGCTAATTTCCTTTTCCTAGAGCAGCATGTTTTATACGCAGCTGGTCGGCAGCACACCACCACAATTACACTAATTCATCCTACTATCCTACCACTGGTAAAATACTGCATGTGTTACAGCATTTACTTTTGCATTCATCTGATTTGGGCCTTTAGCAACATTTTAATCACCACAAAATGCAGTGAAGGTAAAATCAAAATAAGTATAAAAAAAAGTAGCAAGGAGCACCAGAGCGAGCGCTGCAGCAACAATAGATTAAATGCTCCTGTTTCATTTGTGTTATTATTAATCATAGAGACATAGAAGAAGAAAAAGATTAAGAGGAAACACAGTAACATGAAAAAGTAGAATAAGATAAGTGAGCCATTTGCTGTAATTCCATCGTGCTCACTGGTGACAACACTGTGTACCAGATGGGACAAAGAAACACTTACTGGTGTGTGACTGTTGTCTGCTCCATAACTAGAAGCTCCTGGCATCCAGAGAGGGGTGAGGCAAGAGAAGGAGAGGGTGAGCAGGGAGTCAGGGGGGTGGGGGTGGGGCTGGGGGTAGGAGGGTGTGGGGGGTGACACTTCCCCAGCGAGAGTGTGTGTGTCGGAGCAGATAAACCAGCAGTCGGATGGCTCGGCCAGAAGCTGTGTGACAGAGATAAGTCTTGTAGCTGTCTTCTGTCTGAGACTTTACTCTGCCCCCCCCCGCTAATACAGCAAATGCAGACAGGGCAGATACACATCAGGGTGCATGAACATGAATGTCGAGCATAAAATAGATGTGAATGAATGCATACACTTAACACAAATGCACAAGCATACCCGAATGGACTGACATCTTGTAAAAAGTATGTAGACAGATATCAGAAATAAATGACTTTCATTTGCAGACGTGTGGATGACAAACATAAGCTCACACACAAGAATTCAAAGTTTTTTTGTTTTGACCCATGGCATTTAAACACAGCTTACTTATGTGCATTGTTCCTAGTAAATGTTTTAAAAAGACGAATAGTACAATAAATGTTACACTCACCCTTAAGGCAGAAACACAGAGTGGGGAAGTGAAAGATACATTCAACCAAAGAAACACCTGTGGCTCATGTATAGAGGGGATTCATTTATGTATTTCCTGTGTTGTGACACTGACCTTTAAATGTAGACTAATATATGTAGGCCTATCTGTGTGAGTGACAGAGAGGGAGAGGAGGGGAGGGGAGTTTTACATGGTGGTGAAACTATCATGGCTTTGGAGTCTCAGACAGTTCACACATATGCACATAGTGTCACAACCCAAAGCTGGGAGAAATTTTTAATGCATGGTGCCTTTTTCTCCCACTAGAGCTCAGTTGAGTTCCTTTTCAAGATGATTTATATTTTCTGTATTTCTATATAGATTTCCAATAGCACAATTCATTCATAAAATGTAACACAAAGTGTTGTATTGCAAGAATTATACTGACATTAATTTGTAGCTTGCATCACAGAATGTGCATTCAAAAAGGATTACTGTTCTACAGGGTCTTTTAAAGAAAAAATAAACATAAATGCTTTTCTAAAAATGTGGGTGATTTGGCAGTTGTTTGAATAATAGTGATCCCTGATGGAAAGTAATAGTTTAGTTCTCTCCAAAGCCTTTGAAGCAGGGAACCACAGAGAAATGGTATTATTAATAACCTGCAGAGCCAACACCCTGCAACACTACTGGAACTGAGAGATACGATGGCGATGTCTATTTTCTACAACTAAAATATTTTTAGATACAAATTTGGTACACACACATATATATATACAGTATATTTGCCTTTGTGAGCCAGTATATTTGAAACCAAACACTACACTAACACATGAAGAATTAATTGCTTTATCTCTATTTTGTGTACAGTGTCAGTTTTTAAATATTTTGCCCAGTTACCTTCAGGTTAAGAGTGTCCAGACCTGAATAATAATGAGGAATAATTTAGTTTTGTTAATATTTTATTTTAAGTTTATTGACTGTTCCACCTTTGCATATCCCCACTTCAGGTCATTAAATATTGCCTGTGGGTTTCTGAATTCTGAGAACCTGTATGCCCCCACAGCTACACTTTGTATGCATCATCCTTATCAGAAGAGTCACTATCTACACTATCGGGGCAAAGGTCCAGTGACTTTGCCAAAACCATGACACACTCTTGAGATGAATCTTTTTCTTGTGGGGAACACTCATCTTATTTATGTCCTTAGAATAAATCAGCACAGGCAGGCGAGAGAAAAACAACAGAAAGAGGCTGAATATTTCATAGGTCTTATTATTTCTCTGGAAAAGCACCAGTCAGACATGCACCATCCATGGCTAGAAAATAAGAAAGTTGTCTGACAGACTGACAAAACATGAGGGAACAATATGTCTCACCTTTAATATATAAAAGAACACAGCAGACACATTACCGTCTATATGAAAACAACAGGCATTCAGAAGGATGCAATAGCAGTCTCAAAGTGTAATAACATAAAAAAAGTGGTTGGCCAGTGACAAAATAGGACATGGTAGTAGATGTTTGTTCACTCCCTTTCAAAAAACTTTATTTAAAAGCTTCATTGTACAGATAGTTGCTTATTTATTATGCATCATATCAGGCAGCAAAAAGAGTGGAACAACAAGAAAAAAAAATGAAATAAGCTTTGATCTAACAGATAATGAAAAGATGGCTATAAAATAGAAAGTCTGGTGTTATCCTCCCATAACAGAGAATTAAAAGGTTTGGGATGTTTTTCAATTTTCACCTGTAGGTTTTTTCACACCATTAACATTTAAGTACCCCTAACATGAGTTCTGAAGACCAAATAGTCTTGGAATAGTATCTATACGATCTCTGTTTTGTGCCAACCAAACCCAGATCTAAACATACTGAAACTGCATGTGTTTTTTTTTTTTTTTTTTTTTATTTGTATGTTTTTTAAAAGGAAGATAAATGCAAACTTTTCAGGTCCCATTAATTCCAGATATTCCCTGAGGTCACATTCAGCAGTGAAAAGATGCTCGACAGTGAAAAGTATATAGCATATCTGTCAGATCTAACACCATGTGCGGTAGCAAACGGTGCGAATATAGAAACATAAATTATAAAACTTACAGAAATTTCTGAGTCAGTGTTCTATGGCTTTGAGTCATAATGACCTGTTTTATGGTAACATTTCATGATGCAGTTGAACCTTTATCAAATAATTCACTGCTGAATGTGCCCCCGTGTGTCTGTGTGTGTGAGAGAGAATATTACTCTAATGAATCAGATAAACCAGAGTATCCCCGATATCTACGGAGAGGCCATTGTCAGCCAGAGTGACCTTCCGCTCTTCCAGATTGACATTGAACACAGATTTGTTGGAGATGGGCAGTTTGCCCTGTTCTTCCTGTCCCAGGACGGGCACCCGGCGAGGCCCCAGCACGGGGTCCTCGTACCTCATCAACTTCACTCTGGACAGATCTGGTGGAAGGGAGGAAGTCACAGGGGTCAGAGGTGAGATGACAGAGAATGAAAAGACAGACAGAGACAAAAGAGGGAGGAAGAGAGAGATTTGGAGGAAATACAGAAAAGGAGGGAATGTGGTGGAGGGAGATACAGTGGAGGGATGAAATGATGGTGGGGGAGAAGAGAAAAGGATGTCGGTAAAGAGGGAAAATCAGGGAGGAGAGATAAAGGGAAAGAGGCAGGATGGGAAAGAGGAGGGATGGGAAGATGAGGATGAAGAGAGGAGAATGGGGAGGAAGAGATAAAGAAGTTAAAGGCAGAAAGGAGAGGAGTGAAAAGGAGAACAGGCTACAGGGCAAACTGGTTCACACGGAACTCTTATATAAGGTAATGCACTTCAAACTGTTCAAACTACTGTTTCTTTCACAATTACATGTAACATGAAAGACAATAAGGAGCAGCTGAAAAGCACCACTGGTCGAGATATTCGCCTGTCATCACATTAAACACAGTATAGTTTATGGCGCTGCCCCCGTTCTCCAGTCCTCATGCACGATGGTGGTGTGTTGGAAAGAAATTGGAGAGAAATTGGAGAGATGACATTGAACAATAATTCCAGGCCAGATTTGGTTGTTGGACAGCAGTTACATAATTAGTTAGCTAGGCCACCTGGATGTTTGATAAAAGGTTTTCCACATACTCTCCCTTGTAAACAATGACTCAACAGTTCAGTAACATTCTCATCTCAACTGAGCGAATGTTTTCATCCTTTTTTGATCACAGTCTTTTGTATAAGGTTATTTTGGGTTCCTTACGGTAATTTAAAAATTTCTGCTGTATACCCATTCATCATACTAACCTTTGATGAGTCTGTTGACCTTGGCTAGCCTCCGGATGACGCTGTCTCTGCTGTCCCCCTGGCGGATGTCAACCTTTGCAGAAAACAAGCCGTTGGATGGCTGAGGGTTGACCAGGGACACACACACTCCGGGCTAGGGAGAGAGAGGCGCAACACAGACACACAATTTAACTGTCAATTTCAGTATAAAACAACCACTATTACTGAAATAGTTTAGTTGTGCTGCAGTGGAAAAGGAAAACAACCCTTCTGTTTCCTGCAAGGAGTCAGGACACCTGCTGACTGCTGATTTATGGTCATTCAGAATTCGTTCTTACAACGTGCTGTTTGACCATGCTGGAAGTCAAATGTGTTTATCGTTGTTCTGAACGGCTTCACTCAAAGGCAGAGAGAAAAGCTGACTGTCACAGAGAGGGGAGGAGACGCAATATCATTTAAATATAGGATAACAGCACATATTTTAATGATAATGACAGCAGCGACACTACATGAGGATAGGTAACCAGGGTAAGTGGTGCACTGCCAAAACGTTCTGGGTGGAACTCAAGTGCTATGATAATTGTTCCACATGTTGGAGTAAGTGGATTACTAAACAGTAACTGTTTGGGTAAGGGAGCATATCGAACCAAGTAAAGTCACTTACCAAACCGAACATCCAGTACTGAACGGTTCGGGACCAATACACGAACCGTTACACACACACACACCTTGCACTGAGCAGCCAAAACAAAGCCAAAAGCATTTACCTCTGATCTGAACACGCTGAATGGTTTCCCTGGGCAACAGTCTTCCTTCACTTTGTCGTCAGCCTCAGATGCAAACAAGACATCTATCTGCTCCAACTGTGAACAAGAACGATAATCAGCGGATCAGTCCAGTCCAACAGACAGTGTGTATACAGGTGTGTTTGGTATGCACACTGGCAAACGTCAGTGGTCTTAACCAGGCTCCTGCAGTGATCTGAGACTTAACATCTGGCGTTACACTAATCTGTCACATATTTCAAATCAGGGATGGTATTTCAGTGTGAGAGTACATAGAGTGCCAGGATTATAAACTAGTTGAGAACAAGAAAACCCTTTCTAAAAAACTGGCATATACTATTGAAAAGACATTAAAGCGTGCAGTTTTGTCCTTCACAGAGCATGGCGGCTAACTTTGGCTTGAATTCAACAGAGAACAGTTTTCATAGCTGGAGAAAGATAACAAAATGCCCACAGAAACTTCTGAAAGCACATCTGGTACATAAACCACTTCTTCACTGACCGTCCATGGACCTTTCAAGTCTACCGTGTTTGATTCTCAAAAGACAGATTTAAGCTCACTCTAGCTGAAGTGATGATAGTGTTGGTTTGTGAGGTAAGTAATACATCTCCCCTTTTCAGTCCTAAATGATACAGTATATGTCAGTGCCATTTTGTTCTCTAGTGTGGAAGCTTTTCTTTAGCTATGATCTTTCAGAAACACAAGAACTGGATTCAGGGTATTACTTTGATGTGCATTATGAACAATTTTCCTTTTCTGTGGTTAAAGCTGTGCCTGTTTCACAAAAGTGTCTTAGGAACCTTGCTTTTTGTTTCTGACTAGGCAAAGCTTCTGTGCAGACAAAAGTATTAAGGGATTTGCTGACTGACAGCTGAGCTCAGGTTTGTCTCAACTGACTTTTGCAGAGGTAGTGAAACTCAGCTCTAAAGCTGAGGTATTTCTGAGGTAACCTAAATGCTGCACCTGCATGTTACAGATTGACACTGCATGTAAAGACAAACAGAATCAAGTGAACTTATGTTAAATGCTCATGTTTTGGACTGCCAGCTACAGCTGATTCGTAGCTCAGGGTTGTCGTCAAACATCAATAAATTTAGTATTTTATCACCAGTCTCAGCTCTGTGGATCCCCTCTGGGACAGACACCTTTTGAGCAGGGTCATCAGTAAATGTCATGTCATGTCTGATTTGAGGAGTGTTGGAACATACCTCCAGAGAATTGGTTAAGTAGACCAGGTTCTCCATCAGAACTGCCCGCTCATCAAACTCCAGCTCCAGATCCAAAACCCTGGGCCCATTCTTCTCAAGGTTCTCCTACAGAACACAAAGCAGAACCCAAATAGTCAGAAACACAAGTGTGAATGATGGACATGAATTAATAAATAATCTGAATTCTCCTGAGGAAAGTGCAGGAAGTTAGTATTCGGTTTTCAACCCATCAATTAGAAGAATAGGAGGAAATGCTATATTCTATCCACCTACTGAAGAAATAAAATTATAGTTTATAATTCAGCATTACACACAACGTTCATTGTTATGCTGATGCTGTCATCATGAGATTATTAAGCAAAAGATGCCAAAACAAACCATCAAACAAAGAGCTGGGAGAGAAAACAACTTGAAAGCTGAAAGACCAGCTTGAGAGGCAAACCATGGACAAACACAAAACTCATCATGACTATTTATTAGTTTCATTCTGTTTGATCATTGCAGTGAAACAGCAGCACCTGAACAAACCCCTAAGCACCTGGGATACATGATGACTGAAATTTTAAAAAGTATTGTGCTTCTGTTCATTTATTAGCAATTTGACCATAAGTGTAATGTATATATGTACAGTTTAACTTAATATAAAAAACAACAACAACAACAAAAAAACAGTTACTGCGGTGACACTTGTCATTTTTACCGTCCAGTTATGACAGGATGTGTTTGGTGAATGCTGCTACTAGATTAAAAAAAAAACCCTAAATTAGAAATAAAGCAGTTTGTAATGTGATAGGAATTCATCATCATCTGAAGTTGCTCATGAAAAAAAAAAAAAACATTCAATTGTTTTATGAATGTAGAAAACAAACTGGTACAATCGAGCAAAAGTTCGCTTTGTACTCTTTTAAATCAATAACACGCTGAAGCTTGCAGACCATGTATTCCTTGAATGTATTTGGTATTGTTGTATTGACTACAGTTTTGTCATTGTTTGACACAAAGAAGAATAAAAAAAAAAAAAGCTTTTGAAGATTCTGACTGCAAAGTTTCAATAGAATCACCAGGGAAGACTGTAGACCAATCAGAAGTACAGCTGTGTGCAAACACACATGATAAGCCACCTCACAGACAAGTTCAGTAAACAGCTTCCTAGTAACAAACTTAATAAACAATGTAGAGCGCAAAAAAAAAAAAAAAATCAGTTATTTATAATAAAGGTGTTAAAAAAAAAAACCCCAACAAAATATGCATCGATTCCTCGCCAATATTAGTAGTAGAGAAGTGTGGAGAAGGAAAAGGATGTGTCTTAAACAGACACACAAATGCCACAACACTGTCGACCTTCTTCCCCATAGATTTACCTTGATCATGGCCACAAAAGGCATGACTCTCTTCATGTATTTCTTCAGTTCAGGCAGAGCTCCCAGCTCACTTGCAATCACTTTGTTGTCTGGAAGGACCTTGTTGTTGCTCTGGATAGACGCCAAGAAAAAAAAAAAAAAAGAAAAAACAGACAGGTGAGACACTGAGCCAAAGAGGAACAGAGAAGAGATATATTGGGTAAATGGTAATTGAAAGAAAACACTGCATAACTCATATGATCATTTAAGAAACAATGTGAGAATATGAACGGACAGGAGTGAGGATTTCAGTCCATCACTATGCTTTTGTAACATATGTCACACATTACAGCTGTGTATGCATGTTCCTCACCTTGTAGTGCTTGCCGAGCAGGGATAAGGCACTATGCTGCCATGGAGGGTAGCTCTTGGCTACATAGATGGTGCAGTGGGAAGGCTTGGCTGGGGGCTTTGAGTCACCTTTCTGTTGGAGGAAAACAACATAAAAACATTAAGAAAAGAATAATATATCTATATAGTCCAGGTACATAAGACTTCAATGGTTTTGCTTTCATTTAGTACAGTGACTGTATATATTTCAGGATAAGTAGCCTGAATAGGAGTGTTCCAAGAAACCAGTAGTTTTTTTTTTTCCTCGTGTATGTGCATGTGATCATCTGCTATGAAGATGGGCATCTATGAATTATTTTACGTGACAGCTGTCATGTCTACTCTAGTCCTGTACTGTATGTGTGCCTGTATGCATGTTTCCACAATGAGTCTTGATGTGACAGCCCATTTCCACTATACATTAAACATTATGAAAATGAGAAAAAACTACTTAATAGGCATACTGCACAAAGAAAGAACATTTTGCTTTTACAGTGGCCAAGGACTTCATCATATCCGATGCTGTTGACTCAGATTTTGATGTTATTTGTGTTACTGTGCTTGAACTGATGGTGAATATCTCCATTTTGTTGGTGAAAAAAGGCTCAAGTCCACAGGTCGCATAAAGCCCTTGACAGCATTTTCTGAAAAATCAACCATTAATCACACATTTATTTGGTAATTAATTAACTTTTTAAAATATAGACACATTCATAAAATCAAAAGATGTATCTTGTGTAATTATGTTCACATGTCATACATATTGAAAACATTATTATCATTATTATTATTATAAAAATACTGCCTCTCATGTCTTTCCTCTTCTCCTCTTTTTCCATCATCCCTCCATTTTGCCTCCACGGCAACAAAACGTTTGCAGCAAATCAATAACAGCGGCCTGGAAGCCAGAGATATTGGCTGTCTCAAATCTTGTCAATACTTGTTTTGCTTTTCTCCCAGCTGCCTACTGCCAGTTATCGAAGTGCCTAACTGTTAACAAACAATAGACTAACTTTCCTGCTGTGAACACAACAAGACTTAGGTATTCAAGTGTATCTAACAGGGAACAGATTACCATGGCAGAGACAGAGGGAGACAACATCACTAAACTACACATGGTCTGTGGTCAGACTAAGAGGTACTGACCATCAGATAAGGTGATTCCTACATATTTTGTAAGCATGCTCAAAGGTGCCCTTAGGAGTTTTTGGCACAAGAAGGGTTATGAAGCCATGTCTTTACAAGCGGGTCGCCATTTTATTTGTACGCACAAGGACGCACATGCAGTGGTGTGATACACCTTTCTGGCAAAGCATTCACACTATTCCAATGATCTAAAAGTGTCAGTAATGCACCAAAAAAAATGCAGAAATGCACCAGCAAGGACAGGGAAGAAGGCTGCTAGCAAGTAAACATGAATCTAAACAAAGCTGCTATCTGAAAAATTAAAAATCAGATTAGCAAATATTTCATGAGGAAGGAAATGCATTCAGGATACAAACTCCTCCTTGAAAACTCCTCATTGCACCTTTAACACAATGAAAGCGGTCTGGAACTGGAAAAACAGACTGAATACACTGAGAGCAGGACTTAAGGTGGGTAATGTTTTGGCTCAAAATATAATTTTTGTGAACCATGAAGAAAAACATCATGTCAGTCAGTCGCAAGGTAACTCCTTTCTACTTCCAAATAGTTCCACGCTGGTAGAATATGTGGATTTGTTCAGCTCTCAATCAAACAAATCTCTTTGAATCTTGTCCTACTTTCTTTCTTTTTATAAAAAAAAAAAAAAAAAAAAAAAAATCAGGAATGCACAAAACTATCGAAATAACAAATATGTTATCCTGCAAAGAGTTTTAGTTCTTTGATTTTAGTTCATAGTTATTTATAAACCTAAAAAAGGTTCAGTAAGTGATTTGAAAGGATTCAGATTGGATAAGCGAATTGGATACTGGATTCAGATTTGATCGAGTGCTACTGAACTCAAATTTTGGGCTGCTGTTTCCTGATATTTTCAAGCTACTTATTGTGCAGTTTTAATTATTTTCTGCATCATTGTGCTCCTCATCAAACAACCATGGAAGTGATAAACAACACCTGAGGGAGAAAAGACTCCAATTTAATTACTAAACTTAATGAACACTTCCAGACAAGTGTTGGACTTAAAAAAAAACAAAAACAAAAACTATTAAAAAACAAAGCAATCAATTAAAAAAAAAAAATCTATTTTAATTTTCACAATTACTTAAAAAGCCATTACAAGAGTGGAGTAAAGTGGCAGTGAAGCATGACATATCTTTACCTTGTTTTTGGGAGGAAGCATGTATGCTTTGAGTCGCAGTCTGAGGTCGTGTGCAGTCTCCATCAGGTACTGAGAGGAACGGATCAGAATCTCGTCAACTGGACCCACCACAGGCCACGATGCCTTCATCAGAGAACCAGACTATCAAGGAGAGACAGAGAGAGAGAGAGAGAGGAAAGGAGGGATGGTGGGATGGGTGATGGAGAAAGACTGTTAATGCATTTTGGTATAAAAATGTGTTTTGTGTGGATAACTAGAAATGTTTGAGGTCCACTGGAGTTTGAGAATCCTATTAACTTCACAGCCAGAGGTTACACCACTTTCATTAAAAAAAAAACCTTAACTGGGTATGTGTAAGAATCCCACATTTATGTGTGTACCTCTGAGTTCACCGAGTGCCTCTTAGCTCTTTAGCTAGTGGTGCTGAACACATGACTGGAGAAAAACACTGGTTGTGGGACTTTTGTTGTTGCTAAGCGACAACTAAAAAAACCTGTCTCTAGCACAGCAGTGTTCTTTCATATTCATAAATTCAAGTGTTAAAAATATTCTTGGCTCCCTGTGCTGTGGGGAGCGTGCAACAGAGTGTGTATTCCTTTCATAGTGATGAAAAAAAGAAGCCCGTAGTGTAAAGACAGGCTCCTGGTGGACATGTACACCAACGGAGGGAATATATGTGTGTTAGTAGCCATTTCACACAGGTACATGAGCTGTGGGATCAGTGCTACTGCAGGCCTACATGGAGCTGGTATGTTTCTTGCCTTGTTGATCCCAGGTGTACTCAAGGATGTAAATGAACACTGGATGTTTAAATGTTTCTTTTGGACTGTTTTCTGTCTTACTTTAATGTATACAGGGGAGATAAACATGAAATACAGAAGGGAGGAGAGGATCGAAGTCAGATTTGAACCTGCAAGGGCAACTCAGAACATTAAACCCACGGTATGATGCCAAATCCATATGTTTCTTACCTTGCCGAGGAGACCCCAGGTGTATTCACAGATGTGGGGGCAGATGGGGGCCAGCAGCAGAGTTTGTCTCTCTATGAACTGGAAGACGAGGTCTCTGTGCATACCTTCAATGGCCAGCTCTCGATACTTATCTTTTGCTGCCTGCATACACGCATCAACGGTTTAAAAGGTCATCATCATCATGGGTTATTGGGCGATTCCTGAACTATTCCATACATTATTAAATCCAGTAAATTCACTGCACACTCATTTGACATTTGAATCCTAAGTCATGTCATGCTCTGTCTACTGTTTTATCTGTCTTTGCAGCATTCAAAATATGATCACATAAAATGCTAATGGAGGATGGAAAACATACTCATCTATAAGATATGAAGATAAGAGAGTATTAGAGTTGTTTTTACAAAAAGGAGATTTAATTTACCTGGAACTCAAAGAAGCCACTCTTCAGAGCCTCTTTGTACATCATCCTGTCATAGTGCTGCTCTGTCTTCAAGATCCCTGCATTCATCTCACTAGACAGGACATAAAATCCTTTCAATCAGTCTGCAAAGTAAGATTACCATTCACTTTTCAGTACTGAAAAGTGAAGAATCAAAAAGAAAGTCATGATTTTCTGAGGGCATCATCTAAATTCTGAAGGACTGAACCACTTCTAGTAGCCCAATTTCATTTCTTTCCCTTGAATGCCAACTGGTCATCTTATTTTTACTTTTTAAATAATCAGTTCACATAACCTCAGGAAATCGCACTGCATTGCGATGTAAAAAGAAATTGACTCACTTAAATAATTTCAAATCCCTCCACTTTACGACCTTGTATGTAAACTGATGTAGCCAACCAGTGCTAAGCATGGTATTATCTTTTTCTGCTCAGTATAGACTGAGATATAAAGTGATAATAAGTGAGCTTCAGGGGTGCTGGTAGGCGAATTTTGTTACTTTTGGTCAGTCAGACTAGCAGTTTCCTCCTGTTTACAGTCTTTATATTAAGCTAACAGACTGCTAGATGTAGCCTGGACAATGAATGGTTAAATGTGAGCATGATATCAATCTTCTTATTCAATCTTTTTCTAACTGTCAACGAGAAAGCAAATCTCAAACTAGTTCTTTAATTAATTGATAGAGGTATTTTATCAAAATAAAATGCCACACATTTGTGGGTTCCAGTTTGACCAGTGTGAACATCTGCAGCATTTCTCTTTCTCATATCATCAGTATATAAAGAAGAAGATGCTTTGGGCTCTGGGTCTTACGATGGGTATTAGTCCTTATTTCCCAACATTTTATAGACTGAACAATTGATTCATTAATAAAGAAAAAATAATAAATAAATAATTATTTGCAGCCCAAATTTCTGTTTATTACTTAACTACCATTCGATGCTTCTCGTGTCCATTCCTGCATCCATCGACATGGCACCATGTAATTAAATGATGTTGAGCTGAATGCTGGAGATGCATGTATATAGCCTTGCTTATTGTGAAAGTTAATAATTCAATAATAATTTATGTGATCTCTACATCTTGCTAGCTTGTCAATCCACAATCCACCCGCTCTGAATGAATTGCATCATCTACCTGGCAAAGACCCGATCATTGAAGGTATCGGCAGGTCCGGTCCTCAGGTTGTTCTGGTTGGCTATCATCTCCTTCACCCACTCCACCCAGGTGTAGAGGCGCAAGATGCCAGCGTCAGCCATTGTCTCTACAAAGTTGGCATCCTCCACTGTATCACCGGCATCAGCCAGAGCCAGACGCATACCTGAGAGAGGAAATGAAGAGAATGTGTTGAAACAGCAGGAAATTAATCATGAGCAACAGTTACAAAACAACAGATAACATGTTGAAAGGATAAGACAGTTTGTACTTTGACTGAGTTTTCTATCATACCTTAGCAAAAACTCATGGATTTTTAGCTAATGTTTCAGTGCTCCTCATTCTCACCCATGTCTTTGAGATTTGCTGTAATTAAATATATAACTATATGGGTCCTCATGATCATATGATACAAATGCAAACATTCCAACAAAGTATTTCTTTTCTGTTCTGCAAAATACTTTTAAACAATCAAGTGAACAGGCTTTGTGGAAAATTCCACAGTCTGAGAAACCTTCAAATACCCAGCAGACATCACTCCACGCTATAAGAAGTCAGGAACAGGAAATCAACTTAATGCATCTATCTGCTGTCAAACCATGAAGTTTTTTACTCCCACAGCAGGGCAGCTTCTCGAGACAAAACAGACACACCAATCTATTACTCAGCTCGTTCAGAATATAAAAACAAAGAAGAAGGTAGAAATAACAACCAAAAAAAAGAAAAAGGCTGGATTGACTAAACCTGAGGTGTAAGGTTAATCAGTGTCCCCTTCCAGGTATAAATGAAAAACACTAAATAGTCATGGCTGGAAAACACAAGATAAATAAAACCAAATAAGCAAATGAAGATGAAAAACAAAATTTAAAATGGATTGTAATTATTAATTGGTCCGAACAGAACCCTGAAAAGATAAGACCTTTGTTTTAAATGACATTTTCAGAAAAATAATTTTATAACTCCTCAGTACAAAATCTTCCTACAAAAAAAAAAAAAAAAAATTTTTTTTTTTCGAGTTTATACTTTTCTTCTCTCTTGTGTATCTTATTGTCCTGTGGAGACACCAACAGGGGATATAGCCTTTCTGGAATGATGATCATGCAAATACATGATGATTTGTGATGAATAGGAATATTTCTTTTGCAGTAATATTGTACAGCTGTTGGACAATTATTAGTTGCTTCTGGTGGAAAGATCATATTAAATGTACACTGCCTTGATTACATGTTGTTGATTACATTGTGATTAAAGCATTATTATATAGTCATTACATACAGCGCAGTATAACAGATCTGACATCTATAATACACATTCATAGAACCCAATATCAACACCTCAAATAGCTTATGAGAATGGGGCGTTTTCTAATTATCTTTGCCAGGGGATAAAAGATGTTTATCATACAATAAAGTCTAATGGTCCGTGTTTACTCTAGCACACTGTGATTTGTTCTAAATGTATACCTGATGTCTTTTTTTTTCTTATGCTTTAATGAAACATGACAGAGATACTGGAAGAAAATTGTGATAGATGAGAGGAGTAAAAGATAAGAAGATAAGAAAGAAGGGAGATAAATTAAGAAGAAACACAGGGTACCATCTGCTGAGAACTTTTCAATGGCTTGGCTGAGAGTGAGGAAGTTTCCAGTTGATTTGGACATCTGGTGAATGGAAAAACAGATGTTAGCGGCTAAAATCTTTGGAGCATGCCCGCCCACACAATTTCATTACAAAGCATTGTGGAATAAAAGCATTGGTTCACAGACTGTCTGTGTTTAAAACTATAAAAAAGGATAAGAAGTACAAATCAACAGCACATAAAGTAATTAAAAAAAAATCAAACACTAGCTAATCACTGACGCATAAGAGATTCTTATTAAACACATAAGCTTGCTGCAAAATATAATAATGTTAATATTATTATATTAATGTTTCCAATTTGTCAGTAAGTACCAGATCTTTTCTTCTGAGCATATAACCTTAATAACAAATTGAGAGATTAATATAAATACATACAGATTAACGTTTCACATCATTAAATTTTGACATACCTTTTCAGAGTTGAGGAGCAGATGTCCGTTGGCTCGCACTGCCTGTGGCCACTTCCCACTGTGGACAAGAGAGATGAATTAATCATTGATTTCATCTTCACCATCATCATCATCATCATCATCATCATAATCACATCAACCTTGATCTAAGGTTGCTGCACACTTTTTGAAATCAATTTAAATACTTTTTAAGAACTCAACAAAGAAAATAAAAGCCCCTTTCCACAGCAGAATAAATGCAGTAGTACACAAGGTTGGGCGATATCACTACAATCAATATCACGATGTTAACTTTTCTCCAATATTAATATACATCTCCATAGACCAAACATGTGTTTGCAATGCAACACAGTCTGAGACTGAGTACAGACAAGTCAAGAGTGAGTCAAAATAAGCTAAAACTAGGACTTAACCAGAACCCATTCAATACTTTGGTGTAGTCTATTCTTAACCACTGTAGTGGCAGTAAATTGAAACTGGATAATGTACTGTAGCTCTGTTTTCAGTCTGATAATGTTCCTCCAAATCCAGGCAACCATGTCGTGCTTTCTGCCACCTACATCACTGGCAATTACAACTCTTAACACACATGAGTAACTTTCCCTGATTGGTTAGTCTTGTCACTTTTCTTCGATTGAGACAGTATCAACGCTTATATCACACCACTGTTTATCTAAAACACTAAAACTGACTAAACTGTTCTTGTAAACACCACCACAAAATCACAGTCATGCCAGAAAAACTTTTATTTATACTTCTTTCATCAATAAACAGACCCACTCCTTACATCTCAAATCGCCTGGATGCTAATGAATTATAATACATGCTATGAATCTAGCCCCTCATTAAACTCTCTGCACATTCTGTCGGTTGAGTGGTCAAACTTACGTGTCTTTGGGCCACATAGCCACATGGTTGTACAGGTAGTAAGACAGATGGTTAGGCACCAGGTCTTTGCCAGACACACGAACGTCCACAGGGTACCAGTACTCAAACTCCCTTCTCAGTCGTTGAAGATGCTCTTTAGGGATGTCTGTCTTGGGGAAAGGAGACGTCTTAAAGAAGATGAAGTCCCACACCTCTCTGGTCATCTGCTCCGGTCTGTGAGAGAGGGAAAAAGAGAGAGACAAAAATGGTCAAGGTCAGAAAGACGCATTGGGTTGAAGCAAGGTGAAAAGAAGTTATTAATTGCTAGTGTGTGAGTGTGTATTTTTGTGTAATGCAGTGTTAGGCAGTGTTTCACTTCTATTTGCCATTTTATCTCAGTGCAGAGGAACAGATTTGAGGATCCTTGAATGAACATTAGGCTATGAACTGATTCTGAAATGAAGCATTTATCATTGAGGGCTGGTTTTTATCTATTTTGTTATTCTTATTCCATGGATGAATACTCAGCAAAATACGACTTTTTGAAAAAAAAACAACAAAAAACTGAAAAGCAATGCCTGTCTTTTTGAAATCATTACATTTATCTATTAAATTGGAGTCTTTCTCCCTCAGATGAATCACATCCATTGTTGTGTGAAGGCAGAGAGAGAAGGACAAGAGAAAGAGAGGCACCAAAAAGCGGGAGAGAGTGCATCAGTTAGTGGTTAATCCTTGTTCATTCTAATGTGAAGATGTGTGTGTGTGTGTGTGTGTGTGTGTGTGTGTGTGTGTGTGTGTGTGTGTGTGTGTGTGTGTGTGTGTGTGTGTGTGTCCATACTTGATGCCCAATGGTGAGGCTTCCTGTCCACTGAGCACACCTCCCTGGAGGAGGTGGGCTACAGTGTAGTAAGCCATGTAGATGGTTGAATCTGATAGTGACTCAATCAGCCATTGCTCGTCCCAAGGCAGCCGCGTTCCTATGGTAACCAGGAGGCACGCACATAGACACACACACAAGAGAAAAAAAAATGAGGAAAAACAGCCGTTGTGTCCTCTGTACTGACACAATATTTTGTTGCCTTCGCTGTCTTGTTAAGCTGGTTACATGCTGGTAACAAGAAAAACACCAAAATGATAGAACAAATCCTGGGTTTACTGTGTAATCCTTGGCAAACAAACTGAGATGTAAATCTTTATTGTCTACTAACTAAACTCAACCAAACCAGAAGTGGCATTTTTTTTGTTCCTTTTCCTCAAATTTTACTTTCTGGTAACTTTTAGGGGAAAGACAGAGGATGAAAAACGAGGACATATTACTCATTCAGTCTCAAGTGCACGAAGCTTGTGAGTTCAGGTTTCCAGTGAGCATACATTGTTATGAAAATGTACCTACTTTTGCAAAACCTACTTTTTGATTCATTTAAATTTCACTTAAGAAAAAAAAAAAACTTTCTTCTTACTTGAAAACTTACTTGAAAATCAAAAAAGTATTCCTTGCTTCAACAACTGAGGCAGTGAAAGGAATCTGCACAACCTGCGCCTTACAAAAATAACTACGTAGGTTTCAACTGTTAGTCTGATATACTGATTGGTGAAATTCATATTCTGAAAATGTGTGGAGAGATTTCTACAGTAGGAGTCTACAACAGGCTTAGATTGCACTGGACTGGTTAGTTCTGAATGCCAGCTGGCCTTCAGTCTGCATCTATTCCTGTATGACCAGAAAGACAGGCTGTTGCTAGGTGCTTTATCATCAGTACTCTGTCTCCATCTATAGACCAAAACCATCAGTAACCACTAGTTCATCTTTTGCAGGGTGGTAGATTTAATCTTAATACAAGAAACGATGCTATTTTTGGAAGAGGCAGCAAATAAAACGAAAGTAAAAGACACCATCCTGCACACATACACCATAGAGGTAAACACTCACCTAGCCCGTAAGTACGAGAACAGGCATGCTCCTGTAGCCAGGCCAAAGTTGCCTCAAAGTTTCTCCTGGTCTCCTCACAAAATCTGTGTAGTGTTTTACAAAATAGAGCATATACAAAACACAGAAGCAGATGGTTATTTGTTTTTTTAGACTTTGGCAAGATAAGCTTTGTTTTCAGTTTAATAATTACAAGCTATATTATATTTTCACATTTTTCAAAAACCAAAGGGTGATTAAAATACATTTTCCACACTTCCTACAAGATTTTCTAGACCTGCACACACAAACACTGCACAAAGTAAAAAAATGCGAAAGGAATTCAGTTCATCAGAGGTAAGTGTCTTACGTCTCCAAAGACTTGAGGACCTCATTGGCCTGCTGCTTCCACTCAGCATCCCCATAGTCCAAATACCTGAAAGACACACATTCAATATTAGCATATCCAAACATAGTCCAATGACATCAGACATTGTGTTTTTGAAAAGACATATCACAGAATCATCGAGCTGATGCTACAACCGCCAAATTCACTTCTGATCTAGTAGTTTTAAAATCACAAAGCCATGTGGCCTCAGATTCACTGAGGTCATAACATTTCTTCCTTTTACAAAAGAAACAAACGTTAATATTTAATGTGTAAAGATTCTTGTGATCAGAATTCACTCAGCACTCACCACTGGTCACAGAGAGCCACCACACACTCATCACCTGAACGTGACATGACCTGTTTTTCTGGCTCCATGTAGATCACGGCCTCGCCCTGTGATAGATCAATACACAGCCTACATCATTAAATATTGATATAAATCGAATCATACATGGCAACTAAGATACTCTGTAACAGTGGGCAGACGTAAGACACCGAACAATATCTATGATAAAGTCAGATAAAGTCAAATGCTTTATTTAGAAGATGTTTTTGCACAAGAAACAAATAAGTGTTTTACCTTCTCTACCATCATCTTCTGGATGGGCTTCTTGACATCCTGGACCTTCTGCCCCTTGTAGCCATCAACCAGCATGATCTGAGACAGGAATTCATTCACAGTAACATACACTGATGCATTTCAATCACATTTCTGGCAGTTCTGTCAATTATAAGACACATACTCAGTATATCTGTGTATACGAATGAAATGTGAGCAAATGTGCTGTTGCATGGTCCCTTGCAGATTGCACCTGCATTTAATTTCTTTGAAATGTACAATCTACTGACAGTGGAGGCAACTGAATTTGTGAATTTAGGATTAGCAGAAAAATAAATACATACAATTTTCAAACCCTGTCTCTGTATGTGCATCATATTATACAAAAACCAGCCCACACTTAAGCACAGTTTTTGAGTAGTAGACAGAACCAAACTGTCTGAGGGCAACACATACCCAACAGCCAGTTAATGAATAATTTAGTTTAGCCTTAAAATGTGAATTGCTTGGTTTGTGCCTGGGAGATAAATCATACGAGCTTCAAACCTAAAGTTAAATCCACAGGGGGTTTTTGCAGAGGGGCTGCATTTTGCTGACCTATGTAGCTAGTTTTATTCCTCAGTAACCAATGAATTGACTCACCCCTTCATAAAATCCTTTCAGGTAGACTTTCTCCTTGGCCTCAACCAGTTTCTCCTTGTCATTTTGGCTCTGAATCTTCAGCTCATCACACACAAGAGGAGCAGACAGGTTCCCGTAGCCTGGGATCTCTATGATAGGGACCTGACATGTGCACACACATATACACAAATTTAACAACTCGGACTGAATTTGTTTTCATATTTGTGTCTTTTTTACTAGAATTGGTTGGTTAAATCCAACATGACTATAATCAAACAGATTTCAGGAAATGGGCTTACCGGCTCAAAAGGCAGCACCATCTTGTCCTCAATTCCATACTTCTCTCTCAGGGCCTTTCAGGAATGCAAGCATTAACAGAGACATTATTAACACTGCAAAATGTAGTGCATGCTTCGTCAGTGGATGTCTCTTTAAATGGCAGCCTAATTAAAGAGCATAAGCTATTAAAACATTTTAAAATTTTAATATCTCCACAAGTTTCATATAGGCTTTGTTGTCAGTGTTTCATTTATTTTTGAGTGTCCTCACTTGTTTTTTCTTGATGTCCCTGAGAGCAGCGATGTCATCAGGAGCGTCAGAAGGTACACTGGTGACTACCCCAGTACCTGAGGAAAACATAGACAAAAAGGCCGACACATGAGAGGTATTGATGCAAAACAGATAGTATGTTTCTCACTGACACTGTCATTTACATTACACGCATTCAAAGCAAAGAAGTGCCCATTGCTACCCCATTCTACCACTGTTGAACAGCGGCACTGGAACAACCAACTAATAGTGGGTTAAGGCCACCATTACAGTTGTTGAAGAGGGGAAAAACAAATAAACATGGTCTGGAAACTGATACATTTCATAGGATGACCCGGATTCACCCTCGCGCATTGCTCTCCATAACCATGAAAAACCCATTCTTATTTGAATTCTGGCATTTCAAACCAAAAAATTCATCAACAGGACACATGAATACAAACAAACTACACCCCTCAAGCACCAAAGAGCAGAGGAATACATAGTACTGACTTCTAACAGAGCAGAGGCAATCTGAGTGCAATTAGATCAATGTCATATGTTTACAAATGTTCTCCCTCAGGAGCAAAAAAAGCAGCCATTACTTCCATCCTTTGACATCACAGTGGAAGACTTCATAAATTCAATAGTGACCTTGGCCTGCTATTTTGAGACTCCCCAGTAGTTTTCCATAAGCTCTGCCAAGAACATTTAAGACAAGGAGGAATAAGGGATAAAGCTCTGTGTGGCTTCTCTGCAGAAAGTAATATCTAAAGTAATAAACACTAGGATAAATTATCTTGATATTAACATCCTGACACACTTCAAGTAGGTTTGGTTGAACTATTAAGCAACAGCCAGCCACATTTCACAAGCATTCAAGTTGGTGTGTGAAAAAAAAAAGATGAGTATGGTACCTCAACTCAAGGGCATTCTGACTGCTGTGAGCAATGCTGTCAAAGAAGCCTTTCAAAAGCTACGACGCTTTAAGCAAATTCAACAGACAGATTTCTGTCCTGAAAAATCTAAAAAAAAAAAGAAATCAAACAACACAACCTCTCTAGATTTATCTATGTCTTTGCCCTTTTTTTCCACTCGTACCTTTGTCCTCCTTGATGGTGAGCATGGGCAGAGCATAGATGATCTTATAGGAGGTCAGAGGAGCACTCAGGGCACAGCCAAGGATATCCTAGAAAGGATGATGGAGAGCCACATGTGATTACTTACTCGAAATACATACAGGAGGCACCGTACCCCATCCTGCTTGGAAAATGTGACTGCAGTAATCAGTAAATCAGTTTTGTAAGTTTTTGTGCTAAGGACATGAAATCTTGTGCTTCTTATTGTCTTTACATTTCAAAATTATCTCTTAAATTCAAAGTCTGCAATTTTTGTAAATGCAAATTGCTTTACTGCATTTAAATCATACATCAGGCTAATGCCTTACACCAATAGCTAGAATTAATAAAAGCCAAAAAAAAAAATCATTAGAATTTATTTGCCTTGGCTGGAAGCAATAAGTGCAACAAGGCAGTACCTGTCCCAGTATCTCCATGACCACTGGCACCACTCCATTCTCCTTTGTGAAGCCCTGGAAAGACATGTTCCTTGCAGACCTCCCAGTGCAGATGAAGATGTCTCCGTTGGTTGTCTCAAAGGCGACATACTTCATGTCAGGTCTCACCCAGCAGTTGGTCTGGCCGAACATGGTTTCTGGTCTCAGAGTGGCAGCCACCAGGTACATGTTTTTGCCTTTCATCGCGCTGCAGGAAGGAAGGTTTCAACATTTTACTCTCAAATCTAGAGTTAATGGTACTGTGGTTATCAAGATGAGAATTATTCATGCAAAACTTGTCTGTGGAAAGGTATCCTTCCTAATAAGAATAACTGGCAGTGAAGTGTTACGTGTGATTTGTTACCTGCTATAAAAGACTTTGGACTTGAATTTTGCTGTGTACGGTTCAACAATCTTCATCTTGATGAGAGTGTACTCCTGAGGCCCGACTCCCTGCAGGTGATGTAAACACATTAGTTAGAGGCAAATTAACTAAATACATCTCCCAGTTAAAAAAAAAAAAAAAAAAAAAAAAAAATCAGATCACCTCATTTAAATGTAAGAGACAGTTTTAAGGGATTTAGTTGTTTTTTCTGATATTACAAGATTTTGTGCCAAGTTCAGTAAAACAAGCATTCACAAAAGTCAATTCAGTGTGTGGACTTTTCCTCAACTACACAAAACTGCAGGATGGAATAAACAAAAATAGTAATTCAAATAAAATGACTGGTGATCCCATGGTCAAGTGTTTTAAATGTGAGGTGTGTTGTCCCTTATACATCTTTTCTTTAAGATGCACAATTAATTATATACAGTATATAACAAAACTGAGTACACCCCTGTGCGATATCACTAAAATGTTAAATGATTCAAAATTTTTATCACCTGACAGTAATTGTATTATTTTTAGGGTGAAGTGTAGGGTAGTCGATCTTATTTGTAATTACAAACAACCACATTGATTGCGTAGTGCTGACCGTGAAACATGGAGGTGGGAGTGTGCTGATATGGGTCTGCATGAGTGTTAACGGTTTAGGGGAGATGATATTTATAGATGGAACTATGAATGCTAGTTTGTATAACCAAATACTGAATCAAAAGATGACTATCATTCTCAAGAAGGTTGGCAGGAGAGGAAATTTCCAACATGATCCCCAACACACTGCAAAAAATCACATACAAGTTTTTAAAGAAGAAAAAAGTGAAAACTGTGACCTGGCCAAGTATGTCCCCTGAATCTGAATCCAATAGAACACCTTTAGAGAATTTTAAACAGGAAGGTAGAGCAACAAAACTCCTCTAGCAAAGAGCAGCTGAAAATAATCATCTGTGAAGAATGACAGAACAGATCTGGGCAAGACAGGTACCATTCATGCCCAGGAGGGTCAAATCTTTTATCAAAAACAAAGGTGGGCATACAAACTATTAAAAAATAAAGGAATGGAGTCTCATTAATGAAGGGTGTTACTGACTTTGTTGCAGTTTGTTCTTAAATATGGACCTTTCATTAGAGTTCAATTAGTCAAACATTCTGTTTTTCAAATAAATTGGCTTTATTCTTCTTGGACATTATCTAAAAACAAAGTTATATTAAATGGAAATGATTTGTAAATTACTTAACATTTTAGTGATATTGGCCAGGGATGCACTCAGTTTTGTTATATACTGTATAATCACATCACAATTTAATTTTTCACAGTTAATAAATTGGTCTGATGATGCAGGTGAATGTACCTCTCCTGTCTGCCTGTCATGGTCCATGCATGGTTGTCCATCCCGGGCGGAGTAGATGGTATACCTGCACAGGAGTCAGGGACATTCATATTATACAACTAAAAGAACACACAATGGTCCAATATCAAATTATACTCCCTGAAACTAAAAGAAAAATTGCAATGTCATAAATATTGTCCTGATTACTATATAATGTGGTGCATTTTAGCAAAATTCTTACTACCCTGACTTTTCCCTATATTGCTGAAAGAACCATGCTACAGAACAAATGACAAACCTCTATGACCTCACCTTTTTCCAAATTTGATCTTTTTTCTTTCCTTAAGTGTGACAAACTGCCACCTGACGAAGGAGTCGTAGAAAGGGTTCACATCTGTGGTGATGAATGAACGCCTCCAGTCCACCTGTGAGGTGACAACATGACATCAGGATTTAGACACAATCAATTAAAATGTATACCTTGGACTAATTATACTCAGGGTCAATACATCCTAGTAATGTGAATCAAAGCATACATTTAGTTGTCATATTTTACTGTATAAAGGGTCAGAAACAAATACAGAGTGAAAGACAGATACAAACAACAGACAAAGATAGTCTTTGCTAGATTCTTATACTTAGTTACCTTAACTCCCATCAGTTTGAGATCTTTGACGGCAAGAGGAGGGAAATACTCCAACCAGTGTTCAGCATTGGCAAACTTGGCAATCTCCTGGTCATTCAGGCCCAAAGACTTCATAATGTCCCACTGGAAAGTGGCGGTTCCGGATTTGGCTGCTGCTTTACTCTAAAAAGAGGAATAAGAGAAAATTGGATATTGTAAGTGGAAGTATCCCTTGTGAATGGTGAACTAAATATTATGTAGATAAGAAAGCAAACAAAAACAGAAATGCTTACAACAGTATAAAGCACCATTTTTGTCCAGTATGTTTGATGAAGAGTATTATTTGGGACACTTAAACTCATACCTTTCATAGAGTAAAATTAAGTTGTTAATATGGCTCATTGTTCTTTCACATGATTAAACCCCGTTTTGTTTTAAAGGAAGACTACATCATATTATCTACACTGATTTTGCAGTGGATTTGTCAGCTGCAAGAAGACACTGCTCATCATAGTTTACAGTAAATTATGTTCTCTTGCATAAGTATAAGAATGCTTCCTCAAAGAGACAAACTAAACTTTTAAGAAAAATCATTTATTTAAATGTAGTTTATCTAAAAAGAAAAACTTGAAATAATGAGCTCTATCTGTTAATGATAAGAACATAAACTAAATTCAGTTTTTTTTCATCCCTATGTGGAAAATGCCATCAATATGGTCCCTCAGATTCTAACCTTCTTGCCCTTTGCTTTATCCTTGATGATGATTTCATCAGATGTCTGGGGCTTCTCTTTCTCCTCTTCTTCCTCGTCTGGAAATTGTGGAGGGTTTCCATACAGCTCCATCTCTCTCTTCAGCTTGTCTGCACAGGCCTGGTGGATAAAATGTGGATTTATGAACACAGGACAACAGGACACGGCAGTGTGTGTGTGAGAGGGTTGAAGACAGGGAATTAGTAGCAGAAATAGCCTCCTAAATGTTGATATGGTATGCCAGTTAAAAATGTAGCATCGGTATGATGAATACCACTTGTTGTTTTGTTTCTTTAAATTGGGCAGGAAAATTATGAAAAGTATGTAGTGTGAGATGATTATGTCAGCTCATACGTCCACACAAACATAGATTTTTGGGGCAATGCCAACAATTATCATAACTAAAATTCTTACACTACTTCCATTCTAGGGCTGAACAATTTTGAAAAAATAACTAATTGCGATTATTTTGACTGATATTACAATTGCGATATGATTTGGGATAATAGAGGTAATGATCATTTTTACATTGTTATTCTCATTTTCATTGAAAAATATATTGAATGATTATGGTATGACTTTTGTGGGGATCTGTACCAAACAAAGATGTTTTCTGTAGAATATGATGTGAAGGCCAGGACATCTCTGCAGCACCACAATATTTAATTAAAAATGGTATTATAACACACATTTTGCCTTCAACAAATATTGTGCTTCATGTGATTTGAAAATTGTAGAAGGCCATATTGTGATTTCAATAAAATTTCAATTAATTGTTCAGCCCTACTCCATTCTTTGCAACTACACACACTGCAGTTATGTGATGGACTGAAGAAACAAAACAAACACTCACTTTGATTGGCATTCCTGTGCAGTGAAGCCCGAATGGAAAGAGGCATTTCTTCCCTTTCATAGACTGGTAACCAACACCAAACTGCAAAGGAAAAAAAATGAACAGCAGCAACTCAGACACCAGTAGTCTTAAAATGAATATTTACTCCTCACATAACTGTCACGGGTGCTAACAGAAGAAGTTAGTGTTACAGTCTTCATTTCTTTCTGCTTTTGTATACAATCTTACCTCACACTTTGACAAGCTGAATGTGTGGCCAAGGTGCAAGCGGCCATTCATGTACGGGTAGGGGAACGTGACAAAGTACTTGTTTTTGCTGGAAAGAAGGAAACAGCTTATTAAAATACATATTAGAGAGCAAAAGGGTATGCAATCTCATATATGTTTCTAAGTAGAGGTCATGAACTGGGAAATATATGCGTCCTTTAGTGGCAAAAGCTCACCCTGGGTATGTGACATCATGCAGCTTAAGCTTTTTGCTTCACCTACATCTCCATGACTTGTTTTAAAATAAAAACTGCAATATATACCTACTACAATACATGTCAAATAGACTGTGTGCTCATTGTTGCATCAGGAATGAAGGAGGTACATCTCCCGAATCTGCTCTGACATTCCTGAGTACAACAATCTACAGTATGTGAATTGTTTCCTGTTCAGATGTTTGTAATTCCAAGATCATGTGTGCGAAAGAGAATAAAACTCTTCAGAAATAGAACATATGGTCCGTCTTTATGATACAAAGATCAGACAGCTACTCACTTTGTGCTTTCCCCAACTGTTGTCGGTGCATCACTCTCAAATGCTCTCTCCTTCTCCCATTTATCCTGGATCTCTAGTTCAATCTTTCTCAAAAAGTCCAACTTTGCTGTTCCCTTCCTCTCCTGGAAGACAATGAGGAGTAAGAGGATAGTTCATTAGACCAGAGCAAATAGCTGCAAAGTGAACTGACAGATTATTCTACAACTCAATACACGTCAAGAAAACAATTAATTAGTTTCCTGAAAAAAACGAGCTGAATTGTATAGGATAGAACAGAATAGGTTAGAAAAACTGTTAACGTGTTGTACAAGAAAACAGCTGTAATCTCGTCCAGCTGAGTCAGACTTAGTTCAAGTCTATTTCTGCAGTAGGCTCGACAACTAGCTCATGTTAGCTAACGTAGCTAATGGCTACAGTAAGTTAATGTAGTGAAATACCACGTATCCATTGCCTCTTAACCAAAATCAATCATTCTAAACTACAAATAATTAGAGAATTGGACCTACCGCCATTTTGACCCAAATTACCAGTTATCTATTATTCTGTTGTGTAGACAGAAAAGACAGGAGAAATACTTTGCAGTCTGTCAAGGCAAGGGAGACCCACGCCACCGGTGCCCGGCTGATGACACCCACAATCCGCTTCTCCCATTGCTTTCTGGGATATGTAGTCCGTTGAACTTTTAAGACATAAAATCGTTTGTTTTTTAGTGAAATAGGTCCTGGATTCTTGCAGGAATACTTTGTTTAATACTACATATTTTAATAAACAACTGTAGAGCTGCGTATAGGAATTTAATTAATCGCGGTTGAATAAGGACACGTTATGATTAACGTCCGTCGTCTGGCCTGCGTTACGACAATTCGACTTGTGTTGCCATGCCGTAAAACACTTTGTCCGACCTGCAGTAGTGAAGAGAGACAGGAGGCCTTAAAGCTTATAAATTTATAGACGATGAAAGCAGGTTTATCAAAACGCACTTTCATTTTATAGACAGTATTATAGTCTTTCTCACGATGATTATAGAGAATGTGGAAGCCTTGAAGTCGTGGCTGGCAAAACTCCTGGAGCCAATGTAAGTGTTGAATTGAAATGACATTTAGCTTGCATGCTACGTAGCTACGTTAGCGAGCTAGCCAGTGGGTTAGCCGGGTATCAATGTGGGCTCGCTAGAATCTGATGGTAGATTTTTGCACGAGTTAGCAAACCGCCGTGGCCGCTAGCTGGCCTTTCATTGCAAAAACAGACAGTGGACCTTTCATTAAATGGAGAACTGAAACTTGTGCACAGTGTAGCCTATGTTTGTCTCACTGTTATTTTAGGGTGGTTAAGCACGGAGCCCAGTTGGCTCACGATAATGTAACTTTATCGCAGCTCTGTAGCCATAGATAGCCTGCAACAGATAGCCTAACTTGTATGCTGCTGCTTGAAATTAAAATAACTATTAACTCTGTTGGAATATATCTTTACTATGAATTATAGATGAGCTTTACAAACCTTTTGGCAGCAAATGTAAGAATTGCTTGCTGTATGAGTTACCATAGTTACACACTCCATTTCTTTCTCCATCTCTGTTTTATGTTAAATTTTCAAATTACCCAGTAAATTACCAGATGACACAGATGCTGCCAAAGAACGCACATGAATGCATGTATTGATATAAGTATATAACAAAATAATCAAAGAGGAGTTGTTGAAGTTATACAATGTTGAATGCAATAGGTGGTGTTACACACAGGCACTGTTTAGGTGAGGCAGTAACAGTCACCCACTGTCTCTCATATAATAGCATGCTTTTACGTTACGTGGTGATAGGGTGCTGCACTTTCTGCCTTCTCTTAAGAAAAGGGGGGAATTATGTGCTCCATATGGACCCTTGCTGAATATTAATGAGGTGGCTTTGTTAGCTTGAATTTTTTTCTCATTGACGTTTTTTTTTATACTTTTCAAATTCTAATTAGATCAGGTACATTCATGTCACATTGATAAGAAATCCTTTAGGGCAGCCCTATTTGCAAAGCACGTTCTTCTTTGTTTTTGTTTTTTTTTTAGCATTTATAGTCTTGCACAATATATGAGCTTATTTGTTATGTAGTCAGTTTCCATTAGCTCACATCTGTCATGGTGCTTTGTGTGTTTGTAATGTTAGTGTAATAGTCCCAGTACATGCTGGCTAAGAGGATATTTGGCATGATGTCTTGGCATGTAATGGTTTTGTAAAGTAGAAAATAGGGTAGGAAGTCTTTCTTCAGTTTGGTTTCAAAGTTTGGAAGCTTGTTTCTGAAGTTTATTTAAGTAGTGTTCTGCCCTGTAGGCATTGTTAGGGATCTCACTTGACACATGATCAGTTGGACATAGCCGCTGGATGCCACACCCAGTCCGTTTATGTTTTGGCAAAAGCTTCATTGCTTTTTTTCCTTTTGCATTGTATTGTTTATGTAAGACACTGTTAAGGTAAGAGAATACATGTATTTTAATTTACAGATGTGATGCTGACCCCTCTGCATTAGCCAACTATGTTGTGGCGCTTGTGAAGAAGGACAAACCAGAGAAGGAGCTAAAAGCACTCTGTGCTGATCAGCTTGATGTCTTCCTACAAAAAGGTATGAACTCCACAGAAAGCTTGTGAATGCAACACATATGATGTTGATCCTAGGCCTTGTCGGTCAAGAAAGTTGTGCAGAAGGCATTGCTCCAGCAGAGATTTTCATCATTTGGCAAAGTGAGGAAAAGCATACAATTTACTCTCTTCAATAGAGGCTTTGCAGTTATGTCATAAATCCTTTTGGGACTGCAGCCGATAGCATTATGGAGGTCCGTCAGTGAACTGAATATTTGCAAATTGTGGCTAAATTTAGGAGGATTGGGTCAGAAAAAAGGAGCTGTAAATTAAACTTGTTGATCGTAAACAAAGCAGGATTTCATTTTTGAAAGGCGTATTGGCTTTCATCAGTTAGGTAACTGACACAATAAACTGAACCAACAGTGTCAGACTTGACTTGATTGATAAAAGTAAGTTCAAATATCCTCAGATAGCCAAATAATACTCTTTTAGCACCAGTAATCCCTTAGAAGTCAGACGTGTTACTAAGGGTTAAGGCTTAGTATTCATACTTTGATGATCAGACACTGGATGTAGTTTACAGTCAGCAAGCAGACATCATTTTAAAGCAGCAATAGATTTGTTTGCTATACTTAGAAATGCAATCAGCGGTACATTATCACCATCTACCACTTGTGAGTCCACTGTATGGCCACCAGAGGGTGTGTTACATTATTAGGAAGCACTCAATTTCCCCCATAATGTTTCTAGATTGTATAACAAGGAGTAGTAAACTGTTGTCTCTCTTTGCACAGTTGAAATGATTGAATGGTTTGACTTTCCTTTTTATTTTACAGTACCATTATCACAAAAGGACCATAGTGTGTTTAGTGTTTTGATGGTGGTGTTGAGACCACTGTTGAGAATTCTGGGTTTTAAAACTACAAATCAAGTCTGTGTTTTCTTTTTTTTTTAATAAAAAAGCTGCTGATTGAAGTTCTGTCCTTCTAATATGTTAAATTTTTCAATCAAGCAACGTTTCACTGTTTCATCTCTGTGCTGTTGCTGTGTTTATTCATTTAGTGTTTATTAGACTTTGGATATATTTAGTGCTGCCAGGAGCAGAGAAATATTTAGTGTTGCGTGATCCAGGAAGAATGAAAGTGTACACCATGCCGTAGGCCTACTTTGCTATTGAGGGAAAATCAGCAAAACTACACATAATTCCAGTGAAAGATTAAACCTATTCAAATGATTCGTTTTGTCATTGCAGAGACAATAGGATTTGTCGATAAACTTTTTGAATGTTTGACAACCAAGAACTACCTGGGAAATCCTGCTGCCAAGGAAGCTCCTAAAGAGGAGATAAAACCACCTGCAGTCAAATCTGATGTTGTGGAGGTAAGAAGAGTTAATGAGAAATTTATTGGCTACATTTGATCTCTGAAAATGAATAGTTTGCCAGTCTTGCCACATATTAAAACAACTTTAAAGTGGTTTTTATAGATAAGTGGGTAGAGCATAACACAAAAAAATGTTATTCTGTGTCTATATGGGGCTTTGGATCAAATTATTTGATAAACATCATATTGTATATTGTAAGATACAGTGTTTTTTTTTTTTAAGTATCTTGACTTAAAACCAATATTCTCTTCAGACTGAGAGGAATCTTTGTATTTCTAAATCTCCTGTTTTTGAAACATGAAAGAGTTTTAAGTTATAATGGTTTTTTCCCTCAAGGCTGAAACTCCAGAGGAGGAGAGAGAAAACAGGCGAAGGAGAAGTCCTCTGAGAAACCGCTCTGACTTCAACGAGTCCAGGTTTGGCTGTGCCCCCAGTGACATGTTTTACCTCAGCTTAATGACCAAGCATTAAGCATATACATATAGTATTCTCACATGTGAGATGTAGAACATCTAACCCCCTGTCTCATGTTGAAATTTCCAAAACACAGAGCCTCCGTTTCTTATTGCTGATTAAAAACCCATCATTTTGCATGGTCTAGTTGCATAGAGATTTTAACATGTGGGTATTTGCATGGTAGGTTTCAAATCTCACGAGTCTCGCTTTTAGCTCTATAATGTCTCCAGTGTCCAGTAGCTTTTCTGTTGTCTATAATACACCCAGTCCCTAACAGATCAGACAATACAACATCTGTTGAGGTGTTAAATGCTCTGTTATTTATATTTTTCAGAATCGAGCCAGTTAAACAACATTGTCATGTCACACTAACCACTTGCACTTGAGTTTTTCTTTGTAATAGAAATAATGTGATTTGTCACCATTGTTATTAATCCTGATAAGTTTTACTTTTCTGTCTCTTTTCGCTGCATAAAAGCTGCTGTTAATGAAATGTAACACTTCCTGTAGATCGATCAATCAATCAGTCATTTGGCCCATCTGCGATCCGAAGGTTGATTTTCATGGTCCTCCAACTGTTTCTCAACTCAGCCTGTCTCTCGAGTCTATTTATGTCATCAAGCCACATTATGCATTGACTTCCCACTCCTCATTTCCCTTCAATCATCCCTTCCAAAACCCTCGTCATCAGTCCTCCGCTGTAGTGCACTGTTCCTGTAGATGTTTAACACTAAAAGCCTCCCAGGGGAGGAAAGGGATTTTGCCCCCTGAAATGCTGTAATAGTTTTAATCTAAAATAGAGAAAAGTGTTAAGCTTTCACAAAAAGGAGCAGTAACAGCAATTTAACATAGTGCTTTGGAACAGATCTCAAAGTGGGGAAACTTTTTACTAAAATATGATTGAAACAAGGGAAATTGCATAAAAACGACATTTCTCAACTAAAAGCCTGGTTCCCTCTTCAGTTCAGTTAGATAAAGGCCACTACATGACAACTGACCTGAAGGTATATATTAATGTATATAGATATAAATGTTCCATGTCTACGTACTTTGTATAGTCATTACAATTATGACATATAAAATATGTCTGCCTGACTGTTACATTTAAAACGGACATAAAGATAGTAAGTCAAATGTGTTCCCTCTAACTTCTTAACCACACAGGAGCCGCGACGACAGGAGGCGAGATGAGCGCAAGCGCCGTGACTTCGATCGGCATGGGAAAAGCGGTAGCGACTCCCACCGCGAGCGGGAGCGCCACGAGCGGCGCAGGGGCAGCCCCCGTGGGAGGAGCTACAGCCGCAGCCGGAGCCGCAGCCGGAGCAGGAGTGGCAGCCGAGGAAAGAGCAGGGACAGGGAGCACAGAGGAGGCAGAGGTGAGAAAGTTACACACAGACACGACAGCAACAACAACAGCACAGGGGAGCGGACCCAGGAGTGTAGAAGTACCTGAAGCTCCTCTCTAACTGTGCCTTAAAGTGCTGCTGGAGACAAGCTGCATGTGAAGCACACAGAGGTGCTTGAGCTTGTTGAGGAGAGACTGAACGGAGTACTGGATGTAGCCGATTGTATTATTTTTTTTTTGTTGGATTGTTTGTCAGTGTTACTGGAAGTTGTTATCGATAAGGAACAATGTGGACAGCTTTGCACGTACATCAGTGGGGATTTAACAACACGGGCTGGAATTGGCCTTATCACTCTCAAGGTTAATCTGCACTGAAGTGTTTGGCATGATGAGAGAAGTACCTGTTTTTTAAAAAAGCTTTGTTTTTTTTTTGCTGTGCTCCACTACTCTACTGTAATACTTATTCTTGTTTTGTTTAAATATTTGTCTGTTTATGGTTTTCGTCAACAGACTTCAAGTCAAAGTTTGAGGTAGAAAGGAAGGATACCGACGGCTACAACTCTTCCACCACAACCGGCTCCCAGCAGCAGCAGCAGCAGCAGCAGCAGCAGCAGCAGCAGCACCCGTCGCCTCTCCTGCCCCTGCCCACACCTCCGCACCCCTTCTCCTCTTCGTCCTCTGCTGGAGTCTCAGGAGGCATTCCTGTAGCAACACCGGCTCACATGCCTGATAGCACCACAGACAGCTGGTCTGGCTACTATGGCGCACAGAGGCAAGATAATGTTGGCAAGCCATTCAGCAACAAGAACGCGTCACTCAAACAGCGTTGCAGGGATTACGATGGTAGGAACAGAGCGAATCCTCTTTTCCTTTTTCTTTTTTTTATACATATTTTCTATCAATTCTTTGCTCAAACATTCTTTCCTTCATCTCAGAGGCTTTTTATCACCGTACAGCACTTAGATAAGGAAGATATTATATGTGCAAAACTGAGACCAGAGTGAAAGTCAAAACTAATGTTGAGTCTATTTATGTAGTATATGATGTAGTCATTATAAAGTATGTTCTGGCTGTTGCGTAAACTCCATCATTATCTTCCCACGAGGGTTATTGATTGCCTTGTTTAGTGTCATCACTAATGACCACTGTTAAGCGCTCCCGCTCTTGTCCCCAGTGAGAGCCAGGAAAGCAAGCAGGCTGTCACCCACCTCTCCACAGAGACACATGAGGGTTTAAACTTACAGTCTGTCCCTGCAGCATACTATTTGTCACAGTGCTCAAACACAGCCACTAGGGACCCAGTTCCTTAACGAGACTGTGGGGTAAATACATGCACTGTATGTCTTAGCTGTTTTGAATCTGGACAGTCATTCGTCTTGTTTATTTCATTTGGTCTTATCTTCATGTTTACCATATTTTTCTCTGAATCTGTACTTGACCACCAGGGGCCCAAATCCCTTAGAAGAATTAGGTTACGAATACATACTCAAGAGTACCTGGAGAAATAGATTTGTTTTGTTTGTTTGTCTGGTTTGTTTATGGTGTCCTAGACTTCTAAAATGAGTACATATATACAGTATTTGAAAGGGCAATTTTATGATATTTATTTCTTCCTCTCACACAGAAAAAGGATTTTGTGTCCGTGGTGACCTTTGCCCATTTGACCACGGCAATGACCCTCTCATCGTCGATGATGTCAATCTACCAAGCATGATTCCGTTCCCGCCCCCACCTGTAATGACTCCCGCCGGCCTGCCCATGCCCCCAATCACTGAGCCACCCCCTTCCCTCAGGATACCTCCGATGCCCCCGTACGGCCAGCCACCACCACCGGGTGTCTTCCCCATGACTGGTAAGTACAATTTGATAGCAGTAATTCTTTCAGTGGTTTGTACAATTGTACAAAATGACTGGTGACTTTTGATATCTACAGCTGGGACAAAATGTTTCCCAGCAGGGGGGTGGGAAAAAACAACTTTGGTTATTCTGCTCCTAAGCACTCGGTTACCCCATGAGACACAATTTGCCTCCATGTCTCTTGTAATTTGCTCCCTTGTCAATTTATCAATATGCTCATAGCTGTTTATGTTTTGAAAGGTACATTTCTTTACCCGTTTTCTGGCTTCCACCACCAATTAAGTCTAATATTGTAATTATATGTTAAAATTAATTAATGAATGAATTAATGAATTGAATATATTAACTGTGTGGTGGTGCACAGATCAAATTTGACAGATCAGAAATCGTAGTAGTCCTTAATTTAATATGAAACTCTATCCAAAACCGTGTCTATAGCTTACTAAGAGCGGTCAGACAAGAAATGTATTTTAAATATACAGTGGTGGAAGTAAATGGTGAATTTAAATGGTATTATTTCATTACCTTGGCTCTTTTCTGTGACCTTTTTTAATTTGTCTTGTATATAGAAGTTTTTATTGTGGAAATCAAGTGTTGCTGCACACAGCATTCATCAGCATAACTTGCAGAGACTGCGTTATGTCTAAAACTCTGAAAAGCTCTCTCTTTACATGGATTACACATTCAGCTATAAAAAGGGTTGTTTTTTTTTTTGTTTGTTTTTTTTGGCTGGACTGCAACAGCGGTGCCAGCCCTACAAACCTGAATGTCTGTCCATCACCGAGTCACTGACTGATGAAGCGAGACTGAGGGACTGCCAAGTATCCCATGATGCATTTCGCATCAAATGGCGGTGATTGTGAGCCAGGCCAAAAGCTGTGGTTTTACTGTAGGACCGTTAATATGTCACTTTATTAAGTTTTAATACCTTTTTAGGCAAGAAAGTAACCATTTAGATTCCCAATATGTGGTCAGTTTATCCAAATAATGCAGATTTGGAAATTTGCGCCGACGTTTTCAGAGATGTGAGGAGCTGCTGGTCAGTTGCCAGCCTGTCATCTCAGCTGCTAGTAGCCAGCAGCCTGACTCATGAGATGACCGGCTGGTCAACATCCGTCTTGAGAGTCCGGGGCAGAGTCAGACTGGCCATCGGGAGCATGGGAGAAATCCCAGTGGGCTGGTCGCTATGTGGGCCACTTGCGCAGCCCATTATAGAAAAACAAGTCTCTTATATCTTTTCCTCCCTTGATGTTACCAAACATAAAACCTATTGTTTAGACAGGCTTTTTAACGTAATTTTGAAAAATAAGCCACACAAGGTAAAAAAGGAGGTCCTGTCTATGTCTCTAACAGAGGGAGGTCTTAATGTTTTGGACTTTTTGTCATTCAACAATATTATGCAAATTAACTGGATCAAAAGATTTCTAAAAGATCCAGGTAGCATGTAGAATATTATCCCAAACTTTCCGTTTTAAAAAAAGTCGATGGTCTTAATTTTTTATTTATTTGCCCCAAACTGTCCAACTTTCAAAGGCAAGCTCTTATGTGTTGGTCCCTTCTATATAAGCACAACTGTTGTCCACACCAATGTTTTTTTAATGGAAAAATGGCAATATCACATAGAAAGAAATCATTATTTTTTGAAAATTGGTTTGACAACATTTTGCTTGTAAAGCAGCTATTTAACTATGAAGGGTTTCTGTATTCATATGAAGACTTTACAGAGAAATATAGTGTTCCTGTCTCCCAAAGTGAGCATAATACTGTAACTAATGCACTGTCAACTGGAATTATATGCTTATCATGTTGCTTATCACTTACCTATATTCCTAATATAGAACACAAATGCTCTTTTTGTAATTATATGGTGGAAATGCTAGAATGTGTTTAAGTTGCATCAAAGAAGAAAATAAATGAAAGGAAAACTATATTATTATTATTAATATTATTAATATTACTATTATAATTATTTATCTTATTTCTCTTCCCTACATACTAGTAATACTCCTAATTGCAGGAGCTTTTCAGATACCTTTGTTTTGTTGTTGCCGCATGAATACGAGTTAAGGAGCAAACCAATACTTCATTTGCAGTATGCTTTTTTTTTTTTTTTTTTTTAAACAAAGCTGATGGTGATTAAAAACACTGCAGTGGCTTATTCTGCCCGTTGCTTTGAACATATTGGTTCTTGAAGTGGCATTCTTCCCTTGAAGTTTGTTTTTTTTCTACTCGTTTTGCTATAAATCAGATGCAAAATGTTTTTGTTTATTGAGAAGCATGTGTTGAAGCATTGGACAGATATTTCCACTTTCTGCCACCTTCACTGTCGTATTTAAGCAACCTGTGTGGCATGAAATAAAGTTAACAGTTTCAGTACTTGCTCTTGAGTTAAAGACTCACTTGTCATGCCTGCGATGTACCTGAGACATTAGCTTGGGCTTGTGTCTCCCTCAGGACCTCCACTGATAGCAACCAGTGGAATTGATACCCCCAGCCACCAATCGGCAATCGCTTCTTCTCCTCCTATTGGACCGCCTGGCGTAGGGATGCCGCCTACTCTTCCTCCTCCTCCACCTCCTCCCTGCTCGTCTTCATCTGTGTCACTTCGTCCCCAATATGTCCAGTCTGAATGTAAGCAGCGATGCTTCTCCTATTCCGATTGGCACTGTGTGTTTGGAGGCGACATGCTGTGGCTTATCATTTGATTTTTTCCATTTATTTATAACGATGCTCATTTTCTTTCTGCTCTATTAGTTTAGTTACTTAGTGATTAAGTCAATGAAAGTTTCTTTTTGTGGTGTTTTTGTTTCCTGTTCTTTTTAAGTTGGTTTCTGTGTAACATCGTTGTGTATGATGGGTGTGATGTATGTCTCTCTTCAGGCTGCAGTAACAGCTGTTGACCAGAGGGCAGCACTGTTTATTAACCTGAGAGACAAAGTAGTTCCGAGCAATTAACATCAGCTCTTTTAAGTCTTATTGTGTTGAGCGCTTTTCCCATAATTCTGCTCATGAATAATTCCATTTATACAGAAAAGCTAGGGCTTAGTTAAAACAGAGTGGGTCTATTTTGAGTTAATTACAAACTCAGGTTTTTGACCCTAATTCAACTTGTGTAGCCAAAATCACAACTGTCATGAAAGGTCTCATTTGTTAAATTTTGCTTTTGTGTCACAGTCAGGTGTGGTGTAATTTTAATTTATCTATATTTGTCTATCCTTAATTTATCTATTTGTTTATTTGTATATATTTTTGTCAACGTTACATATTTTAATTACTACCAAGAGTTGTATTTAATATAGAATGTCACAGGTTGCTGTCACCACATTGGATAAATTTAAACTCATACCAGATTGTTGTGAACTAGATAAGTCATTGATTACCAAGCAGTATTTATTTATCTATGTAGGACTGCTTGGTTTCATCTTGTAATTTTATCTTTTGTGTACATTTTTTGTGTTTGTTAGTTTTTTTTCATGTTTTTATGACTGTTAGAAAATCGCTTCGTATTAACAGCTTGTGTGTGTGTTTTTATGTGCGTGTTCATTTTTACACATCAGATAACTATGATCCAGAGGGCTATAATCCAGAATCCCCAGGCCTGACGGCAGCAGGTCGTAACCAGTACCGTCAGTTCATTCCCCGCGTGCAGACCCAGCGCTCCAACCTCATCGGCCTCACGTCCAATGAAGGACAAGGCTCCAGAGGTAGCAAGTATTGGCCTTCTTAGTACTCATACTCACCCCCAAAAGTAATCCTGGGCAGTAGGTGCTGTCAGACTGATGTTATTTGATTAGAAGAGCATGACTGAAGTTATTAATGTTAACACTCATTTCTAATGAACTGGGAGCAGGATCCAAACGTAAATGTCCCATATGATGATGGACAGATTTGTGGTGGATATAGTGAAATGAAAAAGCTCCTAATAATGATTACTTTTCTGGTTTGTGTCTATGTTTACACCTTCAAGCTGCCAACATAGTGATCCAGACAGAGCCTGCCACTACAGCCAGCACTCCTGGAAGTAATGTGTCCCGTTTCAACACGGAGCAGGACAATAGGAAGAGAACCATGGGATCCACTACAGCCGAAGGACCAGCAGCTAAAAAACCCTGGATGGAAAAGTAAGAATTTTACACACGTTTAAAAAAAGTTCCACTCCAAAAAAAATAAATAAATAAAATTTGACTTTCCACAGAAATAAACACTTTCACACAAGGCTGAATAACATTTCTGTTTACATAGAGGAGTAGTTAATGATTGTTTTATTTAAAATTGAGCATATAGCTTTGAAATGCATTATTGTCTCTGAATATGTTAGCCGTACCTGGAGACCTCAAGGTGTTCAAAGACACTTAATACCTTCACTGAACAGGTTCTTGTTTTATAAAGAAATGTGAAGAAACTAGCTGGCCGGTTGAAATTTGATCAAACAAATTGGTGCCTCGTCGCATTTCCCGTTACTGCTAAGTCAGCCTCGTTTCTAGGCAAGTTGACTCATAGGTCAGGAGCCTGTCTTTTGTCTCTGTTGTGGGAAGCGGGCGCACGCAAAGATCTACATGACTAGGATGCTGTTCCATTGCAAAGGCTCTACCCATAATCCTTCCTGAGTGTCCAGCAGGTTCCTTTTCAACTGTTATATAGCTTGTAGGAACTTGAGTATGAAGGAGACGCTCAGCTGCTTTTTCCATTATGAGAGAAAAACATACACACTCTTTCGCTCTCTGTTTTAGGCCAAACTTCAACAACCAACATAAGAGCAGTTTTCCCAAGAGGAATCACTATGTGAACACTAAGCTTGAGGTGCGCAAGATCCCACGTGAGCTCAACAACATCACCAAGCTCAATGAGCACTTCAGCAAGTTTGGAACCATCGTGAATATCCAGGTAAAATACATCATTTGTAAACCTTCAAAGGGAGGGAAGGGGTCATTTTGACATAGCTAAGAAAACTAAGTTAAGGCAAGATCGGTAGTGGTAGAAGTATTGGAAGTTTGAGAATAGGAGAACTTAGATTTGTCTATCGATGATAATTTGAATTTAGCATTTATTAAGATTCATTACAGACGTACAGTGCAGGATTTATATCAGGTGCAGGACAAAGTGTAACAGGAAGTCACATTTACTGTATCATATCTGGTTTACATAGCATTTTACACTCAACACAACTTTGAAAATGACTAGCACTGTTATACACAGTGAAGACTAACAACCCCTTTAAACATAACGAAATGTAAATGCTGTGTGTTAAATGATCCACTGGTTGGGGTATTGTGGTTGTAGCAATTTCTTTTTTTATTGAATGTGTTGCACATAAATAAGTAGCTCAATGTCCAGCACCAGGCTCATGAAGTTCAGCTCTGCAAAATGATTTATTCCATCACATACACACTCTACTCTCCATCCAGGTGGTGTTTGGTGGAGACCCAGAGGCAGCATTGATCCAGTACACAAAGAACGAAGAAGCCAGACGGGCCATATCCAGCACAGAGGCGGTCCTCAACAACCGCTTCATCCGTGTGTACTGGCACCGTGAGCCCGGCACGAACACCGCAGGGCTTCAGCAGCAGGAGCAGAGCTCGGGGAGCCAGGTGACAGGTTCAGCGCCTAACCAGGGGCCGCAGCACAGCAACGTGCACAAGGTAAGTATGAAGAGTTGGAACATTCATTATACAAGTCATTTCAACTTTTCATGCTAATCTTTTACAACGTGTCTACATAGGATGCGGTTTGTGGGCAGTCACTCTCAGTATTCAGTCTGTGTCTTCACAGGATGCGTTCAGTCACAGTATGGAGTGTCGTGCATTTTGGCCGTACTATGAGCCCAAAACACAATCACTGTAGTAGCACACATAAAAATGAAAAAAATTGAGTCAGAGCGTAAAAATATATCAAAATAGATGTGCATCTCTTCCACCCGATGCGTGCAAAACATACAACTGAAAAACACACCTGAAATGCCTCCTGTGTAGACACCTTTAGTCTTACCGCATTTCTGAAACCCTACATAAGATTTACTTTTTTTCTCCCTTTACTTTTATTTGCAGGGTATCAAGCAGCACAATCCAGCTGCCTACGTGTTGAACAAGACTGTGCCCAAGCATCGCCTGCCAGCAGCAGCTGGGACCACAGCTACAACCAAGCCAGACAGCCTGAACCCGAACACAGACGCTGTCACTGTACGTCTCTGTCTCTATGCATGTGTGTGTGTGTGTGTGTGTGTGTGTGTGTGTGTGTGTCAGGTGATGCCAGATGTGGGTGAAATAGCTGTTTCAAGTAAATTATTTATTTTAACACGCTCTGAATTCCACACTTATCGATTTCTTCAGCGAAATACAGATAATGTTAATCTATGAGAAGTTGGCCAAATTACTTTTTTGGTAGATTTTCTCACTATATGGAAACCTGAAGTGATACTCAACCAAAAATGTAGCTTTGTTTCAGTCGTCATTTTGTCAAAATGTGGTTGAAGAAACAGCTCAGCTCTGTTTTGAGTAAATGACGGTTGCTTGGAACAAATATTATTAATTCTCGCTGTGAAAATCTTTCAAAATAAACAGTGGTAATAGAAGAAGTAGAAGTATGTTTGGGATTTTATCCAACTCGGTATTAGTTTTAATTTATCATTACATAGTAAACATATGTTCTGTTGTAGCAACTCAATGGTAACGTCATGTTGATTTTCTCAGTATAATATTATAGTGACTATCTCTCCAGATAACAGGGAGATTGTTGTCTGCCAGTTCTCTGTCATCAGTGCTGCTGCACTAGTCAAAGCTGAACAGTGGAGGTGGAGTATTAAGAAGACACTCATATCAGGACAGCAAAAGAGAATTAATAATAATTTGTTTTCATGCATGCTGAGATGTGACGTGTTGGCGTTTTGCAGTAATTTCATGTTTGTGTCTGTCTGCACGTTCTACAAGCTTATTCTGATGACCTAAATGTGTCTCTTTCTCTCTCTCTATCTCTCGCTCTTTGTTGCACTTAGGGGGCGCCTGCACTGACAAACACCCAGAAGGGCCCCTACACTTCCACAGCGCTCAAGTCGTCCTCAAAGAGCCTTGGGAAAACGGGAAAAGCACTTGAAGCACAGGAAGTCCTAAAGAAGAAACAGGCATGTTGCACAATTTTTTTTATACATGACTGGTACGAGAAGAGCAGAGCTAGGATCAGCTATTTGTTTCTCTCGGGCCATCGTTGTGAAGAAGGCTATCATTTACTGTGAGGGTCTAGGAAATGAAATGTCCACAAACAGCAAGTGTATTTTCAATCTCAGTGAATGTATTTTTTATTTATTGTCTTTATTTTTTATTTAGGAGGCATTAAAACTCCAGCAGGACATGAGAAAGAAGAAGCAAGAGATGTTAAAGACACAGATTGAGTGTCAGAAGGTAAAACCCGTTCCTGTTAATTTGTCTCTTGAACTGTTGCCATTTCTTCTCCTCCTCCTCACCCTTTCTTTTTACCTGTGCTCTGTCCATGCGTTGCGCTCCTCTCTCTCTCACTGCTTGTCCTTCTTCTTCCAGGCGTTGATAAACCGTCTTGAGAAGAACCGAGGGATGAAACCTGCGGAAAGAGACAACATCATGAAGACGCTGAAAGAGCTGACGGAAAAGATCGCCCAGCTGCAGAATGAAATGAACCCTGCCTCCCAGGTCTCCAGTGCCAAACCCAACCACAACCAGACCAAGACCAAGACTGATGTAAGTTTAGGCCCTTGAAGCAGGGAAAATGATGGCCTGTATTGTCACCTTTTTAAACAAAGACAATCAAACACAGTGTTCCCCTTTACTTGCTCCAGAGATACTGTAACTGTATAAACTGTGGGTGAATTGGGTTGGTAGATATTAACAAAATCAATCTCAAAATACACCCTACCAGCTCACTTGATATTTTTTCACTGATTGGCTTTGTTAAATAGAAAATGCACAAAAATTTAAACTCCCCAAGGCTGCAAGTTAATCTGACTATGTCTATTTTCAGCTTTATTTGTAAACCGAGCTCACACGCTGGGTCATGTTTGCAAACTGTGCTGCTAAGTCTGTTCTGAATCTGTCTGATTTTTTTTTTATTATTGCTTCTCTTTATTAAGCGAACAGAACAATTTCTCATTTTTCATGTTATTTGATCAGGCCCAGAAGGAACTACTGGATGCTGAGCTGGACTTTCACAAGAAGATGAGCTCTGGAGAGGACACAACAGACCTGAAGAGAAAACTAGGACAGCTACAGGTGGAGGTAATACATCTGCACACACTAGGGCTGGGCGATATGGCCTATAAATAACATTGCGTTATTTTTAAGGCTATATCGCGATACACAATATATATCTCAATATTTTGAAATCTCCTCTAAAATACTAAACTACTAAATAAACTACTGTTATAATAGAGTTAAATAAAGTACCGTCAAAATAAAGTTAAATAAAATGCTGTTATAATGAAATGAAAGAAGGCGGAACCGCTGTTGCTTTTATTCTGAAGCACCTGGCTCATCTCATGCAGGAAGTGTAGTTGCTGTGAACTTGAAGCCTCTGGTCAACAGAAGGTTGACAACAACAACAGTTAGCTGTTAACAGTTAGCAGAAAGTTAAACCATTACCTGTCAGATACAAAAACACACACCTCACCGCGCACACTTGCCCAGGAGAGTGGTCTGGATGGACGGGCCAGTGAGTTTTTTTGTGCCTATTAGAGGGAGAGAACCATAAAAGAAAGTGAGAGAAACGAAACGCCAAAACGGTTCTCATGCTGGCGGCTTAAAAATATATGTGACTATTTGTACTCCATGTTTCCGATATAGTCATTTACTGGATCCCATGTAGAACAAGCCACGTTACATCAAGCACACAGTAGATTACGTGACCGCAGAACAACGATCTGAAAAGATAGCTAACTTAGAGACACAAACAGGTTCACAAAGACACGCACAGTGACAGTATCTTATTAGCATTTTTCTTGAGAGCTCGGGTAGAGGAGTGATAACTGGAAATGCCTCCGAAGTTGGCAGATAAGACGGCAGTCTGATCCAAAATAAATCAAGCATTCATCGCAACAAACATTCACACACACACACACACACACACACACACACACCAGAAGAACCAACAACAGATAAGTGTTAGACAAGATCACTCATATCACTCAGTACTGTCTGATTGTATACAAGTAGAAAAGAGGAAATAATGCACTACGAAGTGAATTAGGTTCAGTTAGTCGGTGTTTAATACTGACATTTTTAAAAATGAATGGTATTAGTATTGTATACAACACAATATCTATGGGATTGTTTATAAAACATAATTAATGTGCCTATAATCAATATTTTCATATTAACAATGGATCACATGAGTAAGTATGATGTGAAATTGGTCACTTGTAGTGACAAATCCACAGAAAATTACACCCACCTCTGCACTTCCTGTCAGCTGTACAGATCTTGTTGGCACCTTTTAACTCATTGTTTTGGTTTTATGGCCTCCAACCTTAACTTTAATCATCAGCATTGTTTTCAGCAAAAAAGATCTGATAAATCCACTGCATGCTACCAGCCCAGCACCAAACGACAGACAGACAGTTAGCCTCTTGCTGTTGCATTTAGCAGATAAAGAACCAGACATTTTTCTCAAGAGTTAGTGGAGATCAAAATCAGAAGATATGTATGTATGTATCTGCTGGATGTATAAATAAGCAACTGTTTGCTAACAAGTTTTTCAATATCAACTTAAACTTATGTCAGTGTTGTGTGGCCAAAAATCTCTTAAATGAAGTTTTTTTAATACTTTCTTTTTGGTTAATTTAGATTCCTTCCTTAGTCACTTAAATAGTCCACAAAAGTGAAAAAAAGATAAATTCCCTGTCCATTGCAATCTCTCATAAAAGTTAGATCCTTTTGAATATCCTTTGGTTTTGTGACTTTTATTCAGGCCATTATTCTACTTTTTATACATGTATTTTAATTTTTTTTTAAAATGTCCTTAGTAGTCATTTTAGCAGATATATACTGTACATGTTCCAATATTTACCCATTTGTTGCGAGTTTAAGTAAAGAAATATAACAATTATCAATCAACGAATGTTATAGGACATACAAATAATTATGCACAACTTTACTTATAAATCATTGAGATAACATTAAAACTATGGGAGGAGATACAAATAAAGTGTCTTTCCAGAGATATCATTAAATCTGCATATTTTATGAAAACAGACAACAACGAAATTACGCATGTATTGATATATGATTGGCATATATGGCATCAACTGTTTTTGAGTTACAGATGAGCACATGAAGGCACTGGAGAACAATATGTACAAAATGCAATCATGCACGTTTTTCTTTGATTCATGTGGGGAAAATCCTCAGATGTCAAAGAATTAAGTATTCAAAAAAAAAAAATTGTTTGAATCTCGAGTTGAGTTGTAAATATGTTGTTGTTTGAGTTGATGATTATTTCTTACAACACAACAGAAAAAAAGCAAAGCACCAAAAGCACCAAAAAATATATTCAGTTGGTTTGTTCAAGTCTTCTTTTTTTTCCCATAAAAAGCTCTAGGCTGCATCTAAGACAACACTTAGTCAGCTCAGACTTGCCCCAAATCTCCTCTGCCATCTAAACTAGCAGAGCACAAACACAGACGAGGTCAGCTGTGTCACAAGATCAGCCTAACAAGAACATAGTTTTTGTTAGCAACACCCTGCCTAGCATGTTTTTTTTTTTTCCTCTATCCCTGTGGGTCCTAAATTAGCTGGTAGTTAAAAATGCATATCCCCCCCCCCCACCATCCATCCCAACCTTACCCTCCTTCTGCACATTAAACTGCAGCCACTTAAAGCAAGCCCAGAGGAACAGCCGCTAACGAAGCCAAATCAGACACAGGTCTTACACTGATAGAGCCCCGTCTCATTAAAGTTTGAGCCGTTGGTCCTTGTAAGAAAATCGTGGGATGACAATTAGAGGGAGAAGTGAGGGAGGGACAAATGGAAGAGAGAGTGGTTGTGAGGTTTTGGAGTGGTTAAGAAGCAAGGAGATGTCACTTTAAATATGGAGGAGTGACAGCTAATGGTAAAGGCCAGAAAGTGACAGAGTAGGAGACCAGAGACAAGTGTGAAGGGAATGTTTAAGCTTAGAAGAAAAGGAAATCTGTAATATTTTGTAATATATTTTTATGATTTTCCATCAACTTACTGTGCAAATTCTTATTTATTTATCTCACTAAGCCTGAATTTTTGTTGTTTTACACACATGATAAATAAGAAACACTCCTAGTTTCCTGGCATGTTTGTTTTCACATTGAAAAGTGCAACAGCACAGCAGCAAGCCACACAGTCTGGCTAAGTTTTCCACATCTGTTTCTGATGATTTTTTTAACACTGCCATGTGGCGCCCATGTATTTATGTGTGTGTGCTTTTGAAAGAAGCAGCAGCCAGTCAGTTGCTTTATAACACTAAACCTCCCTATCTGTCTCCCCTTAGGCGACACGACTAGGTCTCATTCGGCCCCCAGCGGGTCGAGGTCGGGGCCGAGGGAAGATGGCGCTGGAGCCCGGCGCGATGCATGTCGGCCGCGGCAGGGGCCGAAGCCGGGAGATGATGGCTCGCGGCGGGGCCGTGAACCGCATGGTTGTAGACCACAGACCCAGAGCCTTGGCTATCCTAGGTGTCACTCAGGAGGAGAAGGAAGAGTTAATGCCGCACTTTGTGGTGAGAACGGGGCAGGAGGTCTCCCCGCAATAATACAATAATTCACAGTAAAATATTACCGTTAAAAATGTGTTTTAACTTTCTTTTAGACGTTTTGATTGAGGATGCACACTGATGATAGGATGTGTAACTTTTTTTTTTTTCTTATTTAGTTTAAGATTCAGGAGTCATGCTGTTTAACCGCACATGATGAGAATCAAATTGATAACTGAGAAATTCTACTGAAATTCACACTGATCTCTTTTATTCTTAGAAATTTGGTGAGATTGAGGATCTTCGCGACCAGGACGCCAACAGTGTCGTCATGACCTTTAAGACACGAAGCGAAGCAGAGAATGTAAGTCACAAAAGTCCAAATCTGACCTGCCTCTTTCTCCCTGCTTTCCCCTCTCTAATCACATGAAATCATTGAAATAGTAACATTTAAAAAGTTTTTTTTGGTTTTGGTGTAAAGTCAGAAAGTTTTATATATAACTTGCTTTTGTCCTCTTCGTTTGTTTCCAGGCAGCCAACCAGGGAGCTAAGTTCAAAGGTCGAGTGCTGCAGATTTCCTGGTACAAGCCCAAGACGCCTTCTGTCACAACAGAGCCAGAGGAGGAAGAGGCTAAAGACGAGGACAATACGGTACGACACGTCACACACGAAGCCAAACGCTTAATTGACAACATGGCTTCATGTGTTTTCATTTAATAACATTCAGCCACCTAGAAACCAGAAACCGAAGTCCATGTACAGTGCAACTTAAAATTCTAAGTGGGAAAACTTTTGGAAGTTTTAGTTATATTCACAGATTTTACTTGTACATTTCTTTCCAGTGCTTCTAAATTTTTCACTGCAGCTCCCAATGGAAAATCAGGGCAAGCCTCTCAGTACTAAGAGCATGTTAGCCCTTTGAGTAAAACTGCATTACTGTCAGGTGAAATCCTCATACTGTATTTTCCAACCATGGTTAGGGTTGTGTTTTTGAGAATGCAGTCTTGCTTGTGACCTAAGGGCAGATCCCATCACATTAATATGCGTTATATAATTTTTTTTTAGAAGTGTATGATAATCATTCTGAAAATATGAGTTTATGCAAGATTGGACATTTTAAGTGATTTGGTTTGATTCCCATTGACTGCTGATCCACTTGGAGCCACTAGAAGCCCTTCTGACTTCAATTTAATATTTTTATATAATAGGCCTGTAGCGTGAGAGGCGTCACTAACTAAAAGTGTTTTAGAGAGCACCAGTAGCCCATGACGCTGAGTTTCCTGTTTATTAAATACACCTTGACAACCAAATGTAGTTCAGTAAAACAACTAGAGCTGCAATGATTAGTCTTTTTTTGGAGGAGGGATACCCCGAAATTTACTCACCAACTGATAAGTGATGACTAGTTTGAGTCATTTTTCAAGAAAAAATTGTGGTTTCTGGTTTCTTTAGTCATCTCTGACAGTAAACTGAACATCTGTGGGTTGTGAACTGTTAGTCAGACATTTCTGACATTTTATAGAAAACAACAAATCAGTTAATCAAGATAATAATTGATGGATTAATCGATAATGAAAATATTGGTGAGTTGTAGGCCTAAAAATAACCCCGCATTTAATTCCTCCTTTGTGAAGATTATGATGACTAGTTTTTGTTGTTGCTGTGTCAGAGGTGTTGTAGTTCATTATATTGAAACATGTTTGTAATGTTATGTTCACTCCTGTTTATATGAGGGTGACAGAATATTAGAAACGGATGTTAGGAAGCTTTGTTTTACATGCAAATGAATTTAAGAACAGTGTGTAAATAATCCAAACAACTTCAAGATGTCACATTGCAACAAACACACATGGTTGTGGTTTCTAAGCGAGGAAGTGGTTTCTAAGTGGTGCCAGTTGGCCATGTCACACAATAGCAGAAACAGCATGCACAGCCATATACTGTAAGCCTGAGTTAGTGGGTATTCAGACTGAAAAACAGTTCTGCATTTAAAAAAAAAAAAATGCAAAGGGCTGCACTGCTGGTGGCATGTTGCTTCAGGCAGCAATGAGACAATAAAATACAATCCAGGAAGTCCAGTTGGAGTGACAGATCCATAAGTTTGAAGGCTTAACAGATGGCAAAACACTGCACAGTGGTTTATAATATTCTAAGACAGTATTTTACAACCTGTCAGACCACAATCGTTTTATCTTTTATGCCACAGTCGCAAAGGTTAACAACAGAAATACAACATATGTTACAAATCTAACAGGAATGTGAACTTGCATGTATTTGATTACCAGAAAAAAGTTGAGGCAGGTTCCTTGTTGGCACGTCTGCTGCATCAATAGACTGTCCACATTCACTTGAATGCATTTTTTCTCACAGAGCTCAAGTTTGTCAGAACATGGGCTTCAAAGAGCTTTAACTTAGTCTGAAGAGAATCCAGACTGTAAGACTGTAGAGCAAGTTTTCCACCCTTTTTTTTTTTTTTTTTTTTAAAGCTCAACGGGTGACTCATTAGTCAGTTTAACTAGCAATAGCCACCACTTTTTGTGTTACAAGCACCACAAGGATTCAACATGATCATCCTCAGAGAGAAAGGGATAGTAGGGTTACTCGGATAGTTTAGCAAAACCAGCAAGCACTTTGGTCAATGTGGAAACACTCAACTGTTGCTTATGTGAAGTTTTTAAATATTTCAAAAAGATTTGAATTTTTCACTTAATAAATCCAGCTACTGCCTACAGACGTGCTTCAATCCTGGCTGGGTGGAACAAAATCTTTGTCATGGAAAGATTCAAAACTACAGCTAAGTTGGCAAAATGCTATTTTCTGAAGTCTAACCAGCTAATTAACTAACTTCTCTCACGCATGAAGGTTGTGCCAAGAGAAGGGTACTAGTCCAGATTTGAAAACCTCCTCACATGTGATATAGCGCTGACACAACAGAGTTCTGCTCCTATCTGACTGAAAAAAGCAAATATGTGACCTTAACACTTCATCTCATCAGTGTAAATGTTCAGGAATCTGATGTCATAAATGCATCAAGCTAAACACTAGATTTGTGTTTTTTTTTCATTCAAACAGAAGGAAGCTAGCTCTTATATGCCTGGCGAGGAGGAGGAAGAAGAAGAGGAGGAGGATGACGATGAAGACGACGAGTATGAGAGCCGATCTTGGAGACGATGAAGGCATCGTGATTCGTCATCACCTGCTCTCCAGCAAAATCAGTGGTTATTTTTTTCCCGACGTGCGGATAAAATCAACACAGCAGAACTCACTTTTTTTTTTTTTCCTTTTCAGTATTTTCAAACTAAGTAATTTTAAACTCTAATCGAAGTAAAAATGTCTTTACTTTAGTTGTACATCAAAAGAGTTTTAGAGGATCTGCAGTTTTTGTATCCCTCAACTAAACAAAATTATTTAAAACATCTCACTTTTGCTGAGAAAGATAAATGTTAAGTTGTTCTTATAGATAGAAAAACCTATGTAAGTTTCAGTGTGCTTACCAGATGATTAATATCAGTAATGCACAACATTTGTGTCTACTGTGAATAGGTATTTTTATACATACTGTATTTAAGCTCTTTTCTCACCAGTTTTTGAAAAATCTTGTCCTCAGTGCAGGGACAACCATTCCATCACTAATAGTACGTTCTCTGTTGCTACCAGAGAGATATTTATTTATTTTTCCACTGCATAAATACACTGTGTCGTACCGATATTGGCACAGTATGGTATTGTTTTCCATTCACTCGCTCAGTTTGTTTTGGCATGGGTAAGCCCAAAGCGGTAAACGATCCAAATGTTTTTGGCAGTGGCTCTGTGTGCTGGCATGAACACATGCTAGTTCGTGCATGTTGCACCCATAAATGAACACAGCCAAGCCTGCCCAGCACCCAAAGGTGCTGATACTGTACCATTACCATATTAGAGCCAGTGCAGGTACAGAAGGATACCAGTGCAATAGAAAAACCCAAATAAATGTTTACAAATTGCCGTGTCCATGCACGTCACATACAGTCTTGTAGTAAATATTCAAATTTTCCCCGCTTACATTTTGTTGCTCGCTCAGTGACCAGTGCCACTCTGTAAATATAAACACTCAGACGGGTGTTCTACATTTTCTAAGAGTGTGTGACATTTTTCACTTGTTTTATTCTGTCTCCTGGTCATCCAAAGGGCCTGACAGGACAAGGATCAGATCACCCATTTTCAAAAATGTGAGATCCATAGACAGGTGTTTGAATGTAATACTGAACAGTTGATTTTAATATATATATATATATAATTTGCCTTACACAATCAGCGAATGGCTGAATTTTTACAAGATTTGTGATTTACTTTTGTAAATTTTGTAAATGCTTGAAAGAGAAATTACTGTTGTACTTTTTTTGTTGTTTTTTGAGTTTTGTTTTTTTGTCATTTTAAATGAATGACAAGATTGTGTCAGGTAGAAAAGGTCAAGCAAGAGTGCTTAGCGTCTCTGCTTATTCGCAAGAACTGTGCATTTTTGTTAAAACCAGTCCACATTGTTATTTCACTAAATTTGTCATTTAAGTAGCTCATTTCGTTTAAGGAAACAGTCAGAGCTGCGCAAAACAAAGGCACTGGGAGTCATGCACCTCAAGATATTATTTGCGCATTAGTGCAGCTTTGCCTGCACCTAAATATTGTCAGACAGTGCTCTAAATCCACTCTACAAATGCAAGCATCTGCTTCCACAATGTGCACCTTTCACGACAATATTTTTTTGTGTTTTGCCTTCTTTACATACTGTATACTGTATTTTAGAATCCTCAAGGTGGGAGGAATGAAATTCATTAAAAGTCATATGGAAATGTACTAGATGCAAAATGATACATTTTTGACAGTTAAAATTTGTATATTTGTTGCTGTCCTTAAACAAATAACTGTTTACATGCACCTAATGAAATGTTGTTAGATGTATGCTCATCATTATTCAACTAAACTGATCACATCCAGTAACATAACTAGTCTGAATAACACCAAAACCAAGGAGAGACGTTAACTTATTAGTTAACTGTAGCAGTCTCACTACTTTATACAAATCTGCATGTAAATATACATCTACTCACTGTATTTACATCTGCATACATGTAAATACTGTGAGTAGCAATGAAATGAGAAAAATGCTCATAGAGGTGCAACAGAATTCGTCTCATTTGTTCCTTAATGTGCTCATGTGAAAGGGTGCCGAACTATTTCCTCCCACCTACAATGTTAGTTGCGCTCTTGTTTGGATTGCATATCTCACTGTTGACTGATAACTGAGAAGCCTCCTGCCAGTGACCTCATTGTCTCATTCAAACCTTTGCATTCATGTTTTTGTCTCCACCATCACTGTGCCAGTCACAGTGACGTTCAGGTGTGCGATGGAAAGCTGAAGCTTTTTCTTTTGGCACCTTGTACTTTAATGATTTACTCGTGTGATTCTTTTTTTTTTTTTTTTCTTTTTAATGAGGTCATTGGCAGTTTTAAAGGACAAACCTATACTGGCAGGGTTCTTGCTTGTTTAAGTGAGGATTCAGAGAAGGTCTCTCTCCCACTTTTTGTACTATCTTCTGTATGCTACTATCACAATAGTGTAAAAAAAAATGTAAAATGTTTATTGATAATAGTTTTGGATTTGTTACTGTTTATATTTGCAGGATGTGGATGTATTTTCTTCATGTATTATGTTTGTAAAAAATGGATTTCTAATTTACTAGCATGTTTGCTTTTGCCAATAAAGATGGAGGAATGGGGTGCTTGTAAGAAGATGAGAGAAAAAAGAAAAAAATACAAGTAAAAAAAAAAAAAAACTATTTTAATTGGAGAGAAAAAAAAAATAACAAAACAAAAAACATTTTGAGTTAAAGAAAGAAAATTGACCCAAAAAGAAGTCAACATTGGCAAGGGGGAAAAATGCAAGCAAAAGCATTCCAGAAAATATTACCTTTAACTCTTGTGTGGTCTCCTTCATTTTGCGTGTTATTTCATAGAGGCATGTTACAGCAAATTGATTATGTTGCATGAATAGAGTACTACAGTGTCATACTTACATTTCATTTAATTACATAAGGTCACATGAGAACAGCATTTGAAGTGTAACTGTTTAAATGTCACACTTACTGTGTGACTTACTAACCAACCTCTCTGATTCTTTGCTGCTCAACAAAGTAGTAACTTTAATCCCAAAAGATTCTTTTAGAGAGGAATAAAGGCTCAAAGTAAACTTATAACTGAAAGCTACTCTTTCTGTAAGTATTTGAGCACAATTAGGGCATTAAAACATACTAAAAACATAATTAACTGGTTGTAGAATGAAAAGTTGCCCAAAACCGGTACTTGTAGTTCTTAATTTTCCATCCCTTATTTTCCTCTCAAAAATGACTTAAATGAGAAGTCATCTAATTGTGGCCTTACTAAAAGTGACATGGGGCGCAAAGCTTCAAATGTGTTTGCCCCTTTGGACCTTTCGTCATCTTCTTGTTTTATCTAATCACAGTGATTATAATGATCAGAAAATAGTCTAATGTCAAAGTGAAAACTAAATCACATGCTGAGTCAAATCATTTCAGAAGTTGTACATTTTGATAATGTTTTGTGTGTTTGACAACAGCGGTAAAGCATAGCGTTAAGTAGAGATCACTTGTGTGCAATCACTGTTTAACAAGTAACTTGCATTAAATGCATCTGTTGTGAATGCAATCGATTTCCTCATTAGCTAATAACATTAAAACATAACAAGAAGTCACCTCATCTGTTATTCTCATATATTAGAACACTTCAGAGTGCGTTATTGTACCT